>NW_027494630.1:0-331227 GCF_021521415.1 Bidens hawaiensis
GATTCAAGCTTTTAGCGAGCTTTTATGAGCGTCTCAGCTCAACATGATTCCAAATGAAAACGAGAAATAAAGTTCATGGTTCTGTCCAACCCGACCCATTTGCCACCTGTAATATAAAGTATAAACCTTACTGCAGTCACCAACCATATTGAACAAATATAAGTGATTTGCAAGCTTTCGCGATCTCATTTTAAATCTCACATAATTCTCTTATATTAATTATGAAGGCCATTTGACCGCAAGAAGTGACATATACAGTTTTGGAGTCGTTCTCCTCGAGCTTTTAACAGGTAGACGGTGCATTGACAAAAACCGTCCATCCGGTGAGCAAATACTAGTCGTGTTTGCTAAACCGTTTCTAACCAGCAAACGAAAGATTCTACATATTATGGACCCGCGCATCCAAGGCCAGTATTCTTCCGCTGTTGCAACACGGGCCGCCTTACTTGCCATGAAGTGTCTCATGAAAGAGCCAAACACAGGCCCGATGCGGAAGAGTTGGTTAAATCATTGGAGCAGATTCAAGAGCTGCAGAAAGCTTCTGAAAGTGCTAGAACTGAACCGGTTTGGAAAGATGATGATAGTAAAGCCGGTTCTAGTTATCCTAGACCGGCCGGTTTGACTAATGGTGGTGCTTAAGTATTGTTTGGTTATGGTTTGTGTAACTTGGTCTAAAATGTGGGGATGATTTTAGTGTACAGTTTTGACTCGTTATAATATGCATTAGAAATTGGGCCATTTGTGTTCAATTAGTGTGTAGCTGTGATTAACGTGACAACTAATTTAACTTTTAATTATAATTGAATTTTTTTAAATAAATAAACAATTTATATTATATTTGTATTTAATTAAACTATATGTTTATAGTTAGTACATTTTTAATTAGAATAGAACACATTAAAAGTAAAATAAACATTGGAAATCATTTTGGCTCTGCATGGTTGATGGAAAGTTGTAAGAGAACACGATCATCAATCATAACGTTATTAATTAGAAGTTTAATTAACAACAAACATGTTGTTGCTAGTAACATGGATTAGAAGTAACTCTAGCTATCAATAACAACTTAGGCTATCGAGAGTACATGTACATCAAGAGCAACAACTAAGTTACAGCTGACATAATCATTAACAGCTAAATTATTGCTCGTAAAAGCTGCTAGCAATAACTGAAGAACTACCAACAAGTGATGAACAATATTAAGATCACGAAAACAAATAACAAAACATAACGTCAATAAACTGAATATATTAGACATTTTGATTAAATGATACATAAGGGCTTTGGAATACAAACTTATTATGATACAATATAGTGATAATAATCAACAAAGCCTATAGTTCTATACCATATTGTGCCATTGTAATTCATTTGTGTTCAAGCACATCCTCCTGATGCAAACCCTATCTTTCTAGCACCCAAATTATACACAACAGCCATTGTCTTTTGTTGAGTATTCCCCCATATACCAATATGATTATCATCATCATTACCCGCAAAAGCTAAGCACACTTGACTAATATCAAATGCAATAAATATCCCTGAAAGTGGAACATCCACATATGTGTTTTTACCCCAAAGAACACCAATTTTTGGGACCCTCACAGTCTGATAATTGCTAAAATCATAACATGTATCAAATATAGCAAGTGGTATAGTTAACGGATATTCCGCCATTTGTGCCCTAAACGCGTCCCTTAGAGCCGAGTAGGCCGTATGAGGGAGCCTAGTGATCACGGTTCCTGAGTCTATAATCATACCCGATGTCTTAAACACCGTTGGACTTATTGGTACCTTGGTTCCTCCAACATATATGGACACAAGCTCAAGACCATATAACGAGCCGCCTATTGTTGTGAATGGTGTGTACTTAACCTTACTAGAAGTTCCACTATTTCCAAATGTTAAGTAACCAGTTGAGCTAGACGTAGGAAGACAATACGAGAAAACTTTCCCGTATTTGTTAGCAGCTTGCGACACAATGGACAACTTGTCTTGACCGAGTCCAAGCAGCCCCGCGAAGCCTCTAAAAAGTCCTTCGTTGTCTTGACCACACCCAAAATAGAAATTATCAACTACGTCTTTTGACGATAATGTAAGTTTCTCTTTTCCAAAGAACCCAATCGTGAATGACCCATCACCATATCCAATACTGTACACGCACGTGGATGAGATGCATCTGGGTCTGTTCCTTGTTGCGGAAGCAAGCCCCGAGCACTCAGTTGAGGTGCATGAAATGTTGGTGTATGTGGTTGACATGGAGGGATCAAATATTGGTTCCTGTTGGTTATAGCATTCTCCCGCGCATGGCTGGCACTGGATCCAGGTTAGGTCGCTCCCGGTGTCGAAAATGAGGGTAAGGTCTTTTTTCGGGGTGCCGAATCCAACAGTCACAATGTAGTTACCGGATCCGAGTGTGCTACCGGATTTTGCAGGGAGAGTGGTCTTGGAGTCTAGTGTTTCTTGTTTGCTTGTGTTGGTTGTTAGCTTAGCCCTGAGTGAGTTAACCCTTGATTGATCTTGGGTTATGATTTCTTCAATGGTCAAGGGTTTCACAATGTCTTTATTGAACTTAGAACATGGTCCATGTTTGTGAACTACTTCCAGTGATCCCCTTTTCTTGTCACCTAGTTAATAGAATAATTAGTTTTTGTTTAGAAAATGTTTGGAAAGAATATTAATTTGCATACTGCATAGCTAATGAGTTAACTAATAAAATTATGTATCATGTCAGAGTAATTGTATCTAAGGGCAGGGGTGTTAAAAAATCTGAAACCGAATCCTAATTATCCGAATCCAAATTATCCGAAAATTTGGATATCTGAATTTTTGGATTTGGATTGTGCTTTTGTAAATTTTTGGATAGTTCGAATATATTCTTTTTATTATTAAATAATACATATTATTTGTAAATTTCGGATAATATTTGGATATTTCGGATAATTTTCGGATATTGCGGATACTTCGGATAACTTTTTGAATATTTCGGATATCCAAAATAGTTTTAAATGTAGTTCTTTAATTTTTTTTATTACAGTTGTCTTCAATTTTACGTACATCGTTACTATAGTGGGTGAACCTAACTTATAAGTATACTTAGAGGTGTTTATCGGATCGGATAACGGGTTATTCGGATTTGAAAATTTTTGGACCCTATTCGAAATCCGATCCGATCCGACTTAGGAATATTCCTATCCGATCCGAATCTATCCGAATTCAATTCGGATCGGATTCGGATAATATCCGAATAATCCGAAATTATCCGAATAATCCGAAATAAAGCTAAAAAAATTTCCTATTTTTTTGTTCTTAACATTTAATAGTTTAGAATCACAATAAACATACAAATCAAAAAATACAAATTACTCTTAACACAATTTAAAGTTTAAACTTTAAATAATAGTCTAATAAATATACCAAACCGGAAAATACCACTAAAAACATCTTTTTATTCGAATTAAACAGATATCCGAATAATCCGAACAATCCGAATTTTTTAAAATTCCATATCCGAATCCGATCCGAATCCGAATTAGTTATTCGGATAGATCCGATCCGAATATCCGAATAAGAATTTGGATCGGTTTATTTGGGTTTCGGTTTCGGTTCGGATTTCGGTTTTTTTCGAATTTCGGATTTCTTGAACATCCCTAAGTATACTTACAAATTTGTGACCAGAATTGTGTTTATATTTGTTGTTTTTTATAAGTTTCCTTCTTTAAATTCTTTTTTACTCTTGTTTTCCCTTTTCTTTTCTTTTTTAATTACTTTTCTTTTGTATTCTTTTAGTGTTGATACCGTAAAGAATTGAGTTAGTACTGTAATAAACTAAACAGATACCGATCGAATGATTTGAAACATAGTCATCGCGGGTAATTTGAATAAGCATCCTACCCCTACAAAGTCGGTTTAGAGCCTTTTTCTTTTCAATTTTCAGGTTAAAAAATTGTCATTCTATGTATGCTAACTCAATAAATTGAAAATGTATATTTCTAAATTTGATATTAACTATTAACCTCACATCTTAGACGACACCCTGTGGTCACGTTTTGGAAGGAAAACGAGTCCAACACCCCCCCCCCACCCCAAGGTGTGAGCCTCGTTTTGGTGTGCCAAGTTGTGTACATAACGAGCATTTGTGAGAGAGAATGAGAAAAAGGTAATGATTGCTAAGAGGTTACGTCACTTTTTGGAAAACTAGTAATTGCTGACTGGGACGCCACGCGTAAGAATATGCCCATATGTGCTTCGTTAGCAATATGTATGGTCTTATAGTCACCAATCATTAGAGATGAATCTAACATAGATTGAGAAGTAGCCTGTGTTATCACTCTAACTTTTCTTGACAAAGTATATTTTTAATGCATTTTTTTTTCATTTTCATTTTATGTCTAGGTTTCCCCTAATTTTATTCTAAATCCGTTATTGATAGTCATTATCAATCATAATAATTGTTATGTATTACAGTTATTATTGTTTTTAAATTATTGGCTAATTGAAGTGTGTGGACTGAGTAATTTGTGCACATTGGTGTGGAAATTCTCACATCCATGAAGATAATCCTCGTCCTACTCTGCTAGTGGTGGCTGTTGAGGGTCCAATTTCATGAAAGGGATTTTGAAGGTGACTAACGTTTCCAAAAACTTTCTATATTCACATGTACTTAGTAACTCTGGAATATCCTTTTATATTCACATTGCGTTATATATATATATATATATATATATATATATATATATATATATATATATATATATATATATATATATATTTTGTTGAACAATACTACCATTGTAAATATACTCATCACTCATGAGATAATGTTATTGTGGCTGATAATATTCGTATACCATATCCATATTACATATTATGGATTTAACATTCACCATAAAACAACTTCAAAACAATTTAAAAAGAGAAATTGGACCAATCTTTCTAGCATATAGATGATAAAAGTCATTCATTATGCTATAAAAGCGGTGCATCAATGCTACAAAAAATGGTAGTGATGCGACACTTTTGTTACGTGATATTCAAACCGATGGATGTTAAAAGACATTTAAATTTAAAATTTTAGCTTTTAGATATGGTATTATTTAGTCAGGCATTAGTGGTATCTATTAACAGATTAAAAAAATTATGAGGCTTTTAATGCTAAACTATTATTGATTATAAATTTAATACAGCATAATTCTTTTGACACTGCATATATTACGTACCAATGAAATTTATTCACATTTATGTAGCGAATGATTTTTATCATATATAAGTTTGTTACAACTGATAAAAGTTTACCTATATAACGCCTTACAAATTTATATATAATTAGTTTTTATCCCCCGTATTACGAGAGTTGTTTTATATTGTTTGTTCTAATATTTATTTATTTTTTGAATTTATATTTTTTTTATTGTATGAAAGTTAATAATATACTTATGGTTTGATAATAAATTGTTTCACAAATAAAGAGATGTTAAAACCCGGTTTAAAAGCTATATGGTTTTGATGACACCCAAAACCCGTTTACTTTTTATACTATAAAATTGTTTTTTAATTATAAATAATATTTATGAAAATTAATAATATATTTATGGTTTGATGAGACCCAAGACCTGTTTATTTTTTTACTATAAAATTGGTTTTTTAATTTAAATAATATATATATATATATATATATCTTTTTTAAAATAAATAAGATAAATTTTAATGACATGTTATAACCCGTTTAAGGTATATCTGGGTTTGGTAAGACCCATACCCATGAATTATGGTTAAATGCATGAGAAGCCTTCATTTAAAAATCAAGCAAATCTGGTGACTCCAAAAAAAAGGGAAGCAACCACATCGCGACACATAGGATTTTTATGTTTTCGTTTATATATATTATAGATTCACTATTTGATCAACCAACAAGTTATTCAATGAAATAAAGTGCGAAATATTGGTGAACTATGAAAAAATATTTTGAAATAAAGATATTTGTATACATAGAAGTTAACATAAAGTTTACCACATCAAATACAGAACGCCAAAGTTACACACTTTCACGAGACTTACGTTTGAAAAGACAAATATTTATCCAAAACTTTGTTATTGGTAGACCAAAGTTCTTTTTATACATCATCACATATAATAACTATATTGTCTATGCTGCAGCTTGCAGGTCCCAGTTAAAATAAAACAAGAGGTTAGTCACTACAATAAATCGATTTATAAATAAAGGAATTATTTAATTCACTGTAACTAATTAACTAACTAACTAACTAACTAACTATGACGTTAATCACATTATGTATATTCACCATGTAATTTGATGTTTTCACATATTTATCTTGATAGATACATATGCACAAACACACACACTTATGGACAAGAAATACAGAGAGATTGCAAATGAAAAAACCAACCTTTATTGGATGGGTTACAAATTGAAGATGGAAACAAAGAGGTTAGACGGAGGGTATGATAATTGTCTTCACTTGTTTCGACCACAAATTCATTTCTAGCTGCAACCAAAAATATGTAAAGAGAAAGAGAACAAAGAAGCAAGATAAGAGATGTGGGTGACGACATTTCTACCTGTTACTCTTTTGCACCTTCACGTCCTATTATTTATAGTAGAAAAACCGCGAATTTTTCAAAGATTTTAGAAAATATATATTTGTTTTTTAGGGTGAAATCGTTTCATAGGAATACGGGTCTTTTCATTTCAACCTGACCGCGAATTTTTTAAAATACCCATTTTTGTAAATACTTTTCAAAAATACCTATTTTAGTTAAGAATAAGCTAGGCCTACACGGGTGTAACACCTCAACCAGGAACGGGCTAACGTGTCACTATTACAGATATCAAATCAACCTAAGTCACATTATTAAACCAAAATGAATTAATTTTTAAAAGCTTGAACTTCATTATTCTCTCTCATCACTAATATCCCCGAGTCCCGGATTACCTGAAAACAAAATAAGAAAAACAAAACAAGAAAATACGGTTAAGCCAAAAATTGCCCAGTAACGGAAAGAAAAATAGTATAGGTAAGGACAGACGTAAGAAAATAAATATACGGACTTCAATTCAAACTCGAAACCAACCTTTTTATCGAAACATATACTTAATAAAATTCGGAGGTATGATCCGACACTTGGCCAGAACATAATCAAACGCATACGGAAACATATCAGAAACATATTATAACATATACACACATCAAACCACGTGACTACACATAAAAAAAAAACTCAAAGTCACGTGAAACGGAAACACCCACGAGCCAAAACAGAACAGACTGGTACACAGCTAGCTAGTCCATGCACCTATGAGACGGTGAGTGTGGCGTACACCCATTATTCCATCTCCACACAACAAACGCAAACTAAGAGCTAAGATCGATCTATGCGCCTCCAGGGGCCAAAGTGATACGAAAGCACAAGCTAGAGACGCCGTGAACTTTTATTACGCACTGTCACGATAAGGGCATGCCGTTGACGCCCATACGACATTTCAGACATGCTCGGGTGACAGAGTACAAAAGCTAATTTCATATAACGAAACATATTTAAAACCGGAACATACAATAAAGAGTACAAAATAAATAATGTATTGCATGCTACGAAAACATATTATATAAATAACTAAACTCAAAATATAATTGACGCGTAACGAAAATCCGTACTACAAAGTAACGGACTATAATTAAATACTACGAGTGAAAGAAACCAGAAACCGTACAACAAAGTAACGGACTATTAGTAATACTAAAAGTAACAAAAACAGAAACCGTACCTTATTCAAATAAGCGAAACAAAGCAAGTAAAGTCGAGTAGCCTTTAAGTCGTCCTAACGTACACCTACATATTAATTTATTTCGAATCAACTTCATGAGACTTAACCGAGTTAGTCAGATTTATGACGTTGGTTTTCCGGCGACGGGACTTTTAGAACTCGTTACTTAACTTTTGAAGTCTTTATAAAAGTATTCTAAATTTTAATGAGACATTAGTATACACACGCGTATGCATTGATGATGGTATATAATTTGTGGTCTAATATACTACACAACACTGTATATAAAACTAACCATCATGTTCTTCCTCAATTTTTTCCAATTTTGATTTTAAATATAGTTCATTCTATTTTAATAAACATTCATAATATTAATTTAATAACACATCTCAGGATTTGAAACTGTACGTATATAATGACATAACTCGAACCATAAAACTTAATTATTCTTAACTTTATTCATGGATGTATGCACAATACAAGCCAAACGAACCGACTCTTAATATTGAAACTATTTACGTGATTATTTCCTTGTAAAACAAAGCTTCACGTTAGTGAGTATTAGTCGCCGGAGCCAAACAAAGTGGTGTACTTATATAACACAAACACACAAAACAGATTATTAAAACTCACTTCAATGGGTTAGCGAAACGAATCGGAGGACTGAGGCAAGAACGCGTGCGGGCCGGTGATAGTTGTCTCCGGCAGCAACCGATAGCGGTGGCGGCGTCACAAGATAGAGCAGCGGCGGATTACCTGTCGTGGAGAGCGTGATGTTACTTCTACTTTGTTGCTTACGTCGGTGGTTGCGGTGGGGGCATAACGGTGACGAGGTGGTGGTGGTTTAACAATATGATAGCAGATACGGTTTCCTTCTATTGATTTTAGTAGCTTAAAGGTTATATAGGCCTAATAACATATTGTGATCCCAATCCTTAAAAGAGTTAGTTTGCATCAGATAAGGTTGGAAACTTTTAAAGAGTTATTTGATAAAAATATTTTATTAAACCATGGAATCTTGGATTTAAATATCTTGAAGAGTTAGTTTGCATACATATCTAGCCATTTAAATATTCAAATTCTTGTAGCCTCAATACAAATATTAGATATACATGTTCGGGGGTATTTCAAAACTATAAAACCTAAAATCAAACATTTATAGCATCAAATTTAATCTATAGATCATAAAAACAAATAAATGACGAAACAAAACACAAACAAACTGAATATATTAGACAATTTGATTAAACGATACATAAGGGCTTTGGAATACAAACTTACTATGATATAATATAGTGATAATCAACAAAGCCTATGGTCAAACAAACACCTTGTGCCATTGTAATTCATTTGTGTTCACGCACATCCTCCTGATGCAAACCCTATCTTTTTGGCACCCAAATCATACACAACATCCATTGTCTTTTGTTGAGTGTTCCCCCATATACCAATTGCATTATCATTATCATTACCCGCGAAAGCTAAGCACACTTGACTTTTATCATATACAATAAATATCCCTGAAAGTGGAACATCCACATGTGTGTCTGCACCCCAAAGAACACCAATTGTTGGGACCTTAATTGATTGAAAATTGCTTAGATCATAACATGTATCAAATAAGTCTGTTCCTGTAGTCGTAGGGTAATCTGTCATTTGCGCCATGAATGCCTCCCTTAGAGCTGAGTAGGCCGTAGGAGGGAGCCTGGTGATTACGGTTCCTGAGTCTATAATCATACCCGATGTCTTAAACACCGTTGGACTTATTGTTAGTTTGGTTCCGCCAACATACAGGTCCACAAGCTCAAGACCATATAACGAGCCGCCTAGTGTGGTAAATGGTGTGTACTTAACTTTACTAGAAGTTCCATTATTTCCAAATGTTAAGTAACCGGTTGAGCTAGACGAAGGAAGACAATACGAGAAAACATTCCCGTATTTGTTAGCAGCTTGCGAGACGATGGACAACTTGTCTTGTCCGAGTCCTAGCAGCCCAGCGAAGCCTTTAAAAAGTCCTTCGTTGTCTTGACCACAACCAAAGTAAAAATTATCAACTATGTCTATAGAAGATAATGTAAGTTTCTCTTTTCCAAAGAACCCAGTCGTTACTGATCCATCGCCGTATTTGATAGTGTACACGCATGTGGATGTGATGCAATCGGGTTCAAAACCTGTTGCGGAATTGAGCGCTGAGCACTCAGTTGAGGTGCATGAAATGTTGGTATAGGTGGTTGACATGGATGGATCAAATATTGGTTCTTGTTGGCTATAGCATTCTCCCGCGCATGGCTGGCACTGGATCCAAGTTAGGTCGCTTCCGGTGTCGAAAATGAGGGTAAGGTCTTTTTTCGGGGTGCCGAATCCAACAGTCACAATGTAGTTACCGGATCCGATTGTGCTACCGGATTTTGCAGGGAGAGTGGTCTTGGAGTCTAGCATGTCTTGTTTGCTTGTGTTGGTTGTTAACCTAGCCCGGAGTGAGCTAACTCTTAATTGATCTTGGGTTATGATTTCTTCAATGGTCAAGGGTTTCACAATGTCTTTACTGAACTTGGAGCATGGTCCATGTTTGTGAACTACTTCCAGTGATCCTCTTTTCTTGCCATCTAGTTAATAGAATTATAGTTTTATTTGGAAAAAGTTTGGAAAGAATATTAAATTGCATATTGCATAGTTAATAAGTTAAAACATAACACTATATACCAGTTTAGCTAGAGAAATTGTATCTCCTATGATGGATAGTTGAGTCAATCCCGAGCTCGATTAAGCCCATTATCTATTGGGTCATTTAAGTGTCGAGCTCGACCTTGATTAATCTAGTGGTTGATTGGGTCATTTAAGTTAGATAAGAGTCTAAGCTAAGCAAGTCAGGAACTATAGTTTTTCAAACTCTAATTCGGCTTCTTGTATACTAATAATCTAACTCTTCTATTTATATAGGTTATAACTAGTTTTATAGATTTATGTTAGAAATCATAAATTTTAATATACTAAATCAACTATAAGAAAGTATCTTTTGTTTTGAAGACAAGCACAAAATAGTTATTCTATATATGTTAACATAATTAGAAAATGAAAAATTAAAAATGTATATTTTTAAATTTGAAGTGTTATTTAACCACAATTCTCACATGTAAGCATTGATAATCATGTAATAATATAAAAAGTCTCCAGTCATCATCTATTAGCCAATGTCGTTTATAATAATTGTTATGTATTACATGTTTACAACCATTATTTTTATAATGTCCTACTCTCCTAGTGGTGGTTGCTATGGGTCCAATTTTATTCTTGGCTTGAAAGAGATTTTGAAAGAGAGTAACGTTTTCCAAAACTTCCTATATTCACATGTACAATAGTATCTTTGGAATATCTTTTTATATTCATACGTATTTTGGTCAATACAACTAACTAGCGATTATCAAAGATCAATCGACACATAGTCGAGAATTTACAACCATATACAAGTATGCATATACGATGTATTTGTTTGTGTGTCTATGTAGAAAGTATTCAATAAAAATATAAAAATTGTTAACCTTTTATTTAATTTCTTTGAAAATCAACTTTTTTAAAGGCGGACTAGCGAAGCTAGAAGTCACAAACAGGGTTTTACCTACAGTCAAAGAAATGGCTCCACACTAAAATAAATTATATAGTGTTAAATGTCGATCGTTCACATAAAGTTGTGTTTCCATCATTCACATAAAATTGTTCACAAAAATGATAGAAGTCATTTAAGTGCTATAAAAGTTGTCCATCAATGTTACAAAAGTGATGGATCACTTACATTAATAGTGATGTGACACTTTTGCTACGTGATATTAAAATCGATACATGTTAAGACATTTAAAAATGTAGCAACTTTAAATTTTAACTTTTAGATATGAAGTTATTAGTCACTAGTCAGGCTTTAATGGTATATATTTTATGTAGCGAGTGATTTTTATCATACATAAATGTTACAATTGATACTCCAAAAGTTATTAAACAACTCACTATTTTATCATTCAAAAAGTTATTTGAGGAAATAATGTTCGAAAATTTAGTGAACTACCGTAGAATAATTGAAATAGAAATATTCGTATTCAAATAAAAACTCCTAAATCACATTTTTTTACAATTTTGAGACTTAAATCATCACCATTTGAAAAAAAATAAGTACTTATCTAACATCGTGTTACCGAATGACCAAAGTCCTTTTTGTACTACTTATATAATACTCCGTAACTATTTAGTCTATGTTGCAACTTGCAGGTCATAATTTAAATAAGTAAAAGAGATTACTTGCTACAAAAAAAAATCACTTTATAAATAAAGGATTTTTTTATTATACTGTAACTAACTATGACGTTATGTATGTTCACCATGTAATTTGATGTTTTCACATGCTTATCTGGATTATATACACATGCACAAACACGCAAAACACACATAAAATGGGTACGAACTATAGAGAGATTGCATACCTTTATTGGATGGGTTACAAGTCGAAGATGGAAACAAAGAGGTTAGCCGGAGGGTATGATAATTGTCTTCACTTGTGTCGACCACAAACTCTTTTCTAGCTGCAACCAAAACTAAATAAAGAGAAAGAGAACAAAGAAGCAAGACAAGAGAGTTTGGAGACGACATTTCTACTTTCTCAATGATGCTTCTCTTTTGCACCTTCACATATTCCATTATTTATAGAGGTAACTAAGACCTTGAATTTTCAAATAAGTTAGGAAAAAAAAATATGTTTCTTAAGGTAAAATCATTTTCATAGAATACATTATTATAAAATATTAAATTAATAAATATAATAGAAAATAGATGATAAAAAACAAGAAGAGAGAATCAGATTTGATTCAGGCACATTGGTCTAGCATGTCAAGTTATGGCATCCACGGTATTAGAGCACGCAAAGTGGGAGACTGGAACTCCCTGGAGCCACCGCTTCTGGCTGAGAATACTAAGGACGAATTGATATAACTCACAAAAAAGTAAACATACACAAAAATAATATTGAATAGTTTTTAATATATTATATGTTAAATATAACTCAAAACCCTCTATTTTAATTACAATGCACTTCGAAAAAAGATATTGTAAATAAGAAGCATAAAAAACTATGACTGACTTGTGATTTGAAGTATGAAATTACCATCAAATTCCATTTTGATGATTTTGGCCTTTGGGAAAAAATAGGAAAAAGTCGGATGACACTATCATGTTTGAGAAAATATAGGAAAAACCGGAAAAACATGGAAAAAGCTAACGTGGTATATGGGAGAAACGGGATGACTCTGTCCCCGGTTGGTTGCATTTCAATCACTAATTTGATTGATAATTGTTGATAACTAGTTTGATTAATGCTCATTCATCACTTCACTTGATATTCTCTCAACATCCTCAAATGGCCATTTTCGTCGACTATGTATTCATTTTATGGTATATGATTTTCTCGTCATTGTTGAAAACATCTAATTACTTCTTGTAATTTCACCATTTCAATCCTTCAAACAACATTATGTTTAAAAGTTTGGACAATCAAACATGGTTGTCTTATCGGTGACTAGAGCATGTAACAAATGAAATTGTCGACGTAAGACTAGACTTTTATTTTATTTGTTAGACATTTGTTCCTTAATTTGAATATCTTGTGATTTCTGGTAATCTTGCGTCTATCTCGCTTGTTGGGTCTTCACTTATAGTACAGTCATGGCATTAAATTAATTAGTCCACCATTGTTAGCGGTCTGACGTGAGAATTGGGGTAATTTGGAAGTCTTTGCCCATGCATTAATTTATGATGGTTTGATATATAATATTATAAAGGATTACACATTTAAATTTATTTTCAAATTATAGTAGATGATACTTTTGAAAAACCCTATAAAGTGGCAAGAAACGAAAATAAATAATTAGGTTCTGATCGTTAAATAATTAGGCTGTCCCACAAGCCTTTTAAACTACATGTGTTACATGCCACTAACCCGTTAACACACTTACAAATGTCATAAACAGAGATATACAATAACGTGGAGAGAGATAAAACGGTGACAAAAACCTTTATTAAACTTAAACACAAAAATATAAGAGCCGTCTCTGGTAATTTCTTAAAATTTTGGGGCTTAGAATGAGTAAAAAAACGGGCCCCTAAAATTACGTTTTGAGTTATTTAATAGATAATTTGACAGTTTACTAAAAATATTACATTTCAAAAGCTTAAAACAAACAAATAATAATAAAGATGTTTCTATAATAACTCATATAAAGCACAAATAAATTTCTATATATAAAAAAAGAACACTAATTGTGAATTAAACTCATGACCTTTGTTTTCATAAACAAATAAGTCATTTTGTAAGTTTTTTTGTTAATACAAAATTATATATAAAATATATTTTATTTTTTAACAATTATGAACCTCTCGGGAGAGTATGCCTAGGTACATCGCCCTCCCCTTGGGCCGGGCCTATATAACCATACCCTATAACTCACAAACTAACAGTTTTATAACAATGCAAGCAATCAGTTGAACATTATGATAAGTAGATTTGAACAAACAATGAAGCCATGTGATATAAAAACAATAGATAGTACCGGATAAGAGAAAATATGGAAACTCTAAAACAATTATGCTATGATCAAAGACGATGTGCATCGGATGAATGTTACGCATCACACCAAAGATGACAATTGAAGGACACAAAGAATAATCAGATTTGTTGTTGGGCGATCGAACCCTTAATACATTGAAGAAGATTGTACGTTCATAGAATAAGCTAATGTGATAGATACCTCCCGAGCCAACGGATCCCAAGCGTTAAAGATAACCGTGGCAAAAGATGGACCCTTGTTTATCTTATTAAGAAACGATGACAACTCGGTCCACAACAAATTCATCGTTGCATTGGTTCAACCGTAACCATGCAAGTTTCTCTAAAATTGTTAGACGTTAAAATGAAGAATCGGGTCAGCTCGGCAACTCTAAAAACCAGCAACCAGATGGTAAATTGCTAAAATGGACTACCTGTGACCGAAGATCCGCAACTGAAGAACAAGCTGGCGAGTCGGCTCATTTGTTTACTCCTACCCGACGATCCGCAGTGACCTGGTCATAGCCACGTCTTCTGCCCATGCAACATTTGTTTATGTTTTATTTTATGATGTCACGTATTTTTAGTTTATTATTTTAGTTAATTTATGTTTCCATTTTGTTTCTTACTAGCTTATTTCATGGGGCTATGTTTCAGTTAGTTTACTTTTTCTTTATTTCCTATATGTATTGTACAATGTAGTAATGAAAGGCGGCCGTGTATGATTAATGATTATGATAAAGTTTGTTTGGTTAATTTTATCTTAAATGGATTTTGAGTTTAAGTTTATTTGTCTTTGCTAGCTCAATTTTCGTATCTCGAGCGGTGATCTTAGACACGATTTCTTAGCCGTGATGGTGAATCTGTATCTCCGGTTGGTTATTGCAGCCTAACGGTTTATTTGGGTGGGGTATCTGTATAAAAACGAGCCGTTGATCTGTCCGTTTTTATTTATCATTTCAATTCCTACTCGTTACCGATTGATATCCTGCCATAATGTGTATGTGAAAATGATCAGATGTTGAATGAATAGGTTAACGGGTTAATAGCCTGTCTTCCAATTATTCAAATGCATGCACTAATGCAGTGATATAAGTACAATTGTACAAAGCAAATTTTCAGCCAATAAACAAGCCCATATCCTTTTACTTGCATCAATTGCTCCCATTTATCACCAAAGAAGCCCAAATGCAAAAATACACAAATAAGCACAAATATATCGTTGGATACAAAGTGAAAGAATATCAAGATTCAAGAATAGTTAACATTTTTATCCATTATTACACATCGACTTGTTTGATGTGTTTTGATACATGGGTTTAATAGGGTGATCAACATATCATAAATAAGTATCACAAACAACATACCACCAAGGGGAGATATCCTTCGGTAATTAGTGATCCAGTAAAAACAAAGAAAATTGAAAATAATATATTTAAATGTGTGTGTGTTGTTTGTGTGTATGATTAGCAAGCTTCAAGATCCACTCAACATTTCATGATTCTTAAGTTGCTTAATCAGACGTTTTCCATTAAATTCACCACTCCTGAATACCAATCTCAGCATCATCGTGAACTTTGTGTTCATAAAGAATTGAAGTCCGCATCAAATGCATGTATGGTAACGATTTCACTCGTGAACGCTAAATCCGGTTTCTCTAACTCCAAATTCACTATCATCAAACAAAACACACATTTATTCTCCCAACAATATTTATCAAAGACACAGTCTCCCAACCTCGATTTCGTTTTAAAACAACCAATTAACAAAAACGACGTTGAGTTTCGGTTTAGTTGTTCGAAATAACACGAACTCGAGATTAGTAACTTTGTTATCAACTTATCATAATAACTTAATAAGAAACAATATTTGAAAGAAGAATTCACCTAACTCTTCGTTAAGCCTTTCCCCTCTTTTATACTTCTACTAGTTTTTTACCCGCCGTCACGCGCCAGGCAGAACGCTAAAAACTCAGACGATGGTAACACTGAAGCTTTGAGCCGGTAAGTCGACACATATTCAGTTAGTTTCAGTGACGTGCGTTATTGTACCAGTTTTAAAAGCAAATATAAAACAAAAAAAATTATAAAAATTGAGGTGGATCAACGGGATGGCGTCGATCAGTAAAACTTGAGCGCTGGTAAAACCCAACCGTTATCGATTCGGTCGTTGAGGTGGCGATACTACGGGAATCCGGTTGGTTTCCGTCATGTTCTTTCTGGTACGAGAACTGAAAAAAAAAACAAAAAAAACAATTCGCGATATATCAGTTTTCATTACATTCGTTAGAATAACTAACTAATAAAATATATAGGAGTAAAAATATTTCATTTTTCCTTTAAAATATTATAATTCCCGTTCACTATAAACCCCAAAACGACCCCGTTTCGTTTCACTCCCTTGAAAACCCTAACTCGCATATAGCATCTGTACATGGTATATAAAACATATGCGGCTGTGATTATAAAGAGAGAGGACTCTAGCAACACATTATTCACATTCCAAAACAAATTCAATGAGCTTATTGCCGCCTCTCTTGTACAAGCGATGGCTCTAATGGCATATTAACCTCATCGAATTTGTTTTCTCCTGTAATGTTTTGCGATGACAGAGATCTCTAAATCTACACTTGATATGAGCCTGTTTAGATAATTTGTTTTATATTATTGTAATTGCATTTGAATGTAAACAGAGATGGATGATTTGTTTCATTTGTGATTCTCTGTTTATACACAACGATGCGTATATTAAAAGCCTGATTTTTAATACATTGATTTGTGTTGAGAATTAAGCAGCGGCCAGACAACCGTAGAGATGGTTTCCACAGATGAACATTTTTACCCATCTGTTTGTCTACTAAATTCCATCTCACATCAGTTTTTGTTTTAATATTTTTATCAATTTGCTGATTTAATTGTTTTGTTTAGATTAATGTAAAATTTGATTGAGAAGGGTATTTTGATTTAGAATTTCACTGTTTTTAGTTAGACTAAGGAAAATGGTTGAGCAATATGGCTTGGTTAAAAGTTTATAATGTTAGGTGAAATGTTGATAGTAGCAATGAGTTTTGGTATGAAAACTGAAATCAGGTTAATATTTCTGTTTTAGATTTGGTGTAATTGGTACATGTTTTGTTAAACCTCCTCCCATGAGCACCATATTCTGACCTTTTTTTTGGACAATATCCGACAAGAGTTTCTTTAATTGATTTAGATTAAAGATTATGGTTTTTGCAAACAATATATGAAAGACGATGAAACTGATCCAGGTGTGTCTCAACCCTCACCTTATACAGGGCAATCAAAAGTTGTACGAATTGTGACTAAGCGACTTTGATGGACTTGCTTATAAACATTTAATATTCCTTGCGATTTTAATCCTGCTAATACGGATGATTTGCACTTCAACAAGACAACCGTTGTTTTTAATGACCATGACCAAGACAGAACATTTATGCAACTTGGTTTGCTTATGCTTTAACTAAAGCACTGAAAAAGACAATGACAGAACATCTATACATCTTGTTTTGCTTAAGCATATTTCAGAAGATTGTACAACCGCAAATGTGAGATCGGACCATATATATCGATCACTTGTTTTGAATGAAGTTATAGTTACTCTTGTCTCTGTATTATTAACATCATTTGTAATTTAATATAAACTTTGAATTTTAATGTATTCTTTTTTTTTCATAAAGGTAATAGTTTTGATTTTTATGTGTGTGCAACTTGAATAATTAAGTGTCTAGATCCGACTAGACTGGTATTTTTTCCACGGACAACTCGATTCAGAAATAGCGCCTGCTAAAGATGTGTAATGTGACAACTTGATCTTGCAAATTATACGTCTGGCATATAATCTTAAACCAAAAAAAGAAAATTTATACATCCTGTCACACATTCTCGAACCGTTAACCAAAAACAAGATGATAACATTGGAAGACAAACTTTATTTTGATACAATATGGTAATAATCAACAAAGCGTAGTGTCGTACACGATGTGCCATTGTAATTTATTTGTGTTCAAGCACATGCTCTTGATGCAAACCCTATCTTTCTGGCACCCACATCATACACAACAGCCACTGTCTTTTGTTGAGTATTCCCCCATATACCAATAGCATTATCATCATCATTACCCGCAAAAGCTAAGCACACTTGACTAATATCAAATGCAATAAATATCCCTGAAAGTGGAACATCCACATATGTGTTTTTACCCCAAAGAACACTAATTTTTGGGACCTTAATTGACTGATAATTGCTTAGATCATAACATGTATCAAATAAGCTTCTTGGTGTAGTCAACGGATATTCCGCCATTTTTGCTCCAAACGCGTCCTTTAGAGCTGTATAGGCCGTATAAGGGAGCCTAGTGACCACGGTTCCCGAGTCTATGACCATACCCGATGTCTTAAACACATTTGGACTTATTGTTAGCTTGGTTCCTCCAACATACAAGGCCGCAAGCTCAAGACCATATAACGAGCCGGCTATTGTGGTGAATGGTGTGTACTTAACATTATGAAGAGGTAGGTCCCAGCAGAGCCCAGTTGGACCCGCAAGACTCACCTTGAACAGGGACGTCTGCGCAATGACCAACTGCTCCAGCAGGACCCACCATGCTCAAAGAACCTTACGCGCAGTACGCCAGCTGTACCCGCAGGGAAAGCCTCCCAATGGTGAAGTACCCCGCCTGTTCCCGCAGCTGCGGATACAAGCCATCAGGGAAGGCTACCCGCACTAACAGCAAGGCTACATGAGCCAGTCCGTATGCTTCTGGAAGGTCTTTCGTACTATACCTACTAAGGTATGGGCGGAACAGACAATTTGACCAGAGCAGCCCATGAACTAATCACAGGGTGACAGCTCACCGACAACAATACGAGGAGGAGCACCCTCTAGTACTGTTTGTCACTATTAGCCGCTGCCTACTCACCAACCCTTACGAGGGGACGTGCGCAGCCTACAGTTGGTGGAACAGTGCGTAGCCGGCAGTAAAGGAACAGTATACAGCCGACCTTATTACTGTTGGCCGTAACCTATCCACCAACCAGCATGGCCTGTGCGTACGTCCACTGTTGGTAGAACAGGAATACTATTCAGCCGGCTGTACCTGCTTGGAAACCTACCTTCGGCTATAAATACTCCAACACCTTGGAATGGTAAGGACATCATCTGATATCTCAATCTTATCTAGCAATCTCTTAATATACCTTTATATTTAGAGCAATCTAGTCTGATTCTCACGCCGGAGGGTGGTCACAAGGAGGAACCCCCCCTTCTCAGTGACGAGCTTACGGTGTCTGTTTTGCAGGTCTCCTGAAGAACAACATTCTCTGCTAGACCTCATCCTCGTGGGAAGCATTACTTAACCCCCAGATTATCTATAATCTGCCTGTGAGTTCACTTAGTGTTTCTTCATTGGCGCCATCCGTGCATAAAAGCTAGAACTAATTTAGTTTTTTCAAAATTTCTGAAGAAATGGTTAACGTTACTCCGGTCCCAAGGCCAGTAACCGACCAAGAAACCCCGGTAACCACAACCCCAGCAACTGGGGGGGAACACCGGCGGTTATACAAATGTTACGAACACTACCCCGACTACCCAAGCCGGGGCAAGTGCAGTAAATATTCCACTGGGGTTCACTGATGCCCAGTTGGAAAAACGAACGAGGGCCCCTCGCCAAACACTAGATCAAGTGAAGGCGTGGGCCGAAGCACGTCAAAGAGAGTTCCAAGCTGAATTGGATGAACGCTTGCGTTCAGTTCAACAGGCTGACGAATTCGGCAGTACTCGCCAACAGCTGAATATGAACAGCGAGTGCGAGTACTCAGACGAGGAGAGAGAAGAATCCGATACCGACGCAAACCCTCGCCATAAGGCGAAAGGGAAGCGTAAGGAAACGGACTTCCAGCCAAAAAGGAATTTTGGGGAAGCTTTTAAACCAACAAATGCGGAGAGAAACCCGCGTGACTTCTCAAAAACCTTTAGGCCAACTGCTACAAATGCAGGAAAGTCAAAGTTCGCAAGGGACATTGCGGAAGCAATCGCCCCGAGAAGTGCCAAGCAAATGTCCAACATTGGCACTTATGATGGTCTATCCGACCCAGACGACCACTTGAACAGATTCATTGCGGGGGCAACCGTCAGTAACTGGACGGAACCCACGTGGTGTTATATGTTCCAGATGAATCTGGTTGGAGCGGCCAGGGCATGGTTCGATCGTTTACCGGTCCACCACATATATGACTGGGCGGACTTTCAGAACAAGTTCAGCCAGCACTTCAGCCAACAGAGGAAATGTACGGAAGAACAGTGGACGATCCTCAACTGCGTTAGAGAGGAGGATGAATCTTTATTAGACTTCATCACCCGCTTCAACTCCAAAAAGCTAAGTCTCGGCAACGTAAGTGAAGATCTTGTTCGCGCCGCTTTCATCCAAGGCGCCGAATACCCGGAGCTTATCCGCACATTGACGGGTAAGGATGGCATGCCATCAACATGGGATGCCATCATGACGGCGGCCAAGCGCTTTGCCGAGACGGAGAAGCAACTGGGAAGGGACCTTCCCCAGAGTACACACCTCTACACGCAGAGGACAAGAGAGAACAATGTCCGGATCGCCCGGCAGAACAAAAAGAGGAAGCTAGGTATCTGGCAGTCAAGGGTAAACTTTGACACCTCATCCAGCTCTCACCCTCTTGTTGGCGGAAGAAATCACACACACCCTTCAAGCCAAAAGCACCGGTGGACGCCACTCACCAAAAGCGTCACGGAGATATTTGCCACTGAAAAGCTACCGTGGCCAAAAGCTCCAGTGATCCGGCACCGACCTAATGCGGATCAGAGCAAATCCTGTGACTTCCACGGGACAAAAGGTCATGGTACGGAAGAGTGTACATCCTTGAAGGATATTGTTGAAGCATTCGTCAAGGATGGAAGACTGGCACACCTGGTGGCATCAATCAAGAAGGGAGGACGGAACGACAACCGGTACAGAGGCAACGGACGAAAGCCCGTTGACATCAGCATCAACATGGTTCATGGTAACATCAGAGGAAGAAAAAGGCGAACGCCAGAACCATGTGCGTGGAAGGAAGCTGAGGTGCGCTTCCCGCGAGTGCCAGGAGGACCCAGCAAAGAAGGCCCTATCGTCATAAAAAGCCAGCTGGGGCACTACATCACTTCTCGCACTCTTGCTGACAACGGCGCCTCGTCAACGGTGATGTACAGGCAGTTCTTCGACAAGCTGGATGACGAAGACAAGGAACGCCTGGAAACGATCTGCGCCTCGATGGAAGGGTTTGATGGCAGCACAAACACCCCCCTGGGTATCCTTTCTTTCCCCGTCACTCTTACAGATGGGAAACACTCCCGCACAGAAGATGTGGACTTTGTCGTGATGAGGAAGCCACACCACACATACGACATTCTCTTCGGGAGAGACGGGATGGCAAGATTCAACGCCGTGGTATCCTCAGTCCACGGCATGATGGGATGGCCAACAGCTGAGGGTGTAGCGATGATCACCGGCATTCCCCAGAATTTGGTGAGCGATAACGGCACCAACTTTGCTGACAAGAAGCTACAACAGTGGCTGAAAGAACTTCAAATCACCCACACCTTTACCTCAGTGGCACACCCGCAAGGTAATGGTGAGGTGGAAAGAGCAAATAAGAGCATCGTCGAAGGCATAAAGAAAAGACTCTTGGAACACAGATCCGGCTGGGTGGACGAGCTTCCGCACGTCCTTTGGGCAAACAGAACGCTGAAGAAGGCCAGTACGGGAGAAACCCCGTTCAGCCTCACTTATGGCACTGAAGCCATGGTCCCGGTCGAAATTGGTTTACCCTCACCAAGGGTCTTGATTCAGCCAGAAGACAATGATGCGGAAAGACGGTTGGACCTTATGCTAACCGAGGAACGCAGAGACTTAGCCGCAGTGCGTGAAGAGAACTACAAGCGACAAATGCAAAAGTACTACAACACTCGGGTAAAACTCTGCAACTTCAATATAGGAGACTACATACTGCGTAACAACGAGGTTTCGAACCAAGAACGCCCAGGAAAGCTGGCCCCGGTCTGGGAAGGGCCATACATTATCAAAGAAGTCCTGGGAAAGGGCGCATGCCGGCTCGAAAGGCTCGATGGCACTCCCATCCCAAGAACATGGAACGAAGCTCAATTACGCAAATGTTATATGTAGATCAATTCCAAACTTGTAAAGAAAAGGCCTAGAGCCACTTCTAATGGAAATGATTCTCCTTTCACAATGTGTTGATAGCCTTACCTTTATACTTATGAACTTCCCACACTGGTGCCGGTATTCACCGCATAAATGGGGGAAGAAGTAAGTCGTTACGTGTGGAAGGCGGCAAAACCCGCATAAACACAACGCTAAAATAAGGAAAACCTACACGCAGGTCAGATGTAAGTAAAGTTTAGCCATCCCTGTAAGTGCAAGTGACGGTCTTACACGCACAATCACGAACAAGGAAGCAAAACTTCAACCTATCATCTACCACGTTCAAAGGTTAACTTATTCTGAACACTTAGAAATTTCAAAAAAGGATGAGGAAAACCTACACGCAGGTCAGATATGGGTAAAGTTTAGCCATCCTACTAAGTGCAAGTGACGGTCCTACCCGCACAATCACGAAAGAGGAAGCAAAACTTCACACCTATTATCTACCACGTTCAAAGGTTAACTTATCCTCAGAAAAGATGAGAAAAACTTCCACGCAGGTCAGATATAAGTAAAGTTAAGCCATCCTACTAAGTGTAAGTGACGGTATCATGAAAGAGGAAGCGAAACAAACTTATAATTTACCACGTTAAAAAGTTAACTTATCTAAGTACTAAAGAAATTACTAAGTTAGATCAAAACATGCGTAAAATAAACAAGGCAAAGAACAAACACAATCTTTATTTCATCAAATTCAAATATTACAAAGCTATACAAAAGCAAAAATCTATGCTAATGGTGGAAAGGGATCTTCAGAATCAAGCTTCAGGACCACTTCCACTTGGACCCGCTCCATCAGTAGAGCGTGGTGGTTCAAGGAAGGCTTTAAGAATAGCTAGCCCATCATCAGCAGCAGCGACTTCGTTCACCTTCTCCACCACAGGATGCGAGAAGGCGGCATACTGGTTCACTGCTTGGTCGTAAATAGCTTCAGTATCCACATCGTACAAAGGGAAGTTGGAAGGCGGGATGCCTTTCTCAACGAACCCTAGACCAAGCAGGAAGCCGGCCTTTTCCCCATCCTCATGAGAAGCGTTGAGGGCTGCGCTCATAGCATCGTCATAAGACGTCTCTGAGAAGACCCGATGCACAACCTACAAAAAAAAAAAAAATTCAAGTATCAGAACCATTTCTATTTATAAAGAAAAGCGTGAAGACATGAAGCTAGACTTACCCGAGACAACGCTTCTCGAAGAAGCCATTCCTTGGCAACCAGAGCTTCTTGGAGGGCGGCTTGAGCTTGGGTACAGGCGCGTTCGGCTTCACTTTTATTAAGGTTGGCAAGCAACACTTCCTTTGCAGCAGCCTCTTCGACGCCCTTTAGCTTCCGCTCAGTATGGTCAAGCACGCCTCTCTGGTCCAGGATCTCTTGAAGCTTCTTCGCGTCCTCCATCGCCAAAGCATCATGAGCCTGCTGGAGAGCCTCTAATTTGGCTTTAAGCTCTTCATTCTCCACGCGTAGAGGCTCGGCAACAGCTTCAGCCTTGGTGGCCCTCTCGGTTGCGTTCCTCGCAGTTTCCTTGGCCAGCCGAAGCTGTTCATTAACAGCTTGGGCAGCCTTGGAACGGGCCTCGAGTCGTGCCTGAACTTCAACCTCGAGGGCCTTGAAGGCCTTCTCCTTTTCCGCAGCTACGGCGGAAAGCCTTTGGTTCTCCTCCCGGACAGCCCGCGCCTGAGCCACTTCTTTAAGGCGAGCTGCTTTTAACTTGTCGTTTTCACGACAAAGCAGCTCGACACGCGGCTGCATCCGGGCCAAGAGAACCCGAAGCTCATTGGTTAGCCTACCCTCCTGGTAGCTAGCCATGGCTTCCCCCAACGCACCACTGGGAGCAGCGTGACGAGCCCATTCCACGCACTCCACAGGGGTACGAAGGGTTGTTCCTCGGCGAATGTTCCATCGTGGAACATACACTTCATTGGAATCCGACACTGCAAAAAACATAAAGCAGTTAGGAAAAGATGATAAAGAAAAAATATATATAAATGGGCCAAAAGAACCCTACGCACCTGTAGGGTCAATTACAGGCCGATAGCCGCCGAACCCATCACCTGAACCCAACGGAAATCCATCCAAGAGGTCAGGCAGATGGGAAGGTGGCAGAGATTGGCGAGAAGCCCCATGCGTACCTGATGGATCGGCCGTCGTTGCCGATGGCGGGGGCATGGTAGCAGCCGCCGCGGTCGCCGCCGCGGAATCCGCAGCAAAAGTTACCGCCGGCTCGGTGAAAGATGCTGTAAAAATAGCACTCACAGCCGGCGGAGACGTCATCACAACTGGAACAGTCGGCTCAACGGAATGAGCAACTGAACCAGTGGAAGCAGGCGCAGGCGCAGCCGCCTGGGTCGTCGCCTCAGGTAGGCTGACCGGGCCTACCGTCATTGGCGGGGAGGTACTCCTCTCCGCTCCACCCTGGAATGCGTCAACATCCACGCCTGCACAAAGAAAAGTGTTAACATGATATTAAGCTATGAAGATTAAAGCTAAAGGAAATTTGTACTTACGGGACTTCTTGAGCCTGAAAGTACGGACGGGCGGGGATGAACCCGATGGAGCCGGCCTCTTCACGCCGGTCACCGTTGTCATCCTGGGCTCTTCGGTGACAGTTGTCACAGCCTCCGGAATGGTGATCTTGTCACCACCGGGATTCCCCGCCACCTCTTCGCTCTCGGTCTCCGAGTCAGACCTAGGCGCTGGATCGGCTGTGGAGGCCACCTTCTCCTTCCCCTTCCCGCCGGCAGCCTTCTTCTTCCGCACCAACGGAGGACCATCTGCGGATTCCTCATCAGAACATACGATTAGAGGAATTCCAGCAGAGGTTTCAACATTGAGGGGTCGAGGGTCGAAGAGCGCCTTACCTGGCCGACGGGCGCTAAGGATCTCATGGCCTAGCGGATAGACCTCCACGAACCGATCCGCCGTTTGTTCTAGGATGGGCAACTCGTTCTCATCTAGAGCGCGAGTACCCATCCGTGCGGGACCGTCAGCCTCCCGCGGGTTCAGGAGCGACTGCAAGTCGTTCCCCTCTGAAATAAACAGGAAAGAAGTTAGAAGAAATTCAAAATCAACAAAAGGGAAAAAGGCATACCGTAAGGAACAGAGTTCGAACCGTATTCGAGGACGATCGGAATCTTGCGCGCATCAGCCTCCTTCCACACCCGGCTCATCCCCAGCATCACCATCCCGGACTCCGCAAACCGGTAAACCGGAGATTGTACCCGAGATATCTTCGCAAACCATTCCGCCTCCTGGTAGCTGGAGGCGTGAAGGCTGGGAAGTGCTTGCCCGTTCCTGAATTTCATGGCAATGGGGATGGCGCGAGCGGATATGAAAAAGAACTCCCGCTTCCACGAGCGAAGACTGCGCTCGGTCGCGCAGATCTTTAAACCCTTAATCCGGGTTGTCAACGTGTACCACCCCTGGATGCACCTCCAAGTGTAGAAGGTCATCAGGCGGTCAACATAGGGCTCAATGCCCAGTATCCGGCACACCCACTCAAAGTGGCGAATCTTAGCGATCGCCATGGGGTGCAACTCGGTCAAATGAACACCGTGCCTCTCAAGGACACGGTAAACAAACTTTGTCAATGGGAACCTAAGATTCCCATAGACAAAGAATGCAGCATATACCCCGATCTTGCCTCTGGGGGCATCGTACACCGTCTGGTGGGGTTCAGGAAACTCAGGCTCGAGAGACTCGAGCATGAACTTCCTGACGACGTACCGATACAGATCGCCAGGCAGAGCACACTGGCACTCGCCAGCAGTACTTTCGAGATCACGAGACATCTTGTAAAAGAAGAAGAAAACGATTTCGGGAGAATGCTTGCCTGAAAAGGTGAGTATTCGCCGGAAATCGCAAAAAAGATGAAGAGAAGAGTGAAAGTGTGGATTACAAAGAACCCTCTCCCCCTTTATATACTAATCGCAATTAATGCGATGAAATTAATGCGGAAGAGAGAGAAAACGAAGGTGCAATGAAACTATGACACGTGGCAAAAAGCAAGCTGGCAACAGCTGTTGACAGGACGCATACCATTAATTTCGCGGCCACGCGCCCGAAAAATCGCGCCCACGCGCCTGAAAAAGCGTCTGGAATGACCATGTACTGTCACATCACCATAACTTCCTGCACGTCCTGACACAGTCAGAAGAAACCGTCGCACGACGTTTCAGAGTTTTGGACTGTTCTTCTTTCCACCAACTCTTCGAATTTCAAAATTCAAAATTCAAAAAGATTCAAAAGTAAGCGGGAAAATACCCCTTACCTGGGCAACCAAGTAACTGTAAGACAGGTGCGGGTACAGTGTCAAGGCAAAACCCTTCACAAACTTAGCACCTGCAAGGAATTGAAGCCAAGAATTCCTCGGCAACCAAGTAACCGTAAGACGGATGCGGGTACAGTGTTAAGGCAAAACCCTTCACATACTTAGCACCCGCAGGGAATTGACGCCAGGAATACCTTGGAAGTAAAGTAACCGTAAGACAAGTGTGGGTACAGTGTCAAGGCAAAACCCTTCACATACTTAGCACTCTGCAGGGAATTCAAACCAAGAAGGATCTAATGGGCCATGCTGGCGGGAACAAGAATAACATCCCCGCATGACGGGAACGTCGAGAACTATATTGTTCGAAACTCCATGATGGGATTGGTGGTTTTAGCATAATTGATCAGTATGTTGAAAGCTACCAAAACACCACGGAGAATCCATACAAGTAGGACTCAACGCTCCTGACGTGCGAGGAGGTTACAAACCTACCCGCTTCACACCCAAAGATCAAGCAGAAAAGTCGGGAATTTCTGCGTGACATCAGGAAAACCGCGGGATGAATCACCACGGAAAACCGAAAAACTAAACCCTTTTCAAAACCCCTTGCTAAGTCCAAAAGTTCACCTCACTTATTAATAATTCATGAGAAGAACATTGGACTGGGGGGACTTGAAGAGGTAGGTCCCAGCAGAGCCCAGTTGGACCCGCAAGACTCACCTTGAACAGGGACGTCTGCGCAATGACCAACTGCTCCAGCAGGACCCACCATGCTCAAAGAACCTTACGCACAGTACGCTAGCTGTACCCGCAGGGAAAGCCTCCCAATGGTGAAGTACCCCGCCTGTTCCCGCAGCTGCGGATACAAGCCATCAGGGAAGGCTACCCGCACTAACAGCAAGGCTACACGCACAAGGCATTCGTTACTTCAGTAGTCACATGAAGGAATGAGCAAGGCGGGAATACTCCCGCCTAAATGAGCCAGTCCGTATGCTTCTGGAAGGTCTTTCGTACTATACCTACTAAGGTATGGGCGGAACAGACAATTTGACCAGAGCAGCCCATGAACTAATCACAGGGTGACAGCTCACCGACAACAATACGAGGAGGAGCACCCTCTAGTACTGTTTGTCACTATTAGCCGCTGCCTACTCACCAACCCTTACGAGGGGACGTGCGCAGCCTACAGTTGGTGGAACAGTGCGTAGCCGGCAGTAAAGGAACAGTATACAGCCGACCTTATTACTGTTGGCCGTAACCTATCCACCAACCAGCATGGCCTGTGCGTACGTCCACTGTTGGTAGAACAGGAATACTATTCAGCCGGCTGTACCTGCTTGGAAACCTACCTTCGGCTATAAATACTCCAACACCTTGGAATGGTAAGGACATCATCTGATATCTCAATCTTATCTAGCAATCTCTTAATATACCTTTATATTTAGAGCAATCTAGTCTGATTCTCACGCCGGAGGGTGGTCACAAGGAGGAACCCCCCCCCTTCTCAGTGACGAGCTTACGGTGTCTGTTTTGCAGGTCTCCTGAAGAACAACCTTCTCTGCTAGACCTCATCCTCGTGGGAAGCATTACTTAACCCCCAGATTATCTATAATCTGCCTGTGGGTTCACTTAGTGTTTCTTCACATTACTAGAAGTTCTACTCTTTCCAAATGTTAAGTAACCGATTGAGCTAGACTGTGAAGGAAGACAATATGAGAAAATTTTCCCATATTTGTTAGCGGCTTGCGAGACGATGGACAACTTGTCTTGTCCGAGTCCTAGCAGCCCAGCGAAGCCTTTAAAAAGTCCTTCGTTGTCTTGACCACACCCAAAATAGAAATTATCAACTATGTCTTTTGACGATAATGTAAGTTTCTCTTTTCCAAAGAACCCAATCGTGAATGACCCATCACCATATCCAATACTGTACACGCACGTGGATGAGATGCATCTGGGTCTGTTCCTTGTTGCGGAAGCAAGCCCCGAGCACTCAGTTGAGGTGCATGAAATGTTGGTGTATGTGGTTGACATGGAGGGATCAAATATTGGTTCCTGTTGGTTATAGCATTCTCCCGCGCATGGCTGGCACTGGATCCAGGTTAGGTCGCTTCCGGTGTCGAAAATGAGGGTAAGGTCTTTTTTCGGGGTGCCGAATCCAACAGTCACAATGTAGTTACCGGATCCGAGTGTGCTACCGGATTTTGCAGGGAGAGTGGTCTTGGAGTCTAGTGTTTCTTGTTTGCTTGTGTTGGTTGTTAGCTTAGCCCTGAGTGAGTTAACCCTTGATTGATCTTGGGTTATGATTTCTTCAATGGTCAAGGGTTTCACAATGTCTTTATTGAACTTAGAACATGGTCCATGTTTGTGAACTACTTCCAGTGATCCCCTTTTCTTGTCACCTAGTTAATAGAATAATTAGTTTTTGTTTAGAAAATGTTTGGAAAGAATATTAATTTGCATACTGCATAGCTAATGAGTTAACTAATAAAATTATGTATCATGTCAAAGTAATTGTATCTAAGGGCAGGGGTGTTAAAAAAATCTGAAACCGAATCCTAATTATCCGAATCCAAATTATCCGAAAATTCGGATATCTGAATTTTTGGATTTGGATTGTGCTTTTGAAAATTTTTGGATAGTTCGAATATATTCTTTTTATTATTAAATAATACATATTATTTGTAAATTTCGGATAACATTTGGATATTTCGGATAATTTTCGGATATTGCGGATACTTCGGATAACTTTTTGAATATTTCGGATATCCAAAATAGTTTTAAATGTAGTTCTTTAATTTTTTTTATTACAGTTGTCTTCAATTTTACGTACATCGTTACTATAGTGGGTGAACCTAACTTATAAGTATACTTAGGGGTGTTTATCGAATTGGATAACGGGTTATTCGGGTTATTCGGTTCAGGTTATTCGGATTTGAAAATTTTTGAACCCTATCCGAAATTCGATCCGATCCGACTTAGGAATATTCCTATCCGATCCGAATCTATCCGAATTCAATTCGGATCGGATTCGGATAATATCCGAATAATCCGAAATTATCCGAATAATCCGAAATAAAGCTAAAAAAATTTCCTATTTTTTTGTTCTTAACATTTAATAGTTTTGAATCACAATAAACATACAAATCAAAAAATACAAATTACTCTTAACACAATTTAAAGTTTAAACTTCAAATAATAGTCTAATAAATATACCAAACCGGAAAATACCACTAAAAACATGTTTTTTATTCGGATTAAACAGATATCCGAATAATCCGAACAATCCGAATTTTTTAAAATTCCATATCCGAATCCGAATTAGTTATTCGGATAGATCCGATCCGAATATCCGAATAAGAATTTGGATCGGTTTTTCGGTTTCGGTTCGGATTTCGGTTTTTTTCGAATTTCGGATTTCTTGAACACCCCTAAGTATACTTACAAATTTGTGACCAGAATTGTGTTTATATTTGTTGTTTTTTTATTAGTTTCCTTCTTTAAATTCTTTTTTTACTCTTGTTTTCCCCTCTTTTATCATTTTTTTCTTTTCTTTTTTAATTACTTTTCTTTTGTATTCTTTTAGTGTTGATACCGTAAAGAATTAAGTTGGTACTGTAATAAACTAAACAGATACCGATCGAATGATTTGAAACATAGTCATCGCGGGTAATTTGAATAAGCATCCTACCCCTACAAAGTCGGTTTAGAGCCTTTTTCTTTTCAATTTTCAGGTTAAAAAATTGTCATTCTATGTATGCTAACTCAATAAATTGAAAATGTATATTTCTAAATTTGATATTAACTATTAACCTCACATCTTAGACGACACCCTGTGGTCACGTTTTGGAAGGAAAACGAGTCCAACACCCCCCCCCCACCCCAAGGTGTGAGCCTCGTTTTGGTGTGCCAAGTTGTGTACATAACGAGCATTTGTGAGAGAGAATGAGAAAAAGGTAATGATTGCTAAGAGGTTACGTCACTTTTTGGAAAACTAGTAATTGCTGACTGGGACGCCACGCATAAGAATATGCCCATATGTGCTTCGTTAGCAATATGTATGGTCTTATAGTCACCAATCATTAGAGATGAATCTAACATAGATTGAGAAGTAGCCTGTGTTATCACTCAACTTTTCTTGACAAAGTATATTTTTAATGCATTTTTTTTTCATTTTCATTTTATGTCTAGGTTTCCCCTAATTTTATTCTAAATCAGTTATTGATAGTCATTATCAATCATAATAATTGTTATGTATTACAGTTATTATTGTTTTTAAATTATTGGCTAATTGAAGTGTGTGGACTGAGTAATTTGTGCACATTGGTGTGGAAATTCTCACATCCATGAAGATAATCCTCGTCCTACTCTGCTAGTGGTGGCTGTTGAGGGTCCAATTTCATGAAAGGGATTTTGAAGGTGACTAACGTTTCCAAAAACTTTCTATATTCACATGTACTTAGTAACTCTGGAATATCCTTTTATATTCACATTGCGTTATATATATATATATATATATATATATATATATATATATATATTGTTGAACAATACTACCATTGTAAATATACTCATCACTCATGAGATAATGTTATTGTGGCTGACGTATACCATATCCATATTACATATTATGGATTTATCATTCACCATAAAACAACTTCAAAACAATTTAAAAAGAGAAATTGGACCAATCTTTCTAGCATATAGATGATAAAAGTCATTCATTATGCTATAAAAGCGGTGCATCAATGCTACAAAAAATGGTAGTGATGCGATACTTTTGTTACGTGATATTCAAACCGATGGATGTTAAAAGACATTTAAATTTAAAATTTTAGCTTTTAGATATGGTATTATTTAGTCAGGCATTAGTGGTATCTATTAACAGATTAAAAAAATTATGAGGCTTTTAATGCTAAACTATTATTGATTATAAATTTAATACAGCATAATTCTTTTGACACTGCATATATTACGTAACAATGAAATTTATTCACAATTATGTAGCGAATGATTTTTATCATATATAAGTTTGTTACAACCGATAAAAGTTTGCCTATATAACGCCTTACAAATTTATATATAACTAGTTTTTATCCCCCGTATTACGAGAGTTGTTTTATATTGTTTGTTCTAATATTTATTTATTTTTTGAATTTATATTTTTTTTATTGTATGAAAGTTAATAATATACTTATGGTTTGATAATAAATTGTTTCACAAATAAAGAGATGTTAAAACCCGGTTTAAAAGCTATATGGTTTTGATGACACCCAAAACCCGTTTACTTTTTATACTATAAAATTGTTTTTTAATTATAAATATTATTTATGAAAATTAATAATATATTTATGGTTTGATGAGACCCAAGACCTGTTTATTTTTTTACTATAAAATTGGTTTTTTAATTTAAATAATATATATATATATATATATCTTTTTTAAAATAAATAAGATAAATTTAATGACATGTTATAACCCGTTTAAGGTATATCTGGGTTTGGTAAGACCCACACCCATGAATTATGGTCAAATGCATGAGAAGCCTTCATTTAAAAATCAAGCAAATCTGGTGACTCCAAAAAAAAGGGAAGCAACCACATCGCGACACATAGGATTTTTATGTTTTCGTTTATATATATTATAGATCCACTATTTGATCAACCAACAAGTTATTCAATGAAATAAAGTGCGAAATATTGGTGAACCATGAAATAATATTTTGAAATAAAGATATTTGTATACATAGAAGTTAACATAAAGTTTACCACATCAAATACAGAACGCCAAAGTTACACACTTTCACGAGACTTACGTTTGAAAAGACAAATATTTATCCAAAACTTTGTTATTGGTAGACCAAAGTTCTTTTTATACATCATCACATATAATAACTATATTGTCTATGCTGCAGCTTGCAGGTCCCAGTTAAAATAAAACAAGAGGTTAGTCACTACAATAAATCGATTTATAAATAAAGGAATTATTTAATTCACTGTAACTAATTAACTAACTAACTAACTAACTATGACGTTAATCACATTATGTATATTCACCATGTAATTTGATGTTTTCACATATTTATCTTGATAGATACATATGCACAAACACACACACTTATGGACAAGAAATACAGAGAGATTGCAAATGAAAAAACCAACCTTTATTGGATGGGTTACAAATTGAAGATGGAAACAAAGAGGTTAGACGGAGGGTATGATAATTGTCTTCACTTGTTTCGACCACAAATTCTTTTCTAGTTGCAACCAAAAATATGTAAAGAGAAAGAGAACAAAGAAGCAAGATAAGAGACTAGCAAGGGGTTTTGAAAAGGGTTTTTAGTTTTAAGGTTTTCCGTGGGGATTCTTCCCGCGGTTTTCCTAATGTCACGCAGAAATTCCCGACTTTTCTGCTTGATCTTTGGGTATGAAGCGGGTAGGTCTGTAACCTCCTCGCAAGTCAGGAGCGTTGAGTCCCACTTGTGTGGATTCTCCATGGGGTTTTGGTAGTTTTCAACATAGTGATCAATTATGTTAAAACCACCAATTCCATCTTGGAGTTTCAAACAATATAGTTCTCGACGTTCCCGTCATGCGGGGATGTTATTCCCGTTTCCGCAAGCATGGCCCAGAAGATCCTTCTTGGTTTGAATTCCCTGCGGAGCGCTAAGTATGTGAAGGGTTTTGCCTTGACACTGTACCCGCACTCGTCTTACGGTTACTTTACTTCCAAGGTATTCTTGGCGTCAATTCCCTGCGGGTGCTAAGTATGTGAAGGGTTTTGCCTTAACACTTTACTCGCACCTGTCTTATAGTTACTTGGTTGCCAAGGTAAGGGGTATTTTCCCGCTTTTGAATCTTTTTGAAATTTTGAAATTCGAAGAGTTGGTGAAAGGATAAGAACAGTCCAAACTATTGAAACGTCGTCCGACGGTTTCTTCTGACAGTGTCAGGACGTGCAGGAAGTTATGGCGACGTGACAGTATACGTTCATTCCAGGCGCTTTTTCAGGCGCGTGGGCGCGAATTTTCGGGCGCGTGGCCGCGAAATTACTGGCACGCGTCCTTTCAACAGCTGTTGCCAGCTTACTTTTTGCCACGTGTCATAGTTTCATTGCACCTGCGATTTCTCTCTCTTCCGCATTAAATTCATCGCATTAATTGCGATTAGTATATAAAGGGGGAGAGGGTCCTTTGTAATCCACACTTTCACTTTTCTCTTCATCTTCAAAACGATTTCCGGCGAATACTCACCTTTTCAGTCGAGCATTCTCTTGAAATCGTTCTCTTTTTCATACCTGCAAGATGTCTTCTGCTCACGATCTTGAGGCTACAGCCCAGGAGGCTGGGGTGTACGCCGAACACCCGTCATCCACTTCCGACAAGGATGACAAGAGTACTGTTGGCGAGTGCCAGTGTGCTCTGCCTGTCGATCTATATCAGTACATCGTCAGGAAGTTCATGCTCGAGTCTCTCGAGCCTGAGTTTCCTGAACCTCATCAGACGGTGTATGATGCCCCCAGAGGCAAGATCGGGGTATATGCCGCATTCTTTGTCTTTGGGAATCTTAGGTTCCCTTTGACAAAGTTTGTGTACCGTGTCCTGGAGAGGCACGGTGTACACCTGACCGAGGTGCACCCGATGGCGATCGCGAAGATTCGCCACTTCGAGTGGGTGTGCCGGATTCTGGGCGTTGAGCCCTTCGTCGACCGCCTGATGACCTTCTACTCTTGGAGGTGCATCCAGGGGTGGTATACTCTGATAACCCGGATCAAGGGTTTGAAGATTTGCGCAACCGAGCGCAGTCTTCGTTCATGGAAGCGGGAGTTCTTTTTTATCTCCGCTCGCGCCATCCCCTTGCCATGAAGTTCAAGAATGGGCAAGCACTCCCCAGCCTTCACGCCTCCAACTACCAGGAGGCGGAATGGTTCTCAAAGATATCCCGAGTCTAATCTCCGGTTTACCGCTTTGCGGAGTCCGGGATGGTGATGCTCGGGATGAGCCGGGTGTGGAAGGATGCGGATGCGCAAAAGATCCCGATCGTCCTTGAATACGGTTTGAACTCTGTCCCTTACGGTACACTCTGTCTTCTTTGTTTATATAGGTTTGTCTTCTAACTGTTTTTTTTTTATTTCAGAGGGGAACGACTTGCAGTCTCTCCTGTATCCGCGGGAGGCTGATACTCCCGCTCGGATGGGTACTCGTGCTCTAGATGAGGACGAGTTGCCCATCCTTGAACAGACGGCGGATCGGTTCATGGAGGTCTACCCGCCAGGCCACGAGATCCTGAGCGCCAGGCGGCCAGGTAAGGCGTTATTCAACCCTCGACCCCTCAATGCTGAAACCTCTGCTGGAATTCCTCTAATCTTGTGTTCTGATGAGGAATCCGCAGATGGTCCTCCGTTGGTGCGGAAGAAGAAGGCTGCCGGCGGGAAGGGGAAGGCGAAGGTGGCCTCCACTGCCGATCCGGTGCCTCGGTCTGATTCAGAGACCGAGAGCGAGGAGGTGGCGGGGAACCCCGGTGGTGATAAGACCACTGCTCCGGAGGCTGCGACGACTGTCACCTCCGGAGAGCCCAGGATGACAACGGTGAGCGGCGTGAAGAGGCCGGCTCCATCGGGTTCATCCCCGCCTGTCCGCACTTTTAGGCTCAAGAAAACCCGTAAGTACAAACTTTATTCTTAACTTCATAGCATTCCATCATTAATACTTATCTTCTTTGTGCAGGGGTCGATGCTACCGCATTCCAGGGTGGAGCGGGGAGGAGTACCTCCGGACCCATGACGGTAGGCTTGGTCAGCCTACCTGAGGCGACGACCCAGGCGGTTGCGCCTGCTTCCGTTGGTTCAGTTGCTCACCCAGTTGAGCCAACTGTTCCAACTGCGATGACATCACCGCCGGCTGTCAGTGCCATATTTACCGCATCTTTCACTGAGCCGGCGGTTACTTTTTCTGCGGACTCTGCAGCGGCGACCACGGTTGTGAGTTCACCTACGGTGAGTTCACCTCCGTTGGTTTCTACCACCGCGGCGGCCTTCACCATGCCTCCTCCGTCATCGGCAACGACGGCCGATCCTTCAGGTATGCATGGGGCTTCTCGCCAACCTCTGCCTCCTTCCCATCTACCTGACCTCTTGGACGGATTTCCCTTGGGTTCAGGTGATGGGTTTGGCGGCTATCGGCCTGTTGTTGACCCTACAGGTGCGTAGGGTTCTTTTGGCCTCTTTTTTTTTTTTTTTTTTTTTATATCATCTTTTCCTAACTGCTTTTTGTTTTTTGCAGTGTCGGATTCCAATGAAGTGTATATATCCACGATGGAACATCCGCCGAGGAACAACCCTTCGCACACCTGTGGAGTGCGTGGAGTGGGCTCGTCACGCAGCTCCCAGTGGTGCGTTGGGGGAAGCCATGGCTAGCTACCAGGAGGGTAGGCTAACCAATGAGCTTCGGGTTCTCCTGGCCCGGATGCAGCTGCGCGTCGAGCTGCTTTGTCGTGAAAACGACAAGTTAAAAGCAGCTCGTATCCAAGAAGTAGCTCAGGCGCGGGCTGTCCGGGAGGAGAATAGGAAGCTCTCCGCGGCTGCTGCGGAGAAGGAGAAGGCGTTCAAGGCCCTTGAAGTTGAAGTTCAGGCCCGTCTCGAGGCCCGTTCCAAGGCTGCCCAAGCTGTTAACGAACAGCTTCGGCTGGCTAAGGAAACTGCTCGGAACGCAACTGAAAGGGCCACCAAGGCTGAAGCTGTTGCTGAGCCTCTACGCCTCGAGAATGAGGAACTTAAAGCTAAACTAGAGGCGCTCCAACAGGCTCATGATGCCTTGGCGATGGAAGACGCGAAGAAGCTCCAAGAGATCCTGGACCAGAGGGGGGTGCTTGACCAGACTGAGCGGAAGCTAAAGGGCGTTGAAGAGGCTGCGGCTAAAGAAGTGTTGCTTGCCAACCTCAACAAAAGTGAAGCCGAACGCGCCCGTAACCAAGCTCAAGCCGCCCTCCAAGAAGCTCTGGTTGCCAAGGAATGGCTTCTTCGAGAAGCGTTGTCTCAGGTAAGCTTAACTTCATAATGTCTTTACGCTTCTTTGTGAATAGAAAAGGTTTTGATACTTGTATTTTTTCTTTTTGTAGGTTGTGCATCGGGTCTTCACGGATACGTCTTATGACGATGCTATGAGCGCAGCCCTCAACGCTTCTCATGAGGATGGGGAAAAGGTCGGCTTCCTGCTTGGTCTAGGGTTTGTTGAGAAAGGCATCCCGCCTTCCAACTTCCCTTTGTATGATGTGGATACTGAAGCTGTTTATGACCAAGCAGTGAATCAGTATGCCGCCTTCCCACATCCGGTGGTGGAGAAGGTAAACGAAGTCGCTGCTGCTGATGATGGGCTAGCTATCCTTAAAGCTTTCCTTGAACCACCACGCTCTACTGATGGTGCGGGTCCAAGTGGAAGTGGTCCTGAAGCTTGATCCTGAAGATCCCTTTCCACCATTAGAGTAGATTTTTATTTTTGTATACCTTCTTTTGTATGCGGGTATGCACCCAGCAATCTTTGTAATATTTGAATTTGATGGAATAAAGATTGTGTTAATTCCTTGCCTTGTTTATTTTACGCATGTTTTGATTTGACTTAGCAATTTCTTTAGTACTTAGATAAGTTAACTTTTTAACGTGGCAAATTATAAGTTTGTTTCGCTTCCTCTTTCATGATTGTGCGGGTATGGCCGTCACTTACACTTAGTAGGATGGCTTAACTTTACTTATATCTGACCTGCGTGGAAGTTTTCCTCATCTTTTCCTTTGAAATTTTCTAAGTGTTTAGAATAAGTTAACCTTTGAACGTGGTAGATAATAGGTTGAAGTTTTGCCTCCTTTTTCGTGATTGTGCGGGTAAGACCGTCACTTGCACTTAGTAGGATGGCTTAAGTTTACCTACATCTGACCTGCGTGGAGGTTTTCCTTAAACTTTTGAAATTTTTACCGTTGTGTTTATGCGGGTTTTGCCGCCTTCCACACGCAACGACTTACTTCTTCCCATATTTTTGCGGTGAATACCGGCACATCAGTGTGGGAAGTTCATAAGTATACAGGTAAGGCTATCAACACATTGTGAAAGGAGAATCATTTCCACTAGAAGTGGCTCTAGGCCTTTTCTTTACAAGTTTGGAATTGATCTACATGTAACATTTGCGTAATTGAGCTCCATTCCATGTTCTTGGGATGGGAGTGCCATCGAGCCTTTCGAGCCGGTACGCGCCCTTTCCCGGAACTTCTTTGATGATGTATGGCCCCTCCCAGACCGGGGCCAGTTTTCCTGGGCGTTGTTGGTTCGAAGCCTCGTTGTTACGCAGTATGTAGTCTCCTACATTGAAGTTGCAGAGTTTTACCCGCGTGTTGTAGTACTTTTGCATTTGTCGCTTGTAGTTCTCTTCACGCACTGCGGCTAAGTCTCTGCGTTCCTCGGTTAGCATAAGGTCTAACCGTCTTTCCGCATCATTGTCTTCTGGCTGAATCAAGACCCTTGGTGAGGGTAAACCAATTTCGACCGGGACCATGGCTTCAGTGCCATAAGTGAGACTGAACGGGGTTTCTCCCGTACTGGCCTTTTTCAGCGTTCTGTTTGCCCAAAGGACGTGCGGAAGCTCGTCCACCCAGCCGGATATGTGTTCCAAGAGTCTTTTCTTTATTCCTTCGACGATGCTCTTATTTGCTCTTTCTACCTCACCATTACCCTGCGGGTGCGCCACTGAGGTAAAAGTGTGGGTGATTTGAAGTTCTTCCAGCCACTTTTGTAGCTTCTTGTCAGCAAAGTTGGTGCCGTTATCGCTCACCAAATTCTATGGAAGTCCAAAACGACAAATAATAAATTCCCAAATAAATTTTTTGATATGTTTCGCGGTTGTTTGGGCTAAGGGTTTTGCTTCTATCCACTTGGTGAAGTAGTCGATGGCTACCACTAGGAACTGAACATTTCCTGCTGCTGTAGGAAATGGGCCTGTCACATCGATGGCCCACTTCTGAAATGGCCATGAAGAGGTGACTGGAACTAGTTCATTCTTCGGGCGGTGCGTGTTGGGTGCGTAGAGCTGACAAGACCTGCATTTTCTGATGTATGCCAGCGCATCCGTATGCATCCCCGGCCAAAAGTATCCCGCGTTGTTTAGCTTAGCTACAACAGCGCGTGGACCTGCGTGTACTCCACAGATGCCTTCGTGTACTTCCCTTAGGAGGTAGTCAGCATCTTGGTTGTCCACGCATCTTAAGAGTGGGCCAAGAAAGTTACGTCTGTAAAGGATGTCATCGATGAGTTGATAATTCAGTGCTTTACAGCGTAGTTTTCTTGCCTGTGTTTTTGACTCTGGTAGTGTACCTGCCGCAAGGTATTTTATTATTGGTGTCATCCACGTTTCTGTGCCGGTTTGGATGACACAAATTTCCTTGTGCGGGACCGAAGGTGCCTCGAGGAGTTCAATGCGGATGTCATTTCCCAAGTGGGTGAAGGCTAATGATGCAAGCTTGCTTAACGCATCCGCAGATTTGTTTTCACTACGCTTGACGTGTACGACTTTGCAATCGTTAAAATCGCGCATAAGGGTTTTTGCTTGTGCGAGGTACAGGGCCATTGTGTCGTTCACGGCCGTGTACGTCCCGTTGATTTGATTGGCTACTAACATGGAATCCACGTGGGCTTCCAAGTGTTTCACTCCCATCTTACGCGCAATTCTCAGCCCGGCCAAGAATGCTTCATACTCGGCTTCGTTATTCGTACTTGGAAAATCCAGTCGAATAGCGTAAGTGTATTCTTGGCCTGCTGGGTTGGTTAGTTTCAGCCCTGCGCCTGAACCCTCGTTACTGGCTGCTCCATCAGTGTATAGTCGCCAGACATCATTGATGTCCTGTGCTGGAGAGGGTTGAGCCTCTTCCTGGCACTCTTTTTCCCGCGATGCAGGCACTTCCGCAATAAAGTCGGCCAAAACCTGGCCTTTTATGGCTGGTCTTGGCTTATACTTTATCGCGTATTCCCCCAACTCAATTGCCCATTTGGCTAGGCGTCCCGATAACTCGGGTTTGCGTAGAACGTTTGCAAGTTTGAAGTTGGAGAGAATGGTGATTGGGTGACCCTGGAAATATCGTCTTAACCTGCGTGAAGCGTGTATAAGTGCTAAGACTAATTTTTCGAGGGTAGAGTACCGGGTTTCTACGTCTGTTAGGATACGGCTGACATAATAGATTGGCATCTGGATGCGTTCAACTAGCAGGACAGCCCCGGTTGCTCTATCTGTTGCGGAAAGGTATAGGATTAACTCCTCTCCCGCTTTTGGTGCTGTGAGCGTTGGGAGTTCGATCAAGCGTGACCGAATCTCCTGAAAAGCTGCTTCCGCTTCTGGTGTCCAGCGGAAGTGCGTTTTCTTTAAACAGTTTCTCAACGTTGACACGAAAGGAAACGACTTATCCGCGTGGTTTGCCAAAAAGCGATTAAGTGCCACTAGTCGTCCATTCAGTGTCTGAGCCTGTTTGATGGTAGTAGGTGATTCCATTTTGATAATGGCTTCGACCTTTTCAGGGTTCGCTCTGAAGCCATCTTTAGTGACGATGACCCCCAAGAACTTCCCTTCTTCCATTCCAAAGGCACACTTGCTCGGGTTGAGTTTCATGTTTATCTTCCTAAGCGTGTTGAAAGTTTCTTCGATGTCTTTCAACATCGCTTCTGCGTCAGGGCTTTTGATGACCAAGTCATCCATGTAGACTTCCAAGTTCCTCCCAATTTGGGCATGAAACTGGTTGTCCATCAGGCGTTGGTATGTGGACCCGGCATTCTTAAGTCCAAATGGCATCATTTGGTAACAAAATGTGCCATCGGGCATCCGAAAAGCGGTTTTGTCCTGATCATCAACGGCCATGTGGATTTGATGGTACCCCTTATACGCATCCAGGAAGCATTTAAGGCGAAACGGTGCTAACGAATCCACCTTAAGATCAATTTCGGGTAACGGATAACAATCTTTGGGGCATGCTTTGTTTAAGTCCTTGAAATCTATGCACATGCGCCATTGTTTGTTATTCTTCGGTACCATAACGGGATTTGCAACCCATGTTTGATATCTGCTAACGCGTACGATGCCTGCGTCAAGGAGTTCCTTGACTTGGGTTCTACACGCGTTAGTTTGTTCTGGCCCCATTACTCTGCGCTTTTGTACGACTGGCGTAACAGCCGGATTGCACTTGAGCTTATGCTCTGCCTTACTTCGGGGTACACCAGTCATGTCAGCTGGTGTCCACGCGAAGATGTCAGCGTTTTTCTGTAGTAAGCGTTTGAGTAAGGTGCGTGTGGGATCAACAACTGTTGGGCCAATGGTAACGGCCTGGTCAGGGTATTTGCCGTTGAAGGCCCATCTTTCCGGTTCGGTGATGGTTGGTTTAGCCATCTTTGGTTTGGGTTTAGATGAGACAGATGCGATGCATACCTGGGGAATGCCGGTGATCATCGCTACACCCTCAGCTGTTGGCCATCCCATCATGCCGTGGACTGAAGATACCACGGCGTTGAATCTTGCCATCCCGTCTCTTCCGAAGAGAATGTCGTATGTGTGATGTGGCTTCCTCATCACGACAAAATCCACGTCTTCTGTGCGTGAGTGATTCCCGTCGGTAAGAGTGACGGGGAAAGATAGGATACCCAGGGGGGTGTTTGTGCTGCCATCGAACCCTTCCATCGAGGCGTAGATCGTTTCCAGGCGTTCCTTGTCTTCGTCATCTAGCTTGTCGAAGAACTGCCTGTACATCACCGTTGACGAGGCGCCGTTGTCAGCAAGAGTGCGAGAAGTGACGTAGTGCCCCAGCTGGCTTTTAATGACGATAGGGCCTTCTTTGCTGGGTCCTCCTGGCACTCGCGGGAAGCGCACCTCAGCTTCCTTCCACGCGCATGGTTCCGTCGCTCGCCTTTTTCTTCTGATGTTACCATGAACCATGTTGATGCTGATGTCAACGGGCTTTCGTCCGTTGCCTCTGTACTGGTTATCATTCCTTCCTCCCTTCTTGATTGATGCCACAAGGTCTGCAAGTCTTCCATCCTTGACGAATGTTTCAACAATATCCTTCAAGGATGTACACTCCTCCGTACTATGACCTTTTGTCCCGTGGAAGTCACAGGATTTGCTTTGATCCGCATTAGGTCGCTGCCGGATCATTGGAGCTTTTGGCCATGGTAGTTTTTCGGTGGCAAATATCTCCGTGACGCTTTTGGTGAGTGGCGTCCACCGGTGTTTTCGGCTTGAAGGGTGTGTGTTATCCCTTCCGCCAACAAGAGGGCGAAAGCTGGATGAGGTGTCAAAGTTTACCCTTGACTGCCAAATACCTAGCTTCCTCTTTTTGTTCTGCCGGGCGATCCGAACATTGTTTTCTCTAGTCCTTTGCGTGTAGAGGTGTGTACTCTGGGGGAGATCCCTTCCCAGTTGCTTCTCCGTCTCGGCAAAGCGCTTGGCCGCCGTCATGATGGCATCCCATGTGGATGGCATGCCGTCCTTACCCGTCAATGTGCGGATAAGCTCTGGGTATTCGGCGCCCTGGATGAAAGCGGCGCGAACAAGATCTTCACTTATGTTGCCCAGACTCAACTTTTTGGAGTTGAAGCGAGTGATGAAGTCTAGTAAAGATTCATCCTCCTCTCTAACGCAGTTGAGGATCGTCCACTGTTCTTCAGTATATTTCCTCTGTTGGCTGAAGTGTTGGCTGAACTTGTTCTGAAAGTCCGCCCAATCATAGATGTAGTGGACCGGTAAACGATCGAACCATGCCCTGGCCGCTCCAACCAGAGTCATCTGGAACATATAACACCACGTGGGTTCCGTCCAGTTACTGACGGTTGTCCCCGCAATGAATCTGTTCAAGTGGTCGTCTGGGTCGGATAGACCATCATAAGTGCCGATGTTGGACATTTGTTTGGCACTTCTCGGGGCGATTGCTTCCGCAATGTCCCTTGCAAACTTGGACTTTCCTGCATTTGCAGCAGTTGGTCTAAAGGTTTTGGAGAAGTCACGTGGGTTTCTCCCCGCGTTCGTTGGTTTAAAGGTTTCTCCAAAATTCCTTGTCGGTTGGAAGTCCGTTTCCTTACGCTTCCCTTTTGCCTTATAGCGAGGGTTTGCGTCGGTATCGGATTCTTCCCGCTCATCGTCCGAGTACTCGCACTCACTGTTCATGTTGAGATGTTGGCGAGTACTGCCGAATTCGTCAGCCTGTTGAAGTGAACGCAAGCGTTCATTCAACTCAGCTTGGAACTCTTTCTGCCGTGCTTCGGCCCACGCCTTAACTTGATCGAGTGTTTGGCAAGGGACCCTCGTCCGTTTCTCCAACTGGGCATCAGTGAACCCCAGTGAAATATTGTTTACTGCACTTGTCCCGGCTTGGGTAACCGGGGTAGTGTTCGTAAAATTTGTATAACCGCCGGTGTTCCCCCTAGTTGCTGGGGTTGTGGTCACCGGGGTTTCTTGGTCACTTACTGGCCTTGGGACCGGAGTAACGTTAACCATTTCTTCAGAAATTTTGAAAAAACTAAGAATTAGTTCTAGCTTTTATGCACGGATGGCGCCAATGAAGAAACACTAATCGACCCCGGGCAGATTACGGATAATCTGGGGGTTAAGTAATGTTTCCCACGAGGATGAGGTCCAGCAAAGAAGGTTGTTCTTCAGGTGACCTGCAAAACAGACACCGTAAGCTCGTCACTGAGAAGGGGGGGGTTCCTCCTTGTGACCACCCTCCGGCGTGAGAATCAGACTAGATTGCTCTGAATATAAGTGTATATTAAGAGATTGCTAGAGAAGATAAGATAATGAGATATCAGATGATGTCCTTACCATTCCAAGGTGTTGGAGTATTTATAGCCGAATGTAGGTTTCCTAGAAGGTACAGCCGGCTGAATTGTATTCCTGTTCTACCAACAGTGGGCTAAGCACAAGCCATGCTGGTTGGTGGATAGGCTGCGGCCGACAGTGACAGGGTCGGCTGTATACTGTTCCTTTACTGCCGGCTATGCACTGTTCTACCAACTGTAGGCTGCGCACGTCCCATAGTAAAGGTTGGTGAGTAGGCAGCGGCTAATAGTGACAAACAGTACTAGAGGGTGCTCCTCCTCGTACTGTTGTCGGTGAGCTGTCACCCTGTGATTGGTTCATGGGCTGTTCTGGTCAGATCGTCTGTTTTGCCCATACCTTGGTAGGTATAGTACAAAAGATCTTCCAGAAGCATACGGACTGGCTCATTTGGGCGGGAGTATTCCCGCCTTGCTCATTCCTTCAGGTGACTACTGAAGTAGCAAGAGTTAGTGCCTTGTGCGTGTAGCCTTGCTATCAGTGCGGGTAGCCTTCCCTGATGGGTTGTATCCGCAACTGCGGGAACAAGCGGGGTACTTCACCATTGGGAGGCTTTCCCTGCGGGTACAGCTGGCGTACTGCGCGTAAGGTCTTCTCTGAGCATGGTGGGTCCTGCGGAAGCAGTTGGTCGTTGCGCAGACGTCCCTGTTCAAGGTGAGTCTTACGGGTCCAACTGGCTCTGCTGGGACCTACCTCTTCAGGTTACAAATTGAAGATGGAAACAAAGAGGTTAGACGGAGGGTATGATAATTGTCTTCACTTGTTTTGACCACAAATTCTTTTCTAGCTGCAACCAAAAATATGTAAAGAGAAAGAGAACAAAGAAGCAAGATAAGAGATGTGGGTGACGACATTTCTACATGTTACTCTTTTGCACCTTCACGTCCTATTATTTATAGTAGAAAAACCGCGAATTTTTCAAAGATTTTAGAATATATATATTTGTTTTTTAGGGTGAAATCGTTTCATAGGAATAAGGGTCTTTTCATTTCAACCTGACCGCGAATTTTTTAAAATACCCATCTTTGTAAATACTTTTCAAAAATACCTATTTTAGTTAAGAATAAGCTAGGCCTACACGGGTGTAACACCTCAACCAGGAACGGGCTAACGTGTCACTATTACAGATATCAAATCAACCTAAGTCACATTATTAAACCAAAATGAATTAATTTTTAAAAGCTTAAACTTCATTATTCTCTCTCATCACTAATATCCCCGAGTCCCGGATTACCTGAAAACAAAATAAGAAAAACAAAACAAAAAATACGGTTAAGCCAAAAATTGCCCAGTAACAGAAAGAACAATAGTATAGGTAAGGACAGATGTAAGAAAATAAATATACGGACTTCAATTCAAACTCGAAACCAACCTTTTTATCGAAACATATACTTAATAAAATTCGGAGGTATGATCCGACACTTGGCCAGAACATAATCAAACGCATACGGAAACATATCAGAAACATATTATAACATATACACACATCAAACCATGTGACTACACATAAAAAAAACTCAAAGTCACGTGAAACGGAAACACCCACGAGCCAAAACAGAACAGACTGGTACACAGCTAGCTAGTCTGTGCACCTATGAGACGGTGAGTGTGGCGTACACCCATTATTCCATCTCCACACAACAAACGCAAACTAAGAGCTAAGATCGATCTATCCGCCTCCAGGGGCCAAAGTGATACGAAAGCACAAGCTAGAGACGCCGTGAACTTTTATTACGCACTGTCACGATAAGGGCATGCCGTTGACGCCCATACGACATTTCAGACATGCTCGGGTGACAGAGTACAAAAGCTAATTTCATATAACGAAACATATTTAAAACCGGAACATGCAATAAAGAGTAAAAAATAAATAATGTATTGCATGCTACGAAAACATATTATATAAATAACTAAACTCAAAATATAACTGACGCGTAACGAAAATCCGTACTACAAAGTAACGGACTATAATTAAATACTACGAGTGAAAGAAACCAGAAACCGTACAACAAAGTAACGGACTATTAGTAATACTAAAAGTAACAAAAACAGAAACCGTACCTTATTCAAATAAGCGAAACAAAGCAAGTAAAGTCGAGTAGCCTTTAAGTCGTCCTAACGTACACCTACATATTAATTTATTTCGAATCAACTTCATGAGACTTAACCGAGTTAGTCAGATTTATGACGTTGGTTTTCCGGCGACGGGACTTTTAGAACTCGTTACTTAACTTTTGAAGTCTTTATAAAAGTATTCTAAATTTTAATGAGACATTAGTATACACACGCGTATGCATTGATGATGGTATATAATTTGTGGTCTAATATACTACACAACACTGTATATAAAACTAACCATCATGTTCTTCCTCAATTTTTTCCAATTTTGATTTTAAATATAGTTCATTCTATTTTAATAAACATTCATAATATTAATTTAATAACACATCTCAGGATTTGAAACTGTACGTATATAATGACATAACTCGAACCATAAAACTTAATTATTCTTAACTTTATTCATGGATGTATGCACAATACAAGCCAAACGAACCGACTCTTAATATTGAAACTATTTACGTGATTATTTCCTTGTAAAACAAAGCTTCACGTTAGTGAGTATTAGTCGCCGGAGCCAAACAAAGTGGTGTACTTATATAACACAAACACACAAAACAGATTATTAAAACTCACTTCAATGGGTTAGCGAAACGAATCGGAGGACTGAGGCAAGAACGCGTGCGGGCCGGTGATAGTTGTCTCCGGCAGCAACCGATAGCGGTGGCGGCGTCACAAGATAGAGCAGCGGCGGATTACCTGTCGTGGAGAGCGTGATGTTACTTCTACTTTGTTGCTTACGTCGGTGGTTGCGGTGGGGGCATAACGGTGACGAGGTGGTGGTGGTTTAACAATATGATAGCAGATACGGTTTCCTTCTATTGATTTTAGTAGCTTAAAGGTTATATAGGCCTAATAACATATTGTGATCCCAATCCTTAAAAGAGTTAGTTTGCATCAGATAAGGTTGGAAACTTTTAAAGAGTTATTTGATAAAAATATTTTATTAAACCATGGAATCTTGGATTTAAATATCTTGAAGAGTTAGTTTGCATACATATCTAGCCATTTAAATATTCAAATTCTTGTAGCCTCAATACAAATATTAGATATACATGTTCGGGGGTATTTCAAAACTATAAAACCTAAAATCAAACATTTATAGCATCAAATTTAATCTATAGATCATAAAAACAAATAAATGACGAAACAAAACACAAACAAACTGAATATATTAGACAATTTGATTAAACGATACATAAGGGCTTTGGAATACAAACTTACTATGATATAATATAGTGATAATCAACAAAGCCTATGGTCAAACAAACACCTTGTGCCATTGTAATTCATTTGTGTTCACGCACATCCTCCTGATGCAAACCCTATCTTTTTGGCACCCAAATCATACACAACATCCATTGTCTTTTGTTGAGTGTTCCCCCATATACCAATTGCATTATCATTATCATTACCCGCGAAAGCTAAGCACACTTGACTTTTATCATATACAATAAATATCCCTGAAAGTGGAACATCCACATGTGTGTCTGCACCCCAAAGAACACCAATTGTTGGGACCTTAATTGATTGAAAATTGCTTAGATCATAACATGTATCAAATAAGTCTGTTCCTGTAGTCGTAGGGTAATCTGTCATTTGCGCCATGAATGCCTCCCTTAGAGCTGAGTAGGCCGTAGGAGGGAGCCTGGTGATCACGGTTCCTGAGTCTATAATCATGCCCGATGTCTTAAACACCGTTGGACTTATTGTTAGTTTGGTTCCGCCAACATACAGGTCCACAAGCTCAAGACCATATAACGAGCCGCCTAGTGTGGTAAATGGTGTGTACTTAACTTTACTAGAAGTTCCATTATTTCCAAATGTTAAGTAACCGGTTGAGCTAGACGAAGGAAGACAATACGAGAAAACATTCCCGTATTTGTTAGCAGCTTGCGAGACGATGGACAACTTGTCTTGTCCGAGTCCAAGCAGCCCCGCGAAGCCTCTAAAAAGTCCTTCGTTGTCTTGACCACACCCAAAGTAAAAATTATTAACTACGTCTTTTGAAGATATTGTAAGTTTCTCTTTTCCAAAGAACCCAGCCGTGAATGATCCATCGCCGTATTTGATAGTGTATACGCATGTGGATGTGAAGCAGCGGGGCTCAAACCCTGTTGCGGAAAGGAGCGCTGAGCACTCAGTTGAGGTGCATGAAATGTTGGTGTATGTGGTTGACATGGAGGGATCAAATATTGGTTCCTGTTGGTTATAGCATTCTCCCGCGCATGGCTGGCACTGGATCCAGGTTAGGTCGCTCCCGGTGTCGAAAATGAGGGTAAGGTCTTTTTTCGGGGTGCCGAATCCAACAGTCACAATGTAGTTACCGGATCCGATTGTGCTACCGGATTTTGCAGGGAGAGTGGTCTTGGAGTCTAGCATGTCTTGTTTGCTTGTGTTGGTTGTTAACCTAGCCCGGAGTGAGCTAACTCTTAATTGATCTTGGGTTATGATTTCTTCAATGGTCAAGGGTTTCACAATGTCTTTACTGAACTTGGAGCATGGTCCATGTTTGTGAACTACTTCCAGTGATCCTCTTTTCTTGCCATCTAGTTAATAGAATTATAGTTTTATTTGGAAAAAGTTTGGAAAGAATATTAAATTGCATATTGCATAGTTAATAAGTTAAAACATAACACTATATACCAGTTTAGCTAGAGAAATTGTATCTCCTATGATGGATAGTTGAGTCAATCCCGAGCTCGATTAAGCCCATTATCTATTGGGTCATTTAAGTGTCGAGCTCGACCTTGATTAATCTAGTGGTTGATTGGGTCATTTAAGTTAGATAAGAGTCTAAGCTAAGCAAGTCAGGAACTATAGTTTTTCAAACTCTAATTCGGCTTCTTGTATACTAATAATCTAACTCTTCTATTTATATAGGTTATAACTAGTTTTATAGATTTATGTTAGAAATCATAAATTTTAATATACTAAATCAACTATAAGAAAGTATCTTTTGTTTTGAAGACAAGCACAAAATAGTTATTCTATATATGTTAACATAATTAGAAAATGAAAAATTAAAAATGTATATTTTTAAATTTGAAGTGTTATTTAACCACAATTCTCACATGTAAGCATTGATAATCATGTAATAATATAAAAAGTCTCATCAGTCATCATCTATTAGCCAATGTCGTTTATAATAATTGTTATGTATTACATGTTTACAACCATTATTTTTATAATGTCCTACTCTCCTAGTGGTGGTTGCTATGGGTCCAATTTTATTCTTGGCTTGAAAGAGATTTTGAAAGAGAGTAACGTTTTCCAAAACTTCCTATATTCACATGTACAATAGTATCTTTGGAATATCTTTTTATATTCATACATATTTTGGTCAATACAACTAACTAGCGATTATCAAAGATCAATCGACACATAGTCGAGAATTTACAACCATATACAAGTATGCATATACGATGTATTTGTTTGTGTGTATATGTATAAAGTATTCAATAAAAATATAAAAATTGTTAACCTTTTATTTAATTTCTTTGAAAATCAACTTTTTTAAAGGCGGACTAGCGAAGCTAGAAGTCACAAACAGGGTTTTACCTACAGTCAAAGAAATGGCTCCACACTAAAATAAATTATATAGTGTTAAATGTCGATCGTTCACATAAAGTTGTGTTTCCATCATTCACATAAAATTGTTCACAAAAATGATAGAAGTCGTTTAAGTGCTATAAAGGTTGTCCATCAATGTTACAAAAGTGATGCATCACTTACATTAATAGTGATGTGACACTTTTGCTACGTGATATTAAAATCGATACATGTTAAGACATTTAAAAATGTAGCAACTTCAAATTTTAACTTTTAGATATGAAGTTATTAGTCACTAGTCAGGCTTTAATGGTATATATTTTATGTAGCGAGTGATTTTTATCATACATAAATGTTACAATTGATACTCCAAAAGTTATTAAACAACTCACTATTTTATCATTCAAAAAGTTATTCGAGGAAATAATGTTCGAAAATTTAGTGAACTACCGTAGAATAATTGAAATAGAAATATTCGTATTCAAATAAAACTCCTAAATCACATTTTTTTACAATCTTGAGACTTAAATCTTCACCATTTGAAAAAAAATAAGTACTTATCTAACATCGTGTTACCGAATGACCAAAGTCCTTTTTGTACTACTTATATAATACTCCGTAACTATTTAGTCTATGTTGCAACTTGCAGGTCATAATTTAAATAAGTAAAAGAGGTTACTTGCTACAAAAAAAAAATCACTTTATAAATAAAGGATTTTTTTATTATACTGTAACTAACTAACTATGACGTTATGTATGTTCACCATGTAATTTGATGTTTTCACATGCTTATCTGGATTATATACACATGCACAAACACGCAAAACACACATAAAATGGGTACGAACTATAGAGAGATTGCATACCTTTATTGGATGGGTTACAAGTCGAAGATGGAAACAAAGAGGTTAGCCGGAGGGTATGATAATTGTCTTCACTTGTGTCGACCACAAACTCTTTTCTAGCTGCAACCAAAACTAAATAAAGAGAAAGAGAACAAAGAAGCAAGACAAGAGAGTTTGGAGACGACATTTCTACTTTCTCAATGATGCTTCTCTTTTGCACCTTCACATATTCCATTATTTATAGAGGTAACTAAGACCTTGAATTTTCAAATAAGTTAGGAAAAAAAAATATGTTTCTTAAGGTAACATAATTTTCATAGAATACATTATTATAAAATATTAAATTAATAAATATAATAGAAAATAGATGATAAAAAACAAGAAGAGAGAATCAGATTTTATTCAGGCACATTGGTCTAGCATGTCAAGTTATGGCATCCACGGTATTAGAGCACGCAAAGTGGGAGACTGGAACTCCCTGGAGCCACCGCTTCTGGCTGAGAATACTAAGGACGAATTGATATAACTCACCAAAAAGTAAACATACACAAAAATAATATTGAATAGTTTTTAATATATTATATGTTAAATATAACTCAAAACCCTCTATTTTAATTACAATGCACTTCGAAAAAAGATATTGTAAATAAGAAGCATAAAAAACTATGACTGACTTGTGATTTGAAGTATAAAATTACCATCAAATTCCATTTTGATGATTTTGGCCTTTGGGAAAAAATAGGAAAAAGTCGGATGACACTATCATGTTTGAGAAAATATAGGAAAAACCGGAAAAACATGGAAAAAGCTAACGTGGTATATGGGAGAAACGGGATGACTCTGTCCCCGGTTGGTTGCATTTCAATCACTAATTTGATTGATAATTGTTGATAACTAGTTTGATTAATGCTCATTCATCACTTCACTTGATATTCTCTCAACATCCTCAAATGGCCATTTTCGTCGACTATGTATTCATTTTATGGTATATGATTTTCTCGTCATTGTTGAAAACATCTAATTACTTCTTGTAATTTCACCATTTCAATCCTTCAAACAACATTATGTTTAAAAGTTTGGACAATCAAACATGGTTGTCTTATCGGTGACTAGAGCATGTAACAAATGAAATTGTCGACGTAAGACTAGACTTTTATTTTATTTGTTAGACATTTGTTCCTTAATTTGAATATCTTGTGATTTCTGGTAATCTTGCGTCTATATCGCTTGTTGGGTCTTCACTTATAGTACAGTCATGGCATTAAATTAATTAGTCCACCATTGTTAGCGGTCTGACGTGAGAATTGGGGTAATTTGGAAGTCTTTGCCCATGCATTAATTTATGATGGTTTGATATATAATATTATAAAGGATTACACATTTAAATTTATTTTCAAATTATAGTAGATGATACTTTTGAAAAACCCTATAAAGTGGCAAGAAACGAAAATAAATAATTAGGTTCTGATCGTTAAATAATTAGGTTGTCCCACAAGCCTTTTAAACTACATGTGTTACATGCCACTAACCCGTTAACACACTTACAAATGTCATAAACAGAGATATACAATAACGTGGAGAGAGATAAAACGGTGACAAAAACCTTTATTAAACTTAAACACAAAAATATAAGAGCCGTCTCTGGTAATTTCTTAAAATTTTGGGGCCTAGAATGAGTAAAAGAACGGGCCCCTAAAATTACGTTTTCAGTTATTTAATAGATAATTTGACAGTTTACTAAAAATATTACATTTCAAAAGCTTAAAACAAACAAATAATAATAAAGATGTTTCTATAATAACTCATATAAAGCACAAATAAATTTCTATATATAAAAAAAGAACACTAATTGTGAATTTCATAACCTCTCGGGAGAGTATGCCTAGGTACATCGCCCTCCCCTTGGGCCGGGCCTATATAACCATACCCTATAACTCACAAACTAACAGTTTTATAACAATGCAAGCAATCAGTTGAACATTATGATAAGTAGATTTGAACAAACAAACAATGAAGCCATGGGATATAAAAACAATAGATAGTACCGGATAAGAGAAAATATGGAAACTCTAAAACAATTATGCTATGATCAAAGACGATGAGCATCGGATGAATGTTACGCATCACACCAAAGATGACAATTGAAGGACACAAAGAATAATCAGATTTGTTGTTGGGCGATCGAACCCTTGATACATTGAAGAAGATTGTACGTTCATAGAATAAGCTAATGTGATAGATACCTCCCGAGCCAACGGATCCCAAGCGTTAAAGATAACCGTGGCAAAAGATGGACCCTTGTTTATCTTATTAAGAAACGATGACAACTCGGTTCACAACAAATTCATCGTTGCATTGGTTCAACCGTAACCATGCAAGTTTCTCTAAAATTGTTAGACGTTAAAAATGAAGAATCGGGTCAGCTCGGCAACTCTAAAAACCAGCAACCAGATGGTAAATTGCTAAAATGGACTACCTGTGACCGAAGATCCGCAACTGAAGAACAAGCTGGCGAGTCGGCTCATTTGTTTACTCCTACCCGACGATCCGCAGTGACCTGGTCATAGCCACGTCTTCTGCCCATGCAACATTTGTTTATGTTTTATTTTATGATGTCACGTATTTTTAGTTTATTATTTTAGTTAATTTATGTTTCCATTTTGTTTCTTACTAGCTTATTTCATGGGGCTATGTTTCAGTTAGTTTACTTTTTCTTTATTTCCTATATGTATTGTACAATGTAGTAATGAAAGGCGGCCATGTATGATTAATGATTATGATAAAGTTTGTTTGGTTAATTTTATCTTAAATGGATTTTGAGTTTAAGTTTATTTGTCTTTGCTAGCTCAATTTTCGTATCTCGAGCGGTGATCTTAGACACGATTTCTTAGCCGTGATGGTGAATCTGTATCTCCGGTTGGTTATTGCAGCCTAACGGTTTATTTGGGTGGGGTATCTGTATAAAAACGAGCCGTTGATCTGTCCGTTTTTATTTATCATTTCAATTCCTACTCGTTACCGATTGATATCCTGCCATAATGTGTATGTGAAAATGATCAGATGTTGAATGAATAGGTTAACGGGTTAATAGCCTGTCTTCCAATTATTCAAATGCATGCACTAATGCAGTGATATAAGTACAATTGTACAAAGCAAATTTTCAGCCAATAAACAAGCCCATATCCTTTTACTTGCATCAATTGCTCCCATTTATCACCAAAGAAGCCCAAATGCAAAAATACACAAATAAGCACAAATATATCGTTGGATACAAAGTGAAAGAATATCAAGATTCAAGAATAGTTAACATTTTTTTCCATTATTACACATCGACTTGTTTGATGTGTTTTGATACATGGGTTTAATAGGGTGATCAACATATCATAAATAAGTATCACAAACAACATACCACCAAGGGGAGATATCCTTCGGTAATTAGTGATCCAGTAAAAACAAAGAAAATTGAAAATAATATATTTAAATGTGTGTGTGTTGTTTGTGTGTATGATTAGCAAGCTTCAAGATCCACTCAACATTTCATGATTCTTAAGTTGCTTAATCAGACGTTTTCCATTAAATTCACCACTCCTGAATACCAATCTCAGCATCATCGTGAACTTTGTGTTCATAAAGAATTGAAGTCCGCATCAAATGCATGTATGGTAACGATTTCACTCGTGAACGCTAAATCCGGTTTCTCTAACTCCAAATTCACTATCATCAAACAAAACACACATTTATTCTCCCAACAATATTTATCAAAGACACAGTCTCCCAACCTCGATTTCGTTTTAAAACAACCAATTAACAAAAACGACGTTGAGTTTCGGTTTAGTTGTTCGAAATAACACGAACTCGAGATTAGTAACTTTGTTATCAACTTATCATAATAACTTAATAAGAAACAATATTTGAAAGAAGAATTCACCTAACTCTTCGTTAAGCCTTTCCCCTCTTTTATACTTCTACTAGTTTTTTACCCGCCGTCACGCGCCAGGCAGAACGCTAAAAACTCAGACGATGGTAACACTGAAGCTTTGAGCCGGTAAGTCGACACATATTCAGTTAGTTTCAGTGACGTGCGTTATTGTACCAGTTTTAAAAGCAAATATAAAACAAAAAAAATTATAAAAATTGAGGTGGATCAACGGGATGGCGTCGATCAGTAAAACTTGAGCGCTGGTAAAACCCAACCGTTATCGATTCGGTCGTTGAGGTGGCGATACTACGGGAATCCGGTTGGTTTCCGTCATGTTCTTTCTGGTACGAGAACTGAAAAAAAAAAACAAAAAAAACAATTCGCGATATATCAGTTTTCATTACATTCGTTAGAATAACTAACTAATAAAATATATAGGAGTAAAAATATTTCATTTTTCCTTTAAAATATTATAATTCCCGTTCACTATAAACCCCAAAACGACCCCGTTTCGTTTCACTCCCTTGAAAACCCTAACTCGCATATAGCATCTGTACATGGTATATAAAACATATGCGGCTGTGATTATAAAGAGAGAGGACTCTAGCAACACATTATTCACATTCCAAAACAAATTCAATGAGCTTATTGCCGCCTCTCTTGTACAAGCGATGGCTCTAATGGCATATTAACCTCATCGAATTTGTTTTCTCCTGTAATGTTTTGCGATGACAGAGATCTCTAAATCTACACTTGATATGAGCCTGTTTAGATAATTTGTTTTATATTATTGTAATTGCATTTGAATGTAAACAGAGATGGATGATTTGTTTCATTTGTGATTCTCTGTTTATACACAACGATGCGTATATTAAAAGCCTGATTTTTAATACATTGATTTGTGTTGAGAATTAAGCAGCGGCCAGACAACCGTAGAGATGGTTTCCACAGATGAACATTTTTACCCATCTGTTTGTCTACTAAATTCCATCTCACATCAGTTTTTGTTTTAATATTTTTATCAATTTGCTGATTTAATTGTTTTGTTTAGATTAATGTAAAATTTGATTGAGAAGGGTATTTTGATTTAGAATTTCACTGTTTTTAGTTAGACTAAGGAAAATGGTTGAGCAATATGGCTTGGTTAAAAGTTTATAATGTTAGGTGAAATGTTGATAGTAGCAATGAGTTTTGGTATGAAAACTGAAATCAGGTTAATATTTCTGTTTTAGATTTGGTGTAATTGGTACATGTTTTGTTAAACCTCCTCCCATGAGCACCATATTCTGACCTTTTTTTTGGACAATATCCGACAAGAGTTTCTTTAATTGATTTAGATTAAAGATTATGGTTTTTGCAAACAATATATGAAAGACGATGAAACTGATCCAGGTGTGTCTCAACCCTCACCTTATACAGGGCAATCAAAAGTTGTACGAATTGTGACTAAGCGACTTTGATGGACTTGCTTATAAACATTTAATATTCCTTGCGATTTTAATCCAGCTAATACGGATGATTTGCACTTCAACAAGACAACCGTTGTTTTTAATGACCATGACCAAGACAGAACATTTATGCAACTTGGTTTGCTTATGCTTTAACTAAAGCACTGAAAAAGACAATGACAGAACATCTATACATCTTGTTTTGCTTAAGCATATTTCAGAAGATTGTACAACCGCCAATGTGAGATCGGACCATATATATCGATCACTTGTTTTGAATGAAGTTATAGTTACTCTTGTCTCTGTATTATTAACATCATTTGTAATTTAATATAAACTTTGAATTTTAATGTATTCTTTTTTTTTCATAAAGGTAATAGTTTTGATTTTTATGTGTGTGCAACTTGAATAATTAAGTGTCTAGATCCGACTAGACTGGTATTTTTTCCACGGACAACTCGATTCAGAAATAGCGCCTGCTAAAGATGTGTAATGTGACAACTTGATCTTGCAAATTATACGTCTGGCATATAATCTTAAACCAAAAAAAGAAAATTTATACATCCTGTCACACATTCTCGAACCGTTAACCAAAAACAAGATGATAACATTGGAAGACAAACTTTATTTTGATACAATATGGTAATAATCAACAAAGCGTAGTGTCGTACACGATGTGCCATTGTAATTTATTTGTGTTCAAGCACATGCTCTTGATGCAAACCCTATCTTTCTAGAACCCACATCATACACAACAGCCACTGTCTTTTGTTGAGTATTCCCCCATATACCAATAGCATTATCATCATCATTACCCGCAAAAGCTAAGCACACTTGACTAATATCAAATGCAATAAATATCCCTGAAAGTGGAACATCCACATATGTGTTTTTACCCCAAAGAACACTAATTTTTGGGACCTTAATTGACTGATAATTGCTTAGATCATAACATGTATCAAATAAGCTTCTTGGTGTAGTCAACGGATATTCCGCCATTTTTGCTCTAAACGCGTCCTTTAGAGCTGTATAGGCCGTATAAGGGAGCCTAGTGACCACGGTTCCCGAGTCTATGACCATACCCGATGTCTTAAACACATTTGGACTTATTGTTAGCTTGGTTCCTCCAACATACAAGGCCGCAAGCTCAAGACCATATAACGAGCCGGCTATTGTGGTGAATGGTGTGTACTTAACATTACTAGAAGTTCTACTCTTTCCAAATGTTAAGTAACCGATTGAGCTAGACTGTGAAGGAAGACAATATGAGAAAACTTTCCCATATTTGTTAGCGGCTTGCGACACGATGGACAACTTGTCTTGACCGAGTCCTAGCAGCCCAGCGAAGCCTTTAAAAAGTCCTTCGTTGTCTTGACCACACCCAAAATAGAAATTATCAACTATGTCTTTTGACGATAATGTAAGTTTCTCTTTTCCAAAGAACCCAATCGTGAATGACCCATCACCATATCCAATACTGTACACGCACGTGGATGAGATGCATCTGGGTCTATTCCTTGTTGCGGAAGCAAGCCCCGAGCACTCAGTTGAGGTGCATGAAATGTTGGTGTATGTGGTTGACATGGAGGGATCAAATATTGGTTCCTGTTGGTTATAGCATTCTCCCGCGCATGGCTGGCACTGGATCCAGGTTAGGTCGCTCCCGGTGTCGAAAATGAGTGTAAGAACTTTTTTCGGGGTTCCTAATCCAACAGTCACAATGTAGTTACCGGATCCGAGTGTGCTACCGGATTTTGCAGGGAGAGTGGTCTTGGAGTCTAGTGTTTCTTGTTTGCTTGTGTTGGTTGTTAGCCTAGCCCTGAGTGAGTTAACCCTTGATTGATCTTGGGTTAGTGTTTCTTCCACGGTCAAGGGTTTCACCATGTCTTTATTGAACTTAGAACATGGTCCATGTTTGTGAACTACTTCCAGTGATCCCCTTTTCTTGTCACCTAGTGTTTATTTAGAAAATGTTTGGAAAGAATTACATTGCATAGTTTCATAAAATTGTATGTCACATTAAAGAAATTATATCTCCTCTGATCTATGGTTAAGTTGAGCTCGAGCTCGATTAGCCCCATGGCCGATCTGGTCATTTAAGTTGAATGAGAGTAAGCTAAGCAAGTTTGAGAATTGATAAAGAGCAAAATCTAGTCAACTAAGGTAATTTTGAAATATAATTATTTGTATACATTTAAATTAATATAAAGTTTAACCACGGCAAATATAACGACGGTTCATACACTCTTTAAGTAAGACTCCTAAATCACACTTCTTTGAAACTGTTATCACTTGAAAAGACAAATACTTACTCAACCCCTTGTTGTACGTAGCTAAGCTAAAGTTTTTTTGCGTACGTTTTGTATAACCATTTAGGCTATGTTACAAGTTATAATTTAAAAGAAAAACCAACCTTTATTGGAGACGTTACAAATAGAAGATGGAAATAAAGAGCTTAGCCGGAGGGTATGATAATGGTCTTCATCACTTAGTTCGACAACAAACTCTTTTCTAGCTGTTACCAAAAATAAGTAAAGTGAAAGAGAACAAAGAAGTAAGATGAGAGAACTTGGTGACGACATTTCAATTTTCTCAATGATATGCTTAATTGTCATGCGCCTTCACATCCCCATTATTTATAGTGGTAAGAGTAGACCTCTTATCTTCAAATAATATACGAAAAAATATTTGTTTTTTCAATGTAAAATCGTTTTCATAATTAAATATAAAACTGATAAATATAGTAGAAAGTGGAATATAAGAAAAAAAAAACAAGAACAAAAAATCAGATTTGATAGGCCACTTTAAGCATTCACAATCAATCCACCAAACAATTCTCATCTCTAAAATAAGAGCCCCCGTATTATAAGTTTGTTTTATATTATTCGTTTGTAATATTTAAATATATTTAGGATGTGATGATGAAATGGTTTCATAAATAATGAGATGTTATAACCCGGTTTAAAAGTTATTTGAGTTTGGTGAGACCTATGACTCACTTATTTTTTTACTATAAAATTGTTTATTAATTATAAATAATATCTCTTTAAAAAAATATCGGATACTAAATTTTTAGTATATCTCTATTTTATAAGATTTTCATATCAAATATTTGGTGAGAATAATTTTTCATTTAATGAGATGTTATAACCCATTTAAGGGCTATCAGGGTTTGGCGAGACCTATACCCGTCAAGTCGGTTCAAATGCATGAGAAACCCCAATTTACAAATAAAACAATCTGTTAGCTTGAGAGAATATAGAGGCAGGGGGTTCGTTTATATATATATATATATATATATATATATATATATATATATATAAGAAAACCCAAAAATCCTATGTGTCGCGATGTGGTCGCTCCCCCCCCCCCCCCCCCCCGTTTTTTGAGTCACCAGATTTGCTTGATTTTTAAATGGAGGCTTCTCATGCATTTGACCCAAATTCACGGGTATGAGTCTTATCAAACCCAAATATTTCTTAAACGGGTTATAACATCTCATTAAATTAAAAACTAATCTCAATTAATATTTGATTTAAAAATCCTATAAATTAGGGATATACCCAAAATTAATATCTAATTTATTTAAAAAAAGTTATATATTATTTATAATTAAAAAACCAGTTTTATAATAAAAAAAATAAATGGGTCTTGAGTCTCATCAAACCCATATAGCTTTTAAACCGGGTTATAACATCTCATTTATTTATGAAACAATTTATCATCAAACCATAAGTATATTATTAACATTCATACAATAAATAAAATAAAAATTTTAAAAATAAATAAATATTATAAACAAATAAGATAAAACAACCCCCGTAATACGGGGGATAAAAACTAGGATATATATATATATATATATATATATATATATATATATATATAGGGATATAGGGGTAGGTTAAAATAAAAAAAGATAGTTTTCTAGAAATACTAAGAATAAATCATAGCCACTGGATCATGTTAATCAATGGTTGAGATTTAAAATCATCAATAACCGACATAGTTTCCTAGAATTATTCTTTCATCATCATTTGTAATGTCAAATCATCATTTGTAATGTCAAATGTCAAAAATTGATTGGTTCTTACCATTTCTAGGAAACTCTTTATTCTTATTTGAACCCTTTTCTATGGATATATATATATATAATATTCTAAGTCCGTATCCTAAAAATGTGTGGGAGGATTTGTAAATTATATGGTATGGTTTTGAGTGGTTGTGCGTAGAGTAGAGATAAAATATTATATGAGAGATTTAAATTTGGACAATTTTCACACCGTATAATTTTTTAATATTTTCTGAAAGCGGTTTTAAGTGAATGAGAGAGAAAATATAATAATAAAAATATAAAAATGTGTTAACAACATTAGCGAAACGCCATGACTGCCTCGACTATAATGTACGGTGAGGGTATTTGGGATTGCTTATTTTAAACATTAAGACTTATTAATTTGAAAAGGTGAAAAATGTTTAGTATTATGTGTGAGTTGTAATTTATTAACTTGTGAAAAACTTTTAAAAAGGTAAAATAACCCCCTTAGTGGAAGACTAGAATTTTGTTTAATTTGGACGTTTTGGATTTCTACTTTTAGTCAGTCATGGCACTAAACGCACCTTTGTTAATGGTCTTCGATGTGGGAATTGGAAGTCGTCGCACAATAATTTATTCTGGTTTGCCATATATATACATTACATACAATTTAAACCCTCTAAAGTGGTTTGATTTCAATTTGATATCGAAGGTCAATAGGTCATCTTCAATATAGGGTTTCGGCAGCGGTTGGCAATTTCTAAGAACCTGAAACATTGCAATTTAGGTTATGCATTGTTACATATAACTTGTATTATAAATATGCCGACCCACAAACTCGTTTAACATATATATATATATATATATATATATATATATATATATATATATATATATATATATATATATATATATATGCCACTAACCGGTAACATGATTACAGCATAAGTATTGTCCGTTAGCTTGTTTGATGTGTTTTGTAAATTGGTTAAACAATTCGTATTAAGGTTACATTATTTCAATTTTCGAATGTATGTGTCTAGATATGTAAATTGGTTAAATTAGCATTATTATCCGCGCGATGCTGCGGGAGTTTGTTTAATTAAATATTAAATTTTAGTTTTAACATTTTCTATAATCGAATATCAATTATGGCAAAATTAAACAAATTATTTAAGTGATCATGACGAAAGTTAATTTAGAAAAAAAATGATAAATTATTTTTTAACATCAAGAAATTATCAATCAAAATTATGTAAAAAGATAAACAAACATACAAACAGTAATCAAAATTTAAAGTTAACATTACAATTTAATGTTTCTAAAGACATATTGAAAACAAATGACATATTGAAAAACAGATAGTATAACTTTTCAGTAAATAGACCCCAACTACAAAATGTACAATTTTAACAAAATACCGTCCAAATTAAACATCAAATTAAAAGTGGTTTTGTATCACGGGCAAAATGGTATTTTTGAACACGTCATGTACTTATGTCAAAATAAAATCCAAATTAAACATCAACTAGCATTTTACCCGCGCGTTGCAGCGGTGCTATTTTTGGCTTATTCAAAATTGTTCAAAATATATAATTGCATTGTTACCCAGTTACCCGGTGCGGTTCAAAATATACAATAGTATTGTTACTCATGCGTGTCGATAGTGTTTTTTCGACACATTCAAAACCGTTCAAAATATATAATAAAGATAATGACTACCTTTGTTGTATCCATTTTCATGTCCTTTACTAAACAAAAAATTATTTAAATTTAGCATAGAGAAAAAAAGAAACTAAACCAAATTAATTTACTCAACACCAAAGCCAAAGGTGTTTAGCACAAATGTTGATGTGATGGCATGATCTAACGATTCACATCATCTAGGTTGGTGAATATTTTCCGTTAATAAACTTTTAACAAAAATAAATCAAAATTATTAAAAATTAAAAGGAAGAGCGAGATAGGTGTAGCCGTGTAAGGTTGGTTTGGTGAAAATACATTAATATCCATACGGAAATAAAAAATAATAATTCTTGTCGTCTGCTTTATTTTGTCGCTCCTTTCCTACGATTCTATTTTCTTCTTCCAAATTATTCAATTTTTGGTCAGAGACTCACAATACATACGCAACATACACATACCCCACGCTTATAATACTTGGTTTCTGTGTCATCGGTGGTTACTTTCACTCATGATATCTCCCATGGGTACATTCGGTTCTCCATTTGCTAGTTATCTTCTATCTAACACTTAGAATTGGTAGACATGTGTTAAAGTAAATCATGGTATATACACGTCGTAGGGTAATCATGCATACATTGAAGAGAATGTATACATGCATCTTCAATGTACGCATGTATACATTCTCTTCAATGTACGCATTTTGTCATCCTCCGATCGTTGCAGACTCATCTGATCAACTGATACAACCAACGCTCCTATTGTTCCATCCCTGGCCATCATCCGTTGTGCATGTGCATTTAAAACTTTTTCGTCATGGTAAGAATTCACGTTGGGATTTGGGGATGTATTTATAGGTTTGGATTAGTGCGTTATTTGACGGTTATAAGGTGGTTATCTTTGAGAAACGACGTAACGGTTGATGGAGTGGCTTGTTTGGTTTTTTAAGGTGGTTTGAAAAGGCGCCAAAATATTAGATAGTTTATAATTTAATAATTGTTTACTTTTACACGATTTATATCATGTTTGGATATGGTTATTCGGCAGTCCTATTTTTGTGTTGTCTATGGTTTAATTTAATTTTATTATTGTGAAAGCAGTTTCAGTAGTAATAATAATAAAATATGTTAGGATGTAAATAGGAATAAAAATTAGGAATCTAATAAGAAAATAGAAAGATGGCAAATTGCAACGTATTGTAATAGATAGAATAGTTTTAGTTGTAATAATAAAATTTTAGAATGGGACTATTAGGCATGTGTAATTTATAATGTAGGTTTTTTTTATAAAAAAGTTAGAAAATAGGTTTGCTATCAATTCTAAATGTAGTAGAGATAATTTACATGGTTTGTTTCATAATTTTATCCACCATCATTAGGGATGAATTAATTAACAATTTTACTTTTTAGTTCGTAACAATACAATGCAAAATACAAGTGAAACGAAGAATAAAAAATAAAAACAATCACAGTGGGACTCGTACCCACAATCTCCCGCTCCGGAGGCGAGCGACTTATCCATTAGGCCACGCGATCACTTTTGATGTTTTAAGAAGTCAGTAATATTTAATAAGTCTATTCAACTCTAGCTTGAATGCTTGCATTTTTTTAAGTACAATTAATTGACAATTCACCTAGTAATAGCTTCATTATTTCTACAGTTAATTATTGACAATCTATTCAACTCTAGTTTGAATTTAACTATTTGCATCACTTTGATCATGTAAGGGTGTTTTCATTAGCTAGAAAGTTCACTCTTTCAATCTTCATTCATGTTTAAAGTCTACACATGTTTATGTAAGTATAATTGATTATTTTGTAACTGTTCCCTGACAATTTGGCAAGTTCACTATTTTATATAATAATAATAATAATAAATAAATAATCCCCATCTTTTTTAAATTAAGCTATGGAATTTTGCTTCAAACTATTTTTTTTAAATTTGTGAACATAATAAACTAGCAAGAACCCACACAATCAAATTCTTGCCATGAAGTCTAATAACATGTTACATGAACCAAGGAACATCTGTTGAGTTCCTGTATAAATTCGCTTAGGCAGATTTGCCGATTCGGTTATGGTTATAAATTCGCTTAGGCAAACGATGAAGATCGGGATTAACTATGGTGGTAATAAAGGAAAAAAAGGTGATTATGGCAACCTGATACACACAAATAACAAACTTAGTGACCCAATAAAAAACGGTCCTGGATTATTCATTGTTTTCGGATACATCCAAAAAAGTGGCGAAAATGTACTTAGACAACACATAAAGTGCAAAAATCATTAACCAAAAAATACATCCCAAGAAAACCAATGGAAACCTTAACAAATCATATATGTTCATCTTCTGTATCTTAAAAAAACAATAATGTATGTTCATCTTTTTCTGTATCTAAAAAGCAAATAATATATCCAGTATCTCGATTTACATCATATCCACTCTTCATTTTCTTCCTTTAACAAAAGTCTTCTTCTTCTGCATCATCTGATTTGGGTTCTTCCCAATGACCACAACCCCGAGTCCCTTACAGCTGCCTGAAAGTGTAACAATATTAACGTAGCGGGTCAAAGATACGGCTTCAACTCTCTTTTAAATGATTGCAACTAAAAAGTCTAAAATGTGTTGTATTTGTAATTAACGCGCATCAAAGACAATGCGTTTAGTAATTAATCAAATACGTACCGGAGATTTCACAGACGGGAAAACATTCCAAAATCTTAAAGTTTCATCCCCTGCACCCGTCACTATCGTCTGACCATCCGGTGACATTGCTAAATACAATACTCTCATGGTGTGTCCGGTCAGAGTCGCAACCTGTTTACAACAAAACAATATTAACCATAAAACACACAAAAGTAATAACCTCAAAAACAATATTAATAACAAATGATATATGTTTACCTTAGACAATGTCGGATACTTCCAAACCATAATTTGATTCTGGGAGTACCCATGAGTGCTAACCAACTCGTTCACATTCTTGCTCCACGCAAGATTACACACCTGGCTTCCTGTGTCAACATGGTTCAGTTGGTTCCCATTGGCAGTGTTCCAGAACCGAATGCAGCGGTCAGCAGTGCCACCGCCAGAGACCAGAAGGTTGCTTTGGTGGGGGGACCATGCAATCGCCTTGACCGCAGCTGTGTGCTCGGTCAGTTTCAGAAGCGGTTGTGCAGAATGCTGGTTCCAAACTAGAAGCTGGTTGTCGTTTCCACCGGATGCTAGCTCTCTATCATCATGTGACCATTTAAGACCACAAACCTAAAAAATAATAACCGAAAAGAAGTTTAAAGATTTCGTACAAGAGATCATAAAGCTCACATTTTTATCTTACGGACCTCGTTTATTGCATTTGATTTATAACTATAAAAAGATATATTTGATGCATAAATCCCGCATCCCGCATTTATATAGGGTTGTAAATGAGTCGAGCCGGTCGTCAAACCAGCTTGTTTGTTTTTAGACAAAATTACTTAACAAACACATAATAGACAATTTATAAACGAAAGACTTTATAATTTGTATATATTAAAATTTGGGTTATACTTTATATATTTTCTAATTTGGGCTTTAATTTAAACGAGCCAACAACGAGCGAGACAATTTCCATAACTTATATACTAGATTTCATGTTTACCTCTGACTTATGGCCGACAAGCTTGCTAATATAATCACTAGGTACACGAAGATCATGCTGCAATATGTTCCAATCTCTGCTTCCAGAAGACAATATCCGCGAGCTCCACGCCAACACACCTGTTCTAGTTTGGTGTCCGCCCATGGTCCGAACCTTCTTGCATTGGGTCCCATCCCACACCTATCATCAACGACCATTAATACTTGTAATTTCAAGAAAATGAACAAAAAACATGAAAATGCTAGTTCAAAAAAAAATTCTTGATTAATACGTGTAAATTCAAGAAAATGATAAAAGAAAACATGAAAATGGTATTTGAAAAAAAAATATTAAAAATTGTATGATGCTGAACTTAAAAATGGTACCTGAACTTTTCCAAGACTCGTACCAACCGATATGTAAGACCCTTCGCGGGTCCATTGAACCGAGCACACGCCATCGTTCGGCCCCAAATCACACAACTTAGTTACCTGAAAAACATCATGGGACAGTCAAAAATAATGTTTAAATGTTAAAACAAACGGTTTAATGAAATCTTACTTTGCTAGTACTTGCAGTCCATAAATAAACGCAGCTTCCGAGTCCAACCGCAAGCACATTTTGTGATGACCAGTCTACAAGGTTCAAGTAGAAGTCATCTTGAAGTGATGGTGCATCCAAAACCTAATCATTTAACCAAAATCCAAACATGACAATTAGAAGATTCATATATAAATGTATGATGCTGCAAATGGGAGTAAACATTGTAAACGAGTCGAGCACGAGCCCATTTAGGGCCGGGGCTCTTTTATCTTACGAGAACTCGAGCTAGGCTCGTGAGTAATTTTTCAAGCTCGAGTCTGACTCGGGCTAGGCCGTTTATTATTTATCTATTAAAGTATTTATACATATTTACAATTATATATAATATATATTATTTAGTTATTTTTTTATCATAATTTTAAATATTAATAATATATTAATATATACTAAATACAAAAAAAAATATAAATAATAGCCTTGTTCAGGCTAGGAGTCATTTAAGCCTGTATCAATTCGAGCTTTTAGCGACGTTTTGGCTCGTTTGTGCACCCTATGCAACTACAAAGCAAACCCTTATTGGAAACATTCACAAACTCAAACTTCAACTATAAATTGACCAAATCTTTTCAAGTCAACGAAAGTCAAAATTAGGGTTTATTATATAATCTTTAAACCTTAAATGTTTTACCTTGTGTGGGGCTTTTGGGACCTTTCTTGGGGGCTTTGGAGGAGTCACAGACTCTGACCCAAACCCATTATCCTGCCCCAAAATTGAACCCGAATAAGGTGAACCTTGACCTGAACTATCCGTCTTGAACCGCAACATATTCCTATTCGGACTACTCATCGGAGACCCTTTACTCCCACCTGCAGGAGAAGAAAACCCAAATAATTCACACCTTAACAACCTCGTATACGCCTCGTTATTCGCTCCACCGCCTTCTTTAACCGGGGACGCCTTATCCAACAGCCCGAACGTGTGCAGGCGAGAAGACGATCTGCAGGGAATAAACCGATCGCTGCAGGCTCCGGTGGATTTCGATGAAGGGGAGGCGGATAAGTTGGAGATGGTTCGGGGGGACATTGATCGAGGAGACGGAGATGAGAGGGTGCGGATTAGAGGGATCGGGGATCCGGAACCACCCGTGTTGAGACGGAGGGAGGATTCGGACATCCCCGCGGGGAGATTGATCCCGCTCTTTCGTCTTTGGGTCGAATCCATTGTCGGGAAATGAATCGAGGGTTTCGGGTATGATGGATTTGATTGATAATCGAACAAGAAACCCTTTTGGTGTGTTAGGAATAATAATGTTTGAAATGATGGAGAGTTTGAGGTTTTTGTTTGGGGTTTTAACGGTCAAATTTTGGTATGAATGTTGTAACGGTAAAGTGTGTAAGAGAAACTTTGGGTTTGAGAGCGTCTGAAGCGAGAAGTAGCCGTTGGAGATTGGTTATGTATTTCACCATATTATATTAAACTTTACTTATACTTATAATTATTGTTTATTATTATTATGTGTGGTTAGTATCTGAAAATGTTTGCTTTTCGAAGGTGAGAAAGTCTCTGGTATTTGAGTGAAGGCCGGTACAGTTGAAAGATACGACAAGTGAGATTAAAATCGCAGACGTGAAAGAAGTGACGTATTTTTAATCTCGGTTTATATTTGTAACAGGGTGGTGGGGGTTAGATTTATGACTCTATCCACTAGGTGTGAAATTGGGTTGTAATTTTGGCGGGTGTAGCTAGTATATGTTTTGCATCTTGTGAGCTGTTGGTTTTACTATAGTTGTAAAATGTTTTGTTGGTCGTTAAAAAAAGTATGTGCGAAGATTAATTTGGTATTTGATAAGGAGAATCATGTAAACTTAATTATGGGAATAAGTTATTAGTTATCATTAGGTAGTCTTGCCCATTTGGATACTATGAAATTATGATGGTGTCGGTTTATATTTACGATTTGATAACGTGTTGTAGATGGCAAGTACAAGCCTTGTAAATATAATCTAAATGTAAATTCTTTGTTAGTGATGTATGTGCAAAATTGGTTTTTGTGTTAGATCGGGTTAGATCGATTTATCGACTGTCAAATCATCAACTCAAAAGTGTTCGGTTTAGAACCATTTTGTAGAGGTGAAAACCGGACGAGGTTGAAACTGGTTCGGATATATACTATTTTTGAAATATATATATAAAAACTAAATACATTACATAAAGTTCATAATTTATTATTTTTTAAATGCATATTATTTTTTTATATTTATTCAATCTTTGGCTTTTTAATCATCGTTTTTTGAGTGTTGTGAATAGATCAAAATACCAATATTCTGAAGGCTTGATACGGTTTTTATATTGTTTTATTAACCAACTTTCAAATCAAATTCGGTTTCAAACCATTTTCTACGATAAACTGTTCCAACCCATCCCAACGCCACGGTCTTAAACAGTCCCAAACAGGTTCCTAGTACAAAACGGGTTTCAGGTTGAGTTGCAAACCCTTTTTTGGTTCTTGAAACCGACCTTTCATATCTATTACTAGCTAGCTATCAAGCAGAAGGACGTTTGTATATTAAGCAACTTCACGAAATGAAAAAGTAAAGTAGAAGTAACATTTTCCGTTAAATGCATGTAAGATTTAGTTCCAGATTTTATGTAATAAAGTAATTGTACATTATCTATTGATATTGGTTCATTAAATAGGTCTCACTCAGACTTAATTCAAAGAGTCTAAATCACCAAGACACCAACGGCCTAGAATGCTGTCCAACAAACATCATAAGCACTACCAACAATTGAAGCCACCAACATAACTAAAATGTATACTTCAACTGGTACCGACGAAGCCAATCTTCGCCTTTCTCATAATAATCAGTCCTATTAAAAACCTGTCTTTGAAAATGCACAGTTGATGCAAACAAAGCCGCCCCAAGCCACGCATCGAGAACCGCATCCGATGCTTTAATAATCCGTATAGCGGTCCCACACGGCCTGATCATACGAATACCCGCCTCTAACCGCTCACTCATCCCAGGGTATAAACAGCTCCCGCCCATTATAAGAATCGAATTAGTCAAACCATCACTCACTTCCAAACTTAGGCTTTTTGATCGCAGCCTACGTATTGACACACCTGCCATCTCATCTAACCCAGCCTGTTCAATCCCGATTAAGTTCGGGTTAAAAAGAATCTCGGGGCAACGGAATCTCTCAACCCCGATTAATATCTGGAAATCTTCCTTCGTTAACGGACGTAAACGTGGATGTTCGGTTCCTGATGAGCTGGCGTCTGACTTTGGAAAGAAAGACGGGTCGATTTCCTGTCATTTCAAGGGTCAAACGGTTATTTTGCATTTTTATCCCAGACAAAACAAAGCAAATGTAGTAAAATGGAGTAGAGAAAACAAACTCAATGTTTTCTTTACAAGAGTAAAACTCTCATTCGATCCCAAAACAAAAGTAAAATGGATCCAAAGTTTTCTTTACGAGGGTCATGGTTTAAAAAGGCGTTCCGAGGCGTGCCTCGAGGCTTACGACTCAGCAGCCCCGGTAGAAAAATGCCTTAGAGGCTTAGCCTCATAAGGGTATACTGAAACCTAAGCCTCGACCTTTGCGAGGCGGTTCGAGGCGGTGAGGCTTAAGCCTCACTAGTTGTAAAATATGCCAATTTTTTTATTTTTTGGACTTTTTTTTGTTGAATATGGTATTAATGGAGCTACAAGGCATTTCTCGACCTCCGGCGGCTAATTCCGGCGCCGGTATCATGCTGGAAATCTACCGGAAAATAAGAGGAGTGGCTGCAGGAAGAAGTAGAAACTGCGTAAAGAAGCGTTTTAGCCTTTTAGGTTTAAAAAAGTATCGGTATTTTAATATTTACCCTTCTATCTAACACAAGTTTACATTTACTCCCTAAAAGTTGTAAACTTTTACATAAAAAGTGTAAAATCAGTTTGTGTACCTTAACATTTAACCCGTTTATCTTCACTAGTTTATATTCGATCCGTAAACTTATAAACTTTTACATAAAATATAAAAATTAACATTATTTATATAGATTATATATAAATTTATAATTTTTTAATGTTAAAAGTGTGATTTTTATAGATTATATATATATATATTTTTATTCATTTTAATTATGTTTCGAGGCTTACGCCTCGGTCCGCCTCGAGGCTTACGCCTTGAGAGTCTAACAGAAAATGCCTTGAGGCTCGTTTCCGCCTTTTTAAACCTTGACGAGGGTAAAACGGTCATCATTAACAGCTGAAGTAAAATGGAGTAAAAAAACGAACCCAAAGTTTTCTTTAAAATGGTAAAACAGTCACTTTATCCAAGATAACAAAAACTGAAGTAAAATGCAGTAAACAAAACGAACCCGGAGTTTGGAAGCAACACGCGCCAGCTCAACCTCGTCCTCATTGGGTCCCTCGTCCTCGTCATCATTATCTTTGCTCATTTTTTTATATAACTGCCAATCTTCGTCTTTAATTCCAAAAGTATCCTCGCCTTTGCCTCGGTCAAACGCTGCGGTTGTTAAAAGACGCATTCGTTCCTTTTGGGCAGCGTTTAGTCTCTCCCCACGGCCCACGCCACCCGACACATTTTCGTTTCCATTGTTGCCATTTGTTTTCTGTCTTTTTCGTTGGTCAACTTTTTCGGATAAGTCTTTGTATTTGGCCCGTAATTGCTCCAGGTAAAGCTCCGGATTCTCTCTACAAAAATAAAAATAAAGAGTTACTAAAATATGTTTTTGATTATAATGTGTGCATGTGTGAAAAGACGAAAACGTACAAGCGCCTTTGTTCGTCTTCCTTGTTACGCCTTTCGCGTTCTAATTCCTCTTCAAAACGTTTTTGTTTTGCTCTTTGTCGTCCTTCGGACGTTGTTTTAAGGAACAGTTGTCTCTTCTTTTCCTTGACCTGTTAAGCAAAAAACAATAACCGTTCAAACCGATCGCACCACCCAAACCGAAGCAAGTCAGCCCGATTTGAGATTCAAATGGTTCAGTTTGGTTTGGAAGATGAACCAACCATGTAAAGCTAACCATTCGCTTAAATTTGATTGTTTAAACCTTTTTAATACGTGGTTATGTATATTGTTATAATCATGAACCATTTTGATCATGTAACAATTTTAATACAGACTACATATTTTGAAAAACATGAGAAAGTCAGTTCAAACCCAGCCGCGTCTGATAAACTGAATTGTTTATTTGGGGTGTTCATTATTTGGTTTGAAATCGATTAAACTGAAAACCGCAAAACTCGAACTGAAAAAAAAAACGAACCAAATAAGTTGTAATCGTAACCAAATAACCAACTCAGTTCTCTGTTCGGTTATCAATATCAAAAAGGCTAAATTCAGTTAACCAAATAAACAGTTTAAACCGATCAGGAGATTTGGTTTCTCAGTTAATGAATTCTATAATTTTAGGGTTGAACCTGGTTATTCTGTTCGGTTTGAATCATACCGACTCTGAATCCATTCAGTTTTCAGTTATAGCCAAATAAAACTCTTAACCTAATAAACCGAACCGAAAACCCGTAACCGAACTTATGAAAAGATATTCAAGTTATTTATTTTAAAGTTTTGAAATTTCTTTAGAAACATTTATGTAAACATCACCTGCTCAGGCGTTAGCATATTATCAGGAACATCAATGAGCGTATACTTCTCCGAATTAGAGACCTCGGGGTTCTCTTCAACTTCATCTTGTTCCCCTTTAGCTTTCCTTAACGATTGCGTCACTTTAACAATCGCAGATTCAATTTCTTGCTTAGAAACATAACCAGTTTCAGCAAAAAATGATTGAACATTGTTTCCATTAACTTGTCTCAATTGGTGTATAAGAAACTCTAAACCCTTTAATTCATTTTCTAATTCGTTAATTTTTGAAGATCTTTTTGCTTCCGCCATTTCCCGCAACCGTTGACCCTGTCTTTCTTTTAACGCTGCTTTTCTTGCAATTTCCTCTTCCGAAGGCGGTTCTTCAACTGGTTGTGGGGTCCACGGAAGTTGCCAGCATCGCGTCTTTTCTTCGGCTTCTTTTGCCCCTTTCTATAATATTAAATTTACGTTAAAAATTGTTAAACAGATAAACAGGATCAGGATCATTCCATAGCTTCAAAATAATTTAATAACTTTTGAGAACTCTTAACAACTAATCATTTTTACTTATTCTATATATTTAATATTCCTTGAGGGTAGTTTTGTAATTTACTATATGTGATATAACAATTACATATATGTATTCACAAAATTACATATTATAAATGACAAAACTTCCTACAAATAATAATGAATATAAAAAATAAATAAATAAAATGATTGGTTGTTACAAGTTCTAAAAATTTTTATCTGTAGAGATCCAAACCCTACAAGAATATATATACACACACACACACACAAGGTAGATAAGAGTAATGCCTGAAATAATCGAACGAGCATGAACACATTTCAAGTTTGTTCATTTATGTTCGAATTTTGAAAAACGTACAATTACACCTGTTCATTAACGTTCATTTATGTTCGTTAGTTTATGTTTATTTTGCGTTAAATTTTATAAGCCCATTACAATTTAGTCTAGTTTTAATACATTTTAGGCCCAACAGATTTATGGACATGCTTACTTTAAATTGTTGTTCAGCCAATTATGTTTTTTCATCTATGTTCGTTTGTTTATGTTCATGAACCGTTCATTCATACTATTAACAAACAAACATGAACAAGAAACCCACGTTCGTTTACCTTTTAAACATAGTTATTAAAAGCCCTCGCTTCTTGCGCCTAGACCCCAGGCTAGGCCTATGCACCTTGAGTGTGCCTAGAGCATTTGATAACCATGCTTTTAAACAAAATGAACATGCTTCGTTCGTGTTCATTCGGTTCATTTACAGGTCTCGGTAAAAGAATATACAAATATATGGTAGACAGGAGTAATGCCTGAAATAATCTAACTTCAGAAGCATAATCAAGAGCGATATAACAATGTTCCATCTTTAAATCCTCTACTTTCTCCCATGTAAGCCTCTGCCTGTTTTGACCAGTTTTAAAACAAGTCAAATGACGAAAGAATGACTAAGAAGCTCAAAATATTATTATAAGGAAAAGAAAGGCTAGTCTTACATGTGGTGAGGATACTTAAGTGACAGAAGTTGCTTTAAGTAATTGGTTACATGGTAACCACCGACATTGGTGCGACAGCATGCTTCATAAACTGGCTCACCATTAATAAACTGAGTTTACACAGAATAATAAGTAATCTGTTCACTGGCAATAATCAAAAGGGCATATATAAACAATAAACAATAAGGATAAATTGCATACTGGAATCAAATGGCTTGTGGTAAATCCTGAACAAATTGCAAGACCGTTTCTATCACAATTTCCAAGTTTTTGATTGTACTTATAGCTAAAAGCAGCATCAACACCAAAAGCTGTGAAAAGATGTCGGTTAACGCATAGTGTATAATAACAAAAATGAATAAATAGAATAAATATATTTTATATATGAATATATCTATAGATTACTTTATACCTATAGAAGGAACTCCATATGTCTCAAATAAAAGTTCAGCCATTTTACTACGCGAATGTACCGGGTTGCATGCGCATTCTGTAATGAGTATAGGATGATTAATCTGTTCTGCCATCAATGACAGAGAAAAGAATAATTTGTCAGCAAATGAAAAATGTTAGATTTGATGGCAAGAATAAAAATAGATATGATAATGTACCGGAGCTTCATCTGCACCCAGTCTATCAAATGCAAAGTCAAGAATCTACAAAGTGAAGGGTGTAGAAGTTATTTACCATGAGATAAACTCAACTAAACTATTAGAGATTATACTGTCTGATTATGAAATAATACTGTCTAATGTTAACAGATGAATATAATGCTAGTGAGAAATCAAAACTATCACGCATTGTAAGCTTACATATTCCATTATCTCAAACTGGAAGACAACGTCATTATCAAAGGCTGAACGTGGTCCAGAACGAGTGCAGTCAAAGTATTTCAACAGTGCAGGATCGTGGTCACCAACAATTGTTATCGTTTCACCTGCGCAAGAATACAGAACAGAAGCCTCTAAGGTCTAAGTACTAACAGATGAAATTTCCCCAAATTGTCATCAACATTGCTAAAACAATTCTATAATACCCTAGCCTAGTGTTCCTATTATGCAATGTATTCAACATACAATGCCATGTTCTATTCCAGTATAAGTTTTTAACCAAGTTTCAAAAGTGTTCCAATTAGGTCACTCATGTTTAAAATTTGTTTCAACTAAGTCGCTCAACTTTCATATTTTATTTAAATTATAGGTTTTAACATGTTCTTTTATCATTTTTTTTTGTTTCAATGGGAAAATCTTTTTAGCTTTCTTTTTATGATGATATGGAGTGGTGACGTGGATTTTATTTTTTATTTTTAATTCTTAATATAATTAACGTTTTTTCTTATTTTTTTTAATATAAGTACATATGTTGCAAATCTGTCCCCCACATCTACTCATCAATTGTTTTCTCAACGCACCAAAAAATCCGGCGAGGCTCGATTTGAAGATTTAGTAACCCGATTTGGCTAAATATTGCATGAGTGACCTAATTGGAACACTTTTGAAACTTGGTTACCATTCAGTCACATTTTCTCTAGTCTTCCTTTGGTAAATTAAGTGATTCGATTAAAAACCTTTCACCTATTAAACTATGCAGTCAATCTCGGTGGTATCTCGTTTATCGGTCCTCATGTGAAATATCATTCAGAATATCGGTACCGATAATGTCGGCATTATTGACCGACATTTCCGATATCAGTGTTTTAAGTTTTAATTTTCAGCTTTCAGTGTTTAATGTTAGTGTTTTGAGTCTTAATCAGTTCCTACTTGCTACAACTGTTAGTGTTTTGCAAGTTTCAAAAGGATAATTCGTTAATGGTAGGAGAGTATACTGAATCGTTAGTGTTAAAGTGCTATATATATAAATTCAGCATGATATTAAAACTACCAATATCCCACCGATATCTCAAATATCAGTCCTCGACCGATATCCGATATTTTTCCACATTAACCGCTTAGCTAGCTATTAAGTTTAATTAACTATTCATCACTTGTAATCAACCCTAGAAATAAAAACACATACACTTATGGTGTTCATTCATATGAAGAATTAAAATATCATCAGCTTGAAACATATTCATCTTATTAAGAGCTACAAATACCAGTAATTTTGTGACGTGGCCTCTGCACAATATTCCGAAATATAATACGAGGCTCACTCTCTCCAGCCCACCTACAACAATCAAATTAACTAATTCAATCACATTACATAACATTAAGCTTCGAATTAAACCAAATAATAATAATATTATTACCCAATTCTGAAATACGAGGCACCATTATCAATTACGATTGGGCAGCTTGGCGGTATGAGATTGTAATCGGTCTGCCTCTGTATTTTAGATATGAACGGCATTTTGGAATCAAGCAATTTTGAGTGCTGAAACGAGACGATGACGAAGAAAGTGTGCCCTAATTTGATGAGTTTAAGCGTTTAAACTGTACATCACCAGTTTCTTCTTTGACGGGATGCTAGCAGTGGACCGGCCGGTTTGGTTTAAGTTTAGACCGGGGTGATAAGTTGGTCATTTGACATGTGGGCTTGCTAGGCCCAATATTATGGATCCAAAAAGGGGTTGTTACGACATATCTCTCTTATGAATAAATGAGTGGATTTCAAATCAACAAACTTTTTCTATTTAACCAGAATCCTTTAAAATGTCACATGGCAATTCCTAACCATTTTTATTTAATTTTAATTCAATATTATAATTCACATTTATATCTGACTATTTCAAAATCAATATCGCAGTTTCATATTTAGAGATATGTTTATCAGCACTCAACAGCTTCTAACCCTAGCAATCAAATAAACATGTAAGTATCAAACCTTTGTGGATTCATATATTCAATCTTCTCACCTAAACAAATTCAATCTTATTTGCAGCTTCAATCGGATTCAATCGATTCATCTTCACATCAAGGTTAAATCAGGTTCAACTGATCAATCTTTATAATTCTATTAACATGTTCAATCGATCAATTTTTCTAATTGTATTAATCGGTTCAATTGCTCAATCTTCGAATCTGATTATGCAATCTGATTCAGTCAATCAATCTTTGTAATTCTATTAACAACTTCAATCTAATTCAGTCTTTTTAACTATTTAATTGGATACATAAATCTGATTCAAATTACATGTATTCGATCAATCTTTGTAAACTTTTGAATTTCAACTGAAACCCTAATTCAAATTAAAAAACCTAAATTGATAGTTACTAAATATCAAAGAACAATAAAGTTAACCATTTCTTATAACAATAAATATATGTTTGTGAATCCAATATATTATACACGCATATTTTATAAAAAAAACTCTCTTAAAACAGCAAAATACCATAGAGATATGATCATAGGCTCAATAGTTTTTTTTTAGATTTTTATTCATCTTTGTTTTATAGTTTTCATTAACAAATTTAACGCAATTACCAATCATATTACGTCTTCTTCATCCGGGTAATATCGGTTCCAAATAGCCTTACGTACAATAATTATATCATCACTTCTTTGGTTAATAATATATTGGATTGGATGTTTTATAGATTATCCAATAAATGACTTCGGACAGGGAATGCCAATGATGAAATTCGGAACTTAACACCCTCTGACTTAACAACAAACAAATACGTCAATCGGGTTTGAATTTATTTTATTCTTAGTGAATTTTTAATGAATATTTACGGACTTTTATTGTTTTTAAGGGGATGATGTCCTTCAATGGTGACACTATGATGTCTTCTACATCTACCAATACTGCATGTGTTGCGAATACCTATATCTAATAGTAGTGATGGTATATTTCTCTAAACTCTTATTCTTACTATTCATTATTGATATTGATTACATCATATTGTTTATTTATTTGATACAATTAGCATATTTCGTTTTTTTTTAATATAGGTATCACCAATGAGAATTTCGCTTCTACACAACGAAAACTGATCAAAAAATTGTAAGCTTACTTATTAAACTTTTTTACCTTTACATATATGTAAGGAAAACCGACGTATAAGAAAAATTATTCGTGATAACAAAAAGAAGAACCCCAGAAAGATAACTTTTCAGTCTGTACATTATAATGCAGTTTCATATCACCCACACCAACTTTGACATCGGTGTTTGTGTTTAGGTAGTCAAGATCTACTTGTAGCTTTGGTTTTATCTATAACCATTATACCCTTTAGATACATGCTTCTACACTTGCTTATATGAAAAAATGATTCTAGACTCGATGGATATTATATAAATTTTTTCAAAATTATTGTAGTAAAGCAATATAATTTGATCATCATCATCATCATCATCATCATCATCATCATCGTACTCAGTATATCTCACCAATAACAAAGCTATGGTAGGGTCTGAGGAGGGTAAGATGTAGACAGCCTTACCTCTACCCTATAAGGATAGAGAGGCTGCTTTCGGTAAGACCCCCGGCTCGATAGTAGTTTTGCATCAAGCCTTGGACATAAGGCACATAGCACTCAATCATCGGGACACCGGCTGATCGGTGCATGTACCCTTGAATATAATTTGATCAAAGCTCAATATCACACGTAACAGTTGCCTGCTACAAAATTAACATATGTTTTTTTCTACTAAAAAGTATGGATATGTTGCATTTAAAAATGTAATGTCAATATTTCTAGTTAAGTCATTTTTGGCATACAAAATTTATTTACAAAGCCTTTTGTATTATAAATAAACTCTATTTACCATATGGTGATCATATTTGATGTCATTTGTTAAATTGGTTAGTGACTATGTTTTCTTTTATTTCAACAATCTATGCATTTTATGATGTTTTACACTAACAGTAAAAAGAGACATATTTGAAGTTTATGCATTTGATAACATTTAGGCTTAGGTGTGTTTATATTCTATGTGATTTTTTGTCACTGAAGATATTATCGTCTTTTTATAAAAAGAACAAAATAAATTCTCTATCTTATGCATTTGTGTTTATAAATTCTCAGGTTATGAAAGGAAGTTCAACTTGGTTTCTTTCATTAGGTATAGTTTGGTTTTGTAGAAATTAGAAGCTGCAAGTTTTAGTTTTAAATAAAGTGGCATATGAATTGTTTAGCTGCAAGCATTAGAAACTAATTAACACATCTAGAGATGTTTGTTTACCTGTATGCAATATAAATTATTGAACAAAACTAGAGCAATCGATATCGCTTATTAATTTTAGACTATTTGGATTGAGATGTTAACTATTATTTTTGATGAAAATGTACAATATATATCTAATTATTTCTTTTGTTTTTTATCAACCCGTGTATCACACGGGTTCTAACCTAGTAATTGTTATAAACAAGTTTTGATGAATAACTAGAGCTCCAAGTTTCATATATATGATATACTCAAAATTCTTAGATCAAAAAATCAATTCAACAAAAACATAATTAATAATTTTTAAGATATACTGTATGTCGGGTTATTTGGGTATAAAATTGGATAAATGAGGCTATGTTATCGGGTAATCGAGCGTATTACGAATCGCAAACCCATTTGAATCTCGCAAAAATTTCAAAAATATCTCAAATCCATCTAATACCCAAAATAGGATAGGTAAATGTTTCGGGTTTTAATTTATCCTATTTGGCTCAGTTCATTTGCATCATTACTTTTAAAAAATAGGTGTCAGATTTAATGGCATGGTAAAGTAAAAGTAACATTTTTCTTCATAATAAAAGAGAAAAACTTGAATTCCAGGTTCAATCAGTTTTTGTAGAAGGTTCAATCATTTTTTTATTTTTTTAGCTTTAGAAAATTCATTAATATACTGAACAAAATGATACTACAATAAAGAGCTTGTAAGTGAACTACAAGCTGCGCGCCACCCCTCATTCAATCATTAAAAATTATTTATTTCATTTTAGTTTATCTTTTAAATTCTTTTTAGTTAACTATTTAATTATATTTCAATCGTCTTTATCAACCAATTCATGACTGAATTTTAGAATTCATAGTTTATTTGATATTATGTTTTATATCAGTCGTATGATTGTATAATGGGAATGTGACTCATAAGATGCATGTGATGAACTGAAGTGCATGTGAGTGAGTGAGTGAGTGAGTGAGTGAGTGAGTGAGTGAAGCGGGGACATGTTCTAGGGTTGATCACTTGATTAATAATTTGGTTGAAGTTGAAAGGAAATTAGGTGAAGTGTCAAAGTCAAAAGGAAATTGGTAGAATGGATTAAGTTTTTGAAAAACAATTTAGATGAGAAAAACGAGTTTTACAACACGTGTAGGATGCTGATAAATTTAGAGGTGGTAATGTGAGTGGGTTGGGTTGGATTTGGGTGATGATTCAGGATGAGTATGGGTTAGAATGGGTATGAGTCAAGATGGATTTTTAAAATAGAGGATTAGGATGGATATGGGTCAAGATGGGTAAAGCTAACCCATCTTGACCCAAGTTAAGGTTGACATACAAAGGGTTTTAAAAACCTTTCAAAAAAATATTCAAAAAAACTATTTAAAAAATAATAACTCAAAATATAAATAAAAAATACAAAATGTAAAATAACTAAAATGTTTCCCCACATCATCCTCGTTCGTTAAAAAAAAAGTTTTGTACCGGTTTAAGTTCGAGTTTTTCGGGGTTTTTTTCGGTTCGGTTTTGTTTAATTTTCATTTCAGTCGTTTTCAGTATTTGCTCGGTTTCAGTGATTTCGGTTTCGATTTCTCAGTTTTTTCGCTTTTAGTGTTGTTTTGTTTTATTCAGTTTTTCCGGTTTCATTTCGTTTTTTTGTTTCGTTCCGATTCATTTTGTTTTATTTTAGTCGATTACGTTTCAGTTTTTTTGTTTTGTTTTGGTAAACTTTTTGATCGCATTTCGCTTTTCTTTGTTTCGTTTTGGTCAGTTTTTCGGTGTCATATCGGTTTTTTGTATCGTTTTGGCTATCTCGGTTTCGTTTCAGTTTTTTTTGTTTCGATTTAGTCGGTTCGGTGTTTTTGATTTGTTTTGATCCGGGTTTTAAATTTCATTTAGTTTTTTTATGTTTCCTTTTGGTCAGTTTTTTAGTTTCAATTCAGTTTTTTTTTGTTTCGTTTTTGTCGTTTTTCTATTTCAGTTCAGTTTCATTTCGGTCGTTTTTCTATTTCAGTTCAGTTTCGTTTCGGTTTTTTTGTTTCGTTTTGGTCTGTTCAGTGTTTTTGTTTTGTTTTGGTCAGCTTTTCAGTTGCATTTCGTTTTTTTTTGTTTCGTTTTGGTCGTTTTTATATTTCGGTTCAGTTTCGTTTTGGTTTTTTTGTTTCGTTTTGGTCGTTTTTCTATTTCAGTTCAGTTTCGTTTCGGTTTTTTTGTTTCGTTTTGGTCGGTTCAGTGTTTTTTTTTGTTTCGTTTTGGTCGTTTTTCTATTCCGGTTCAGTTTCGTTTTGGTTTTATTGTTTTGTTTTGGTCGTTTTTGTAACACCCCGACCAAAGGCGGATTATACATCGGGGCGCCACATATTGTTTCATTACTCGTGACACTATTGGGTGTCAATATTTAACAAATATATTCATTCACGCAAGCGCAACGTATACATAAGATATAAATAAACCAACTTAAATCAATATATTATAAATCAAAATATTCGAACAGCAAAAACTTGTCTTGATACATTTTAATCTAGGTCCAAAATAAAGAACTTCCTACGTGTCCTTAAGCTCCCAAAACGGCTACTGCAAACCTGAACATGTGTTAAAATAAACGTCAAACACTTTCGTGTTGGTGAGAAATCAAGTTTAGTACAATACATAGATAACAATAAATCTGCGCGCAACATGTGTATGTCTGGTTTTCAACAAGGGTGTAATCTGATCGGGACCAACTCTAAGAGACAAGACTGCCAGTGCTCACAATTGAGCTCACAAACAAGACTAACTGTGCAAGTGTAACAAAAGAGAAAATCATAAACGATAGTTCTCCCGTGTTCATCTAATGGTACCATGAAAACTGCGGAATAGACCGTCAATACGGTTAATGATCCACACATACAAATAAACAGCCAAGTCTACGTCCTCAACACATGGGATACTGCGCGACTAAAGTTCATAAACAGTTTAAGACTCAAGTTTTGTATGAACACATGAACATCCCAAAGCATTTAAAATAAAAAAAAAGGGATTAGATACGAGATAACTCACTTGATAAACGATGCGGTGTAAGATAAAGCAAGAACCAACTTTAAACAAGCACAAGTTAACCTATAATTAAAGATTATTGTTTTAATGATTTGATTTAAGTCTTGATTATAAGTTAGCATAATTAATAAGTAAGTTATTATATATAATATATTACCGGAAAACAGGGCAGAACAGGGAGGACGACGGAGGCAGAGAGGAGATGGCAGGAGGACAACGGCAGAGAGCAAAAAGGGGGGAAGAGAACAGGAGAGATTAAGTGTTGGTGTGTTATGAAAATATTATTATTATTTATAGGAAAACCCTAGGAGACATAAACCCTAGAAAAAGGGGAAAAGATCTCAAAAAGTAAAAGAAAAGATATCAACGGTAAAAAGTTCTGAAAAGTAAAGATATCAAAAGATATGGCAGCTGCAGGGGGCAAGATAAAGCTGTCAGCGAACAGTAAAAAGCATGGGCGGATCAGATAAAGGTACTGGTCAAGCATGGCAAAAGCAGATCTCAAAAGATAATGTCAGTCACTTTTTCTACCAACCAATGGGGTTGGTACGCATGCTGCGCCGAAAGTAACTATTCAGACATTAGATAGGTTAGGTCAACAGCACAGAAGATAAGACAACACAAAGCATACAGGCTGGAATAAACAGAAGATACAAGGGTTAAGCGCGGGAAGGCTGAGTGCGCGAGCGCGAAGGCTGGCACAACAATCCTTAGCGCACTGCGGGAAGAATCACAAATCCTTCGCGTGCTGCGTGAAGAACAAGAATTCTAAGCGCATCGCGGGAAGAACATACATTCTTAGCGCATTGCGGGAAGAACATACATTCTTAGCGCGCTGCGAGAAGAGTTCTCTCCACGCATCGCAGGAACAAGATGTCTTCACGCAGGCTTCCATGTAAGGAGTCTGGCGCGTGGAGCTGCAGACATCCTTAAGCGGGAGGAACCAAAGGACAAGCAAAGAGTTAGAAGAAAAAGAGGAAACAAGGCTTAAGGGCGGGACAGCGACAAGAGGGAACAGAAGGCGGAAAGAGAGAAGAGGGATGGGACGGCGGAAAGAAAGAGAGAGAGAGGCGGGAAGGAAAATATATATATATTATTATTAAAAGTAAAATATAAGTATAAATAAATATTAAATCATAAAAGAAAGGGATCGGGTCAGAGAAACGGGTACCTGGGTCGGGTCGGATCGGGCAGATGTCACAGTCTCCCCTACTTTAAGAAATTTCGTCCCGAAATTTATCTCGAAGTAGGTTGCGCAGAGAACAGGTGCGGGTACTTGATCTTCATTTGATCTTCCCTTTCCCATGTAAACTCGGCTCCGCGCTTGGACTCCCAACGAATTTTCACGATAGGGATACGACTGCGCTTGGTTTGCTTTACCTCGCGATCCATAATCTCAACAGGCTTCTCAACAAAATGCATAGTTTCATCGACTTGAACTTCATCAAGTGGAATGTGAAGGTTCTCGTCAGCTAAACACTTCTTGAGATTGGATACATGGAACGTTGGATGCACATTACTGAGCGCGGGCGGCAGGTCTAGTCTGTAGGCAACTTTTCCTACGCGCGCGAGAATCTTGAATGGTCCAACATATCGAGGAGCAAGCTTACCCTTCTTCCCAAAGCGGACAACACCTTTCCAAGGCGACACTTTGAGGAGAACAAGATCACCAACTTGAAATTCGAGAGGCTTTCGCCTACGATCTGCGTAACTCTTCTGTCGGCTTCGGGCAGTCAGCAGATGATCACGGATCTTGGCGATTTTATCGGTTGTCTCTTGAACAAGTTCGGGTCCTGTGATTTGAGTTTCACCCACTTCGCTCCAACAGATCGGGGAGCGGCACTTACGACCGTAAAGTGCTTCAAATGGGGCCATACCGATACTGGAATGATAGCTGTTATTATAAGAGAACTCGATCAAAGGCAGGTGTGAATCCCAATTACCTCCAAAATCAAGAACACAAGATCGAAGCATATCCTCAAGAGTTTGAATAGTTCGCTCAGACTGACCGTCAGTCTGAGGATGATATGCCGTACTCATGTCCAAGCGAGTTCCTAGCGCAGATTGGAGAGATTTCCAAAAGCGAGATATAAAACGGCCATCGCGATCGGATATGATGCTCAAAGGAGTACCATGGCGGCAGACAATTTCCTTGACATAAAGCTGCGCGAGCTGCTCAACACGGTAGTTTTCACGAATGGGCAGAAAGTGAGCAGACTTAGTCAATCGATCCACTATTACCCAAATGCTATCATGTTTGCTTGCTGTCAAAGGTAACTTGGTAATAAAGTCCATCGCTACACATTCCCATTTCCATGTAGGAATTTCTGGTTGTTCGAGCAAACCAGACGGGCGTTGGTGTTCAGCTTTTACTTTAGAACAAGTCAGGCATTTAGCTACGAACACAGCAATATCCTTCTTCATACCGGGCCACCAATAAGTAATGCGCAAATCCTTGTACATCTTATCAGTGCCAGGATGAATAGAATACCGAGATTTGTGTGCTTCACTCAGGATATCAGCGCGAAGATTCTCATCAAAGGGAATCCAGATGCGATAGAGATAGCAGAGAATTCCACTCAGATTAGGGACAAAGTGTGCTTCCGCGCCACACGCTAACTCGGCGCGAAGGCTACCATTACTGATGGATGCGCGCTGCGCGTCACGAATGCGCGATTCAAGGTTGCTTTGAATTGGCGCAAAGTGAAGCTGGGTGCGCGGCAAGATACAGTTAAGCTGGCTGGGTTTACGGCTGAGCGCATCGGCTACCACATTAGCCTTACCAGGATGATACCGGATCTCACAACCGTAATCGCTGATGAGTTCGTTCCATCGGCGTTGCCTCATGTTAAGTTCCTTCTGATCAAAGATATGCTGAAGGCTTTTATGGTCGGTGTAGAGGATACACTTAGTACCATAAAGGTAGTGTCTCCAGATCTTCAAGGCAAAAACAACTGCACCAAGTTCGAGATCGTGGGTTGTATAATTCTTTTCATGAATCTTAAGTTGCCTTGATGCGTAAGCGATAACCTTGCCTCGTTGCATAAGAACACAACCGAGACCTTGGTTGGAGGCATCGCAGTACACGACAAAATCATCATTACCCTCAGGTAGCGCAAGAACAGGAGCTTCACACAACAAACGCTTGAGCGTCAGAAAGGCTTCTTCTTGCTTCGAGCCCCAAATATACGGCTTACCTTTGTGCGTCAGAGCTGTTAAAGGCAAAGCGATCTTCGAGAAGTTCGAAATGAAGCGCCGGTAATAACCAGCTAAGCCCAGAAAGGAACGGATCTCAGAAGGAGAGGATGGCGTGATCCAGTTCTTGATTGCTTCAATCTTGGATGGGTCAACATGAATACCCATCTTGTTTACAACATGACCAAGAAACTGTACTTCATCAGACCAGAATTCACACTTGGAAAGCTTAGCATAGAGTTGCTCAGCTTTAAGCTTTTGCAACACCAACCGGAGATGTTGCTCATGTTCGGCCTTGGTCTTAGAATACACCAGAACATCATCGATAAACACAATCACGAATTTATCCAAGAAAGGCCTACACACCCGATTCATTAGATCCATGAAAACGGCGGGTGCGTTGGTCAAACCGAAGGACATGACCAAGAATTCAAAATGGCCATAACGAGTTCGAAAAGCAGTCTTCGGAACATCTTCATCGCGGATGCGCAACTGGTGATAGCCAGAGCGGAGATCAATCTTCGAGAAACAAGAGGCACCTTGGAGTTGATCAAAGAGGTCGTCAATACGCGGTAAGGGATACCGGTTTTTAATGGTGAGTTTGTTCAACTCGCGGTAATCAATACACATGCGAAACGATCCATCTTTCTTTTTAACGAACAACACCGGAGCACCCCAGGGCGAAGAGCTAGGGCGAATAAATCCTTTAGCAGTCAACTCTTGAAGTTGGCTGGCCAATTCTTGCATCTCAGCGGGTGCAAGACGATAAGGAGATTTAGCCACGGGGGAAGCACCAGGGACAAGATCAATACGAAACTCGACTTCACGAGCGGGAGGGATACCAGGAAGATCATCAGGAAAAACTTCAGGGAAATCACGCACGACAGGGATATCGCGAAGCTTCTTTTCTTCAGCAGGTTTAACCACATGGGCTAGAAATGCAACACACTTCTTCCGCATGAGTCTTTGGGCTTCGGCGCAAGACATAAGCTTAAGACCACTGGAGGGTTTTTCGCCGTAGATGTGAAGATCACCATTCTCTCGAGGTATGCGAATCAATTTCTTGGCGCAAATAACTTCGGCGCGATTCTTCGAAAGCCAGTCCATACCAATAATAACATCAAAGCTTCCAAGAGGCATGGGGATGAGGTCGATTAGAAAATCGTTTTCGTTAAGGTTAAGCGTGCAATCTTTAATTACCGAGTTTATTAAAACAGTTTCGCCATTAGCCAATTCAACTGAAAAATCTTCTTTTAAATCGCTGCGCGGTCGCGCAAGCTTCTGCTCGAAGGCGCGAGAGATAAAACTTCGATCGGCGCCAGTATCAAAAAGTATAGAAGCATAAAATCCGTTAAGCAAAAATGTACCATTAACTACGTCATTATTCGCTTGCGCTTGGTGCGCGGTTATGTTAAAAGCTCGTCCACGCGTCACTTGGTTCGAAATCTGGTTCACCGGATTCGCTTGTGTAATATGAACTTGTAGTCTCGGGCACGCGTTCCGGAAATGACTGGGATCACCGCAGTTATAGCACGACCTGGGTCGTGGGTTTTGGTAGGTTGGTTGTGGGTTCTGCGGGTAGACTGGTGGTGTTGGCGCAATTGGATTGGCGAGAGGGACTCTACAGTTTTCTACAATGTGACCAGTACGGCCACATCGGGTACAAAGTCGACACGGGGTCTGGGTTGGGTGGTGAAATCTACAGGTTGGGCAAAAGGGATGGTTCCCTGTGTAAGGTTTCTTAGGAGGCGGGGCAGGGAGTGCGGGATTGGTTAAGGCATAGTTGTGGCCTATAGGAGGTGTTGGGTAGGCCGACAGAGGTTGAGGGGCGTATGCTAGAGGCTGGTAAGCGGGTTGCTGGACTATGGGCGGGTTGGTAAGCGCGTAAGCTTGTCTGCGCCTACGTTTCTGGTTATGGTTTGAGGGTTCAGGTTTGGTTTCTGCGGGTTCAGGGGCAGTTTTGGTGGGTTTGGTCTTCTCAGTTCCCCGCAGGAACAGGGTTCCTGCTCTGACATGGTTGTCGCTGAGCACAGCGGCCAACTCGATGGCGTCAGAGAGGGTTACTGGGTTTCTGGCCCATACAGAATCTTGAATTTCCATGGGAAGACCCCCAAGAAATTTCTCTATGGCTCGGCGGGAAGGGGTAACAAGGTGAGGGACCAGTAAGCTTAGCTCGTGGAAGCGCGTCGCGTACTCGCGCGCTTCACCGCTGTATTGCTTCAAGTTCCAGAATTCCTCCTCCAGGCGCTTAACTTCGTTGGGAGGGCAGAATTCTCGCGTAAGAATTTCCTTGAATTCCTCCCATGTCATGCTAGAAGCAGCCTCTGCGCCACGCGCATGAGCTACTCCATTCCACCATGTAAGCGCTCTAGATTCCAGGACACTGGAAGCATACAGGGTTCGTCTGTCTGAGGGGCATTGGGTGTGGAGGAAAGTGTTTTCTATTTTCTCAAGCCACTGGAGCATCACGGTGGCTCCTTCAAGACCTGTGAACTTTGGAGGGTTACCCGCGTTGAAGGATTTAATGTTATAACTGGAGGTATTGGTATTGTTTTGGCTCAAGGCTTGGGCTATTGCGGCGGCCATTTCCTGGGAACGTTGCTGTCTACGCATGCGCGAGGCTTCTCTTCTCTGAAATCGGCGAGATAGCGGAGGCATTCTATAAAAATTTTAATTTTAGTTAATATCTTGGTTTTAGCGCAAAGTTTAACCTCGAAAAGCTTGGTTTCACGGAGTTAGATACTATCAAAAGTTAAAGTAAAATAAATGACCCTAAATGCAGACTTAATAAAGGTAACAAATTCGAATCAGAAATCGACAATTCATGTATCACCATGACTTTCCGAATTCCCAATTTAAAATGATGAGTAAACGAGTATTGGAGATTGACGATTCATGTATCACCATGACTTTTCAATCCTCAATATAAAATATACAAGAAAATGAGTATTGGAGGTTGACAATTCATGTATCACCATGACTTTTCAAGTCTCCAACCTCAGAACATAATCGTAAATGGAAATTGAAAATCAACTATTCATGTATCACCATGACTTTTCGGATTTTCAAATCCCACAAACGAATATGTAAGTAAAATCAATAAAAATCGAAATTCAACAAAAATCGAAATATCGCGAAATAAAACATAAAATCATATACTGCGCAAGCGCGAGCATATTCATAAATAACGAGTAATTAACAATAAGCGCGCAAACATGAGATTTCTCTTATGCGCGAGAAGGGACTCTTAGGTATTCTAGGCCGTTACGTCTAACCACCTATCCTAAGTCAACGAGCTCTGATACCAATCTGTAACACCCCGACCAAAGGCGGATTATACATCGGGGCGCCACATATTGTTTCATTACTCGTGACACTATTGGGTGTCAATATTTAACAAATATATTCATTCACGCAAGCGCAACGTATACATAAGATATAAATAAACCAACTTAAATCAATATATTATAAATCAAAATATTCGAACAGCAAAAACTTGTCTTGATACATTTTAATCTAGGTCCAAAATAAAGAACTTCCTACGTGTCCTTAAGCTCCCAAAACGGCTACTGCAAACCTGAACATGTGTTAAAATAAACGTCAAACACTTTCGTGTTGGTGAGAAATCAAGTTTAGTACAATACATAGATAACAATAAATCTGCGCGCAACATGTGTATGTCTGGTTTTCAACAAGGGTGTAATCTGATCGGGACCAACTCTAAGAGACAAGACTGCCAGTGCTCACAATTGAGCTCACAAACAAGACTAACTGTGCAAGTGTAACAAAAGAGAAAATCATAAACGATAGTTCTCCCGTGTTCATCTAATGGTACCATGAAAACTGCGGAATAGACCGTCAATACGGTTAATGATCCACACATACAAATAAACAGCCAAGTCTACGTCCTCAACACATGGGATACTGCGCGACTAAAGTTCATAAACAGTTTAAGACTCAAGTTTTGTATGAACACATGAACATCCCAAAGCATTTAAAATAAAAAAAAAGGGATTAGATACGAGATAACTCACTTGATAAACGATGCGGTGTAAGATAAAGCAAGAACCAACTTTAAACAAGCACAAGTTAACCTATAATTAAAGATTATTGTTTTAATGATTTGATTTAAGTCTTGATTATAAGTTAGCATAATTAATAAGTAAGTTATTATATATAATATATTACCGGAAAACAGGGCAGAACAGGGAGGACGACGGAGGCAGAGAGGAGATGGCAGGAGGACAACGGCAGAGAGCAAAAAGGGGGGAAGAGAACAGGAGAGATTAAGTGTTGGTGTGTTATGAAAATATTATTATTATTTATAGGAAAACCCTAGGAGACATAAACCCTAGAAAAAGGGGAAAAGATCTCAAAAAGTAAAAGAAAAGATATCAACGGTAAAAAGTTCTGAAAAGTAAAGATATCAAAAGATATGGCAGCTGCAGGGGGCAAGATAAAGCTGTCAGCGAACAGTAAAAAGCATGGGCGGATCAGATAAAGGTACTGGTCAAGCATGGCAAAAGCAGATCTCAAAAGATAATGTCAGTCACTTTTTCTACCAACCAATGGGGTTGGTACGCATGCTGCGCCGAAAGTAACTATTCAGACATTAGATAGGTTAGGTCAACAGCACAGAAGATAAGACAACACAAAGCATACAGGCTGGAATAAACAGAAGATACAAGGGTTAAGCGCGGGAAGGCTGAGTGCGCGAGCGCGAAGGCTGGCACAACAATCCTTAGCGCACTGCGGGAAGAATCACAAATCCTTCGCGTGCTGCGTGAAGAACAAGAATTCTAAGCGCATCGCGGGAAGAACATACATTCTTAGCGCATTGCGGGAAGAACATACATTCTTAGCGCGCTGCGAGAAGAGTTCTCTCCACGCATCGCAGGAACAAGATGTCTTCACGCAGGCTTCCATGTAAGGAGTCTGGCGCGTGGAGCTGCAGACATCCTTAAGCGGGAGGAACCAAAGGACAAGCAAAGAGTTAGAAGAAAAAGAGGAAACAAGGCTTAAGGGCGGGACAGCGACAAGAGGGAACAGAAGGCGGAAAGAGAGAAGAGGGATGGGACGGCGGAAAGAAAGAGAGAGAGAGGCGGGAAGGAAAATATATATATATTATTATTAAAAGTAAAATATAAGTATAAATAAATATTAAATCATAAAAGAAAGGGATCGGGTCAGAGAAACGGGTACCTGGGTCGGGTCGGATCGGGCAGATGTCACAGTTTTTATATTTCAGTTCAATTTCGTTTCGTTTTTTTTTTTCATTTTGGTCGGTTCGGTGTTTTTGTTTTGTTTTGGTCAGCTTTTCAGTTGCATTTCGCTTTTTTTTTTGTTTCGTTTCGGTCGTTTTTCTATTCCAGTTCAGTTTCGTTTCGGTTTTTTTGTTTCGTTTTGGTCGATTCGGTGTTTTTGTTTAGTTTTGGTTTGCTTTTCTGTTGCATTCGCCTTTTTGTTTCGTTTTGGTCAGTTTTTCGGTTTCATTCCGGTTTTTTGTGTTTCGTTTTGGTCGTTTTTCTATTTCGGTTCAGTTTCGTTTTAGTCGGTTCGGGGTTTTTGTTTCGTTTTGATCGTTTTTTGGGTTTCGGATGAGTTTTGTTTCGCACGTGATAGTTTGGGTATTTTGAATTAGATAGATTTTGGATAACTTGGATATTTTGTTTTGACCTATTTTAACCTATAAATGAAACTCATTTGTATATTCTTAACCCATCCCGACCTACTTGAAGAATTTTTATGATCCATCCTAACCCATTTTACTTTTAAAGTTTATCCATCTTCACCCAAAACAATCCATTTGGGTTGGGTTTTCCACCCTTACTGATAATGTATTTAACATTGATTGATTGAAAGTCGAAAACTAAAATTGAGATTTGGATAATTATATGATTTACGTACTTATTTGAATTTAGTTATTATTTAAATTCAGTTATTGAAATTATATAGGATTAGTACTTTTAGAACTAATTTGAGTTGTGAGAATTCGAAAAAACTTTATTTAACAATATTGTATATAATTTATATATATTTCATATTGGTATACGCAAGTTACATCTGTGAAAAAATAAATATCCAAATTGACTTCGAACATAAGTGTAACGTGTATGTAAACGTTCACTAGGTGCATTAACACAAATTACCATAGGCGGATTGAAGACCAACCCAGTGGGGGTTAGTCACCCACTCAAATCTAGTGAACCTATGTAATAATTAAGTTTTTTAGTGGTAATTTGGATTAAAAATATTAATTAAGACCCCTTCTGTATTTTTAATTAGTCTCATATTATGTATTTCTTCCAGCCCAATAAAGTGTTAAACAATCCCATTCTTTTTAAATGATTGCTTTAAAAAGATGTTAATTGTTATACAAAGAAGACAAACATGCAGACGATTCATGAATATCAAGTTCGTTTGGAGAATTTGTTTTACCCGTTTGAATCGCAAAGGTGAAAGATTTTTTTCAGTGATGAAGATGCTAACAAATTTGCGTAATCGAAATGGCAAAGACTTTATGAATGCTTATGTAAATTGTATCATCGAAAAAAAAACATTTTAAAGTGTTTTCAAATGAAACTATAATTGACCGTTTTCAAACAATGAAATCATGTATAGAACGACTGCAATATGTATTTTGTTTTGATATATTTAATTTAGTTCGCTTTATATTTTTATTGATAATTTTCCACCCATTGAGTTGAATGTCTGAATCCGCCACTGCAAATTACACTCCTTAGTAACGGAGGTTGGGTGGTGATATTAACGAAGTTTGTTAGGGTTTTAAATGGAAGAACAAGTTGTGGTTGCGTGGGAACCACATAAGCATGAATTTTGAAAAAGGGCGGGGGGGGAGGGTAGTATATATTTCACATAACAATGTCATGTTTGTAAAAAATTGTCCATGTCAGCAAGAAAATTCACGAAGTTAGGGTCAATTAAGTTTGCAAGTGCCAAATGAAATAAGGTAAAAGTTGCAAATGACGGGTAACATTTCTTTAGTTGTGAGTGTTCTCAGCCAAAAAAGTGCAAGTTATGTATATTAAATCCAATTAATAACCCTTATTTTAAATTTGAGTTATAGCTTATGGAAATGAAATATGAGAGTTACATCAAAAATCTTAAAATGTTTATAAAGTAATCAAACCAAAACATGCTAGTACGTACATGAATTTCTTTATAAAAAATAATAGTGTGTCCCAGCAGAGTCCAGTTGGACCCGCAGGACTCACCTTGAAGAGAGACGTCTGCGCAGAAACCAACTGGATCCGCAGGACCCACCATGCTCAGAGACGTGACGTCCTTACGCGCAGTACGCAAGCTGTTCCCGCAGGAAATGCCTCCCAATGGTGAAGTACTCCGCCTGTTCCCGCAGCTGCGGATACAAGCCATCAGGGAAGGCCACCCGCGCAGCAAGGCTACACGCACAAGGCACTTAGCTCTCAATAATTCAGTTGTCACCTGAAGGAATGAGCAAAGCCGGGAACAATCCCGCACAAAGGCGGGAGGGGGAATACTCCCGCCCAAATAAGCCAGTCCGTACGATACGGGAAGATCTTTTGTACTGTACCTGACGAGGTATGGGCAAAAGATCTGACCAAAGATACGACAGCTCATTGACAACAGTATGGCGAGCAGCATGCTCTTGTACTGTGTCACTATTAGCCGCTGCCTACTCACCAACTCCTGTCATACCACGTGCATAGCCGGCAGTTGGTGGAAAAGGAATAGTACACAGCAGGCCTGGTCACTGTCAGCTGTTGCCTACCCACCAACTACCAGCATGGCACGTGCGTAGGCCACAGTTGGTAGAACAGGAATACTATTCAGCCGGCTATACCTTCTTGGAAACCTACCTTCGGCTATAAATACCCCAAATGGTATGATCATCTCATCTTATCATATACTATCTTGTATCTTACATATTATACCTGATATCTGCTCTAGCAATCTCTTAATATATACTTATATTCAAGAGCAATCTAGACTGATTCTCACGCCGGAGGGTGGTCACAAGGAGGAACCCCCCCTTCTCAGTGACGAGCTCACGGTGTCTGTTTTGTAGGTTATCAGAAGAACCATCTTTGCCGGATCTAACCCCTCGTGGGAAACATCTATTTAACCCCCAGATTATCCGTAATCTGCCCGGGGTCGATTAGTGTTTCTTCATTGGCGCCATCCGTGCATAAAAGCTAGAACTTCATTTCAGTTTTTTTTCAAACTTCTGGAAATATGGTTAAAGAAACTCCGGTAACCAAAACCCCAGCTACTGGGGGGAATACCGGCGACTACACAGTTTTTACGAACACTACCCCGGTTACCCAAGCCGGGGCAAGTGCAGTAAATTTTACGAACACTACCCCAGTTACTCAAGCTGGGGCAAGTGCAGTAAATAATCGCTCACTGGGATTCACCGATACCCAGTTAGGGAGACAAAGAACGAGGCTCCCCCGCCAAACACTCGATGAAGTCAAAGCGTGGGCGGAAGCACGTCAAAAAGAATTCCAAGCTGAGTTGGATGAACGCTTACGTTCACTCCAACAGCCTGAGGAATTCGAAGAATACTTGGACGATGATTCGGAGGAATCCGATAGTGACGCAAACCCTCGTCATAGGGCGAAAGGGAAGCGTAAGGAAACGGACTCCCAACCGATAAGGCATTTTGGAGAAACCTCCAAACCAAAAAACGCAGGTGGAAACCCACGTGACTTCTCCAAAACATTTATACCAACTGCTGCAAAGGTGGGAACGTCCAAATTTGCAAGGGACATTGCGGAAGCAATCGTCCCGAAAAGTGCCAAACAGATGTCCAACATCGGCACTTACGATGGTATATCTGATCCAGACGATCATTTGAACAAGTTCATAGCGGGGGCAACCGTCAGTAGTTGGACGGAACCTACGTGGTGTTACATGTTCCAAATAACGCTTGTTGGGGCAGCTAGAACGTGGTTCGATCGTCTACCGGTCCACCACATCTACGATTGGGAAGACTTTCAGCAGAAGTTTAGCCAACACTTCAGCCAACAAAGAAAGTATACCGAGGAGCAATGGACAATCCTCAATTGCATTTGAGAAAAAGATGAATCTTTGCCAGACTTCATCACTCGCTTCAACTCAAAGAAGCTAAGTCTGGGTAATATCAGCGAAGATCTTGTTCGCGCTGCTTTCATCCAGGGCGCGAACGACCCAGAGCTCATCCGCACCTTAACGGGTAAAGATGGCATGCCATCCACATGGGATGCCATCATGACAGCAGCAAAACGCTTTGCGGAAACGGAGAAGCAACTGGGTAGAGATCTCCCCCAGAGCACAAACCTCTACACCCAGAAAACAAGAGAAGAAAACGTCCTTACCGCCCGACTAAACAAAAAGCGGAAGCTAGGCATTTGGCAGTCAAGGGTAAAGTTTGACACCTCATCCGGCTTGCAACATCGGTTAGGCGGAAGGGATAACGTACAGTCGAACCAAAACTCCAGATGGACGCCACTCACCAAAAGCGTCACCGAGATATTCGCCACTGAGGAGCACCCATGGCCAAAGGCTCCAATAATCAGACATCGTCACAATGCTGATCAGAGCAAATACTGTGACTTTCACAGGACAAAAGGCCACAACACTGAAGAATGCACAGACGTAAAGGACATGGTCGAAGCATTTGTCAGAGATGGGACGCTCGCGCACCTCGTGGTGCAATGAACGCTGAGCATGCTGATGCGTGTAGAACCCCAGTTGGGGAAAACACGAATAAAATTACAGCTTCAATGTTAGAGACTACATACTGCGTAAACAACGAGATCCCGAACCAGGTGCATATCGGCTCGATGGCACTCCCATCCCAACATGGAAGGGAGCTCAATTACACAGTTTGCATGTAGATCAATTCCAAATTTGTAAAGAAAAGGCCCAGAGCCACTTCTAATGGAAATGATTCTCCTTAGAACATTGACGCTGATGATTTTACATTTATACTTTATGAACTTTCCACACGGATATGCCGGTCTTCACCGCATACACGTGTGAAAGAAGTCGTTGCGTGGGGAAGGAGGCAAAACCCGCATAAACCCAAAAAACGGCAAACCTTCACGCAGGTCAGTTAAAGGTAAAGTTCAGTCATCCCACTAAATGAAAGTGCCGGTCTATCCGCACGAATCATTATAGAGGAAACTGAACACTAACCTATTAACAACCGCGCGTCGAACGGTTAATTTACTCAACACTGATATGCCAGTTTTCACCGCATAATTACGTGGATAGTCGTTGCGTGGGGAAGGCGGCAAAACCCGCATAAACCCAAAAAACGGCAAACCTTCACGCAGGTCAGTCATAGGTAAACTTTGGTCATCCAACTAAATGAAAGTGCCGGTCCTAACCGCACAAATCATGAGAGGAAACCGAACCTATTGACAACCGCGCGTCGAACGGTTAACTTATTAAAAATACTTTAGAAAATTTCTAAAAGAAGGATGAGGAAAACCTCCACTCAGGTTAGATGTAGGTAAAGTTTAGCCATCCTACTAAGTGCAAGTGACGGTCCTACCCGCACAATCACGAAGGAGGAAGCAAAACTTCAACCTATTATCTACCACGTTCAAAGGTTAACTTATTCTAAACACTTAGAAAATTTCTAAAAAGATGAGGAAAACCTCCACGCAGGTCAGATATAGGTAAAGTTTAGCCATCCTACTAAGTGCAAGTGACGGTCCTACCCGCACAATCACGAAAGAGGAAGCAAAACTTCAACCTATTATCTACCACGTTCAAAGGTTAACTTATTCTAAACACTTGGAAAATTGCTAATTTAAACTAAAGTATGCATGAGCAAGTCATATAACGTTTATAAAGCAAGTCATCCAGTGAAAGTAGCGGTCTTACCCGCACAAAGATTTATATTTCATAATATTCATTACAAGAATGGCCGGGTAACTACCCGCCTACAAGAATATAAATCTATACAAGCTAAACCTATCCTAACAGTGGGAAGGGATCTTCAGGATCAAGCTTCAGGGCCACTTCCACTTGGACCAGCACCATCAGTAGAGCGTGGCGGTTTAAGGAAAGCTTTAAGGATAGCTAGCCCATCATCAGCAGCAGCAACTTCGTTCACCTTCTCCACCACCGGATGCGGGAAGGCTGCATACTGATTCACTGCTTGGTCATAAACAGCTTCAGTATCCACATCATACAAAGGGAAGTTGGAAGGCGGGATGCCTTTCTCAACGAACCCTAGACCAAGCAGGAAGCCGGCCTTTTCCCCATCCTCATGAGAAGCGTTGAGGGCTGCGCTCATGGCATCGTCGTATGATGTGTCCGTGAAGACTCGATGCACAACCTACAAAAAAAAATATATATATATACAAGTATCAAAACCTTTTCTATTTACAAAGAAAAGCGTGAAGATATAATGAAATTAAACATACCTGAGACAACGCTTCTCGAAGAAGCCATTCCTTGGCAACCAGAGCCTCCTGGAGGGCAGCTTGAGCTTGGTTACGGGCGCGTTCGGCTTCACTTTTGTTGAGGTTGGCAAGCAACACTTCTTTAGCCGCAGCCTCTTCAACGCCCTTTAGCTTCCGCTCAGTGTGGTCAAGCACCCCCCTCTGGTCCAAGATCTCTTGGAGCTTCTTGGCGTCTTCCATCGCTAAGGCATCATGAGCCTGTTGGAGCGCCTCTAGTTTGGCTTTAAGTTCCTCATTCTCGAGGCGTAAAGGCTCAGCAACAGCTTCAGCCTTGGTGGCCCTCTCGGTTGCGTCCCGTGCAGTTTCCTTAGCCAGCCGAAGCTGTTCGTTAACAGCTTGGGCAGCCTTGGAACGGGCCTCGAGCCGGGCCTGAACTTCAACCTCGAGGGCCTTGAAGGCCTTCTCCTATTCCGCAGCCACTGCGGTAAGCCTCTTGTTCTCCTCCCGGACAGCCCGCGCCTGAGCTACTTCTTGAATACGAGCTGCTTTTAACTTGTCGTTTTCACGACAAAGCAGCTCGACGCGCGGCTGCATCCGGGCCAGGAGAATCCGAAGCTCATTGGTTAGCCTACCCTCCTGGTAGCTAGCCATTGCTTCCCCCAACGCACCGCTGGGAGCTGCGTGACGAGCCCACTCCACGCACTCCACGGGCGTGCGAAGGGTTGTTCCTCGGCGGATGTTCCATTGTGGAACATACACTTCATTGGAATCCGACACTGCAAAAAACAAAAAAGCAGTTAGGAAAAGATGATATATATATATATATAAAGGCCAAAAGAACCTTACGCACCTGTAGGGTCGACAACAGGCCGATAGCCGCCAAACCCATCACCTGAACCCAAGGGAAATCCATCCAAGAGGTCAGGCAGATGGGAAGGAGGCAGAGGTTGGCGAGAAGCCCCAAGCATACCTGAAGGATCGGCCGTAGCTTCCGACGTCGGAGGAGGCATGGAGGCCGCCGCGGTAAAAACCAACGGAGGTGAACTCACCGGAGGTGAACTCACAACCGTGGTCGCCGCTGCGGAAGTAACCGCAGAAATAGTCACCGCCGGCTCAGTGAAAGATTCAGTAAATATGGCACTGACAGCCGGCGGAGATGTCATCACAGTTGGAACAGTTGGCTCAACTGGGTGAGCAACTGAACCAACTGAAGCAGGCGCAGCTGCCTGGGTCATCACCTCAGGTAGGTTGACCAAGCCTACCGTCATGGGTCCGGAGGTGCTCCTCACCGCTCCACCCTGGAATACAGTAGCATCCACGCCTGCACAAAGAAGATATAAGTTTAATGGCGGAAAGATATGAAGTTAAAAAGTAAAGTTTGTACTTACGGGTTTTCTTGAGCCTAAAAGTGCGAACAGGCGGGGACGAACCCGATGGAGCCGGCCTCTTCACGCCGCTCACCGTCGTTGTCCTGGGCTGCTCGGAGTTGACGGTCGTCTCAGCCTCCGGAGCAGTGGTCTTAGCACCACCAGGGTTCCCCGCCACCTCCTCGCTTTCGGTCTCTGAATCAGACCGATGCACCGGATCGGCAGTGGAGGCGACCTTCGCCTTCCCCTTCCCGCCGGCAGCCTTCTTCTTCCGCACCAACGGAGGACCATCTGCGGATTCCTCATCAGAAGATGACAAGATTAGAGGAATTCCAGCAGAGGTTTCAGCATTGAGAGGTCGAGGGTTGAATAACGCCTTACCTGGCCGCGTGGCGCTCAGAATAGGGTGGCCTGGTGGGTAGACCTCCACAAACCGATCCCTCGTTTGCTCTAGGATGGGCAACTCGTTCTCATCTAGAGCAAGAGTACCCATCCGAGCGGGACCATCAGCCTCCCGCGGATGCAGGAGCGACTGCAAGTCATTCCCTTCTGAAATAAAAGAAGAAACAGTTAGAAGAAAAACCTAAATCAACAAAGAAGACAAAGCATACCGTAAGGGACAGAGTTCAAACCGTATTCTAGGACGATGGGAATCTGGGACGCCTCCTTCCACACCCGGCTCATCCCAAGCATCACCATCCCAGACTCCGCAAAGCGGTACACCGGAGTCTGGATCTGGGAGATCTTGGCGAACCATTCCGCTTCCTGGTAGTTCGGGGCGTGAAGGGCGGGGAGTGCTATCCCATTCTTAAACGTCATCGCTATCGGGACGACGCGAGCGGAGATATAAAAAAACCCCCTCTTCCACGACCGAAGACTGCGCTCGGTTGCGCAGATCTTCAGCCCCTTGATCCGATTGACCAAGGTGTACCACCCCTGGATGCACCTCCAGGAGTAGAAGGAGATCTTCAGCCCCTTGATTCGTTCACCTTCTCCACCACCGGATGCGGGAAGGCTGCATACTGATTCACTGCTTGGTCATAAACAGCTTCAGTATCCACATCATACAAAGGGAAGTTGGAAGGCGGGATGCCTTTCTCAACGAACCCTAGACCAAGCAGGAAGCCGGCCTTTTCCCCATCCTCATGAGAAGCGTTGAGGGCTGCGCTCATGGCATCGTCGTATGATGTGTCCGTGAAGACTCGATGCACAACCTACAAAAAAAATATATATATATACAAGTATCAAAACCTTTTCTATTTACAAAGAAAAGCGTGAAGATATAATGAAATTAAACATACCTGAGACAACGCTTCTCGAAGAAGCCATTCCTTGGCAACCAGAGCCTCCTGGAGGGCAGCTTGAGCTTGGTTACGGGCGCGTTCGGCTTCACTTTTGTTGAGGTTGGCAAGCAACACTTCTTTAGCCGCAGCCTCTTCAACGCCCTTTAGCTTCCGCTCAGTATGATCAAGCACCCCCCTCTGGTCCAAGATCTCTTGGAGCTTCTTGGCGTCTTCCATCGCCAAGGCATCATGAGCCTGTTGGAGCGCCTCTAGTTTGGCTTTAAGTTCCTCATTCTCGAGGCGTAAAGGCTCAGCAACAGCTTCAGCCTTGGTGGCCCTCTCAGTTGCGTTCCTTGCAGTTTCCTTAGCCAGCCGAAGCTGTTCGTTAACAGCTTGGGCAGCCTTGGAACGGGCCTCGAGCCGGGCCTGAACCTCAACCTCAAGGGCCATGAAGGCCTTCTCCTTTTCCGCAGCCACTGCGGTGAGCCTTACGTTCTCCTCCCGGACAGCAAGTGCCTGAGCTACTTCTTGAATACGAGCTGCTTTTAACTTGTCGTTTTCACGACAAAGCAGCTCGACGCGCGGCTGCATCCGGGCCAGGAGAATCCGAAGCTCATTGGTTAGCCTACCCTCCTGGTAGCTAGCCATTGCTTCCCCCAACGCACCGCTGGGAGCTGCGTGACGAGCCCACTCCACGCACTCCACGGGCGGGCGAAGGGTTGTTCCTCGGCGGATGTTCCATCGTGGAACATACACTTCATTGGAATCCGACACTGCAAAAAACAAAAAGGCAGTTAGGAAAAGATGATATATATATATATATATATATATATATATATATATATATATATATATAAAAGGCCAAAAGAACCCTACGCACCTGTAGGGTCGACAACAGGCCGATAGCCGCCAAACCCATCACCTGAACCCAAGGGAAATCCATCCAAGAGGTCAGGCAGATGGGAAGGAGGCAGAGGTTGGCGAGAAGCCCCAAGCATACCTGAAGGATCGGCTGTAGCTGCCGACGTCGGAGGCATGGAGGCCGTCGCGGTAGAAACCAACGGAGGTGAACTCACCGGAGGTGAACTCACAACCGTGGTCGCCGCTGCGGAATGCGCAGAAAATGTAACCGCCGGCTCAGTGAAAGATTCAGTAAATATGGCACTGACAGCCGGCGGTGATGTCATCACAGTTGGAACAGTTGGCTCAACTGGGTGAGCAACTGAACCAACTGAAGCAGGCGCAGCCGCCTGGGTCGTCGCCTCAGGTAGGCTGACCAAGCCTACCGTCATGGGTCCGGAGGTACTCCTCCCCGCTCCACCCTGGAATGCGGTAGCATCCACGCCTGCACAAAGAAGATAAGTATTAATGATGGAAAGCTACGAAGTTAAAAATAAAGGAAGTTTGTACTTACGGGTTTTCTTGAGCCTAAAAGTGCGGACAGGCGGGGACGAACCCGATGGAGCCGGCCTCTTTACGCCGCTCACCGTCGTCATCCTGGGCTCTCCGGAGGTGACAGTCGCAGCCTCCGGATCAGTGGTCCTATCACTACCCGGGTTCCCCGCCACCTCCTCGCTCTCGGTCTCTGAATCAGACCGAGGCACCGGATCGGCAGTGGAGGCCACCTTCGCCTTTCCCTTCCCGCCGGCAGCCTTCTTCTTCCGCACCAACGGAGGACCATCGCGGATTCCTCATCAGAACACAAGATTAGAGGAATTCTAGCAGAGGTTTCAGCATTGAGGGGTCGAGGGTTGAATAACACCTTACCTGGCCGCCTGGCGCTCAGGATCTCGTGGCCTGGCGGGTAGACCTCCACGAACCGATCCGCCGTCTGTTCAAGGATGGGCAACTCGTTCTCATCTAGAGCACGAGTCCCCATCCGAGCGGGACTATCAGCCTCCCGCGGATACAGGAGCGACTGCAAGTCGCTCCCCTCTGAAATAAACAAGAAAGAAGTTAGAAGAGATTCTAAATCAACAAAAAGAAGACAGAGCATACCGTAAGGGACAGAGTTCAAACCGTATTCAAGGACGATCGGGATCTTTTGCGCCTCCGCATCCTTCCACACCCGGCTCATCCTCGCATCACCATCCCGGACTCCGCAAAGCGGTAAACCGGAGATTGGACTCGGGAAATCTTTGAAAACCATTCCGCCTCCTGGTAGTTGGAGGCGTGAAGGCTGGGGAGTGCTTGCCAATTCTTGAACTTCATGGCAAGGAGGATGGCGCGAGCGGAGATATAAAAGAACTCCCGCTTCCATGAACGAAGACTGCGCTCGGTTGCGCAAATCTTCAAACCCTTGATCCGGGTTATCAGAGTATACCACCCCTGGATGCACCTCCAAGAGTAGAAGGTCATCAGGCGGTCGACGAAGGGCTCAACGCCCAGAATCCGGCACACCCACTCGAAGTGGCGAATCTTCGCGATCGCCATCGGGTGTACCTCGGTCAGGTGTACACCGTGCCTCTCCAGAACACGGTACACAAACTTCGTCAAGGGGAACCTAAGATTCCCATAGACAAAGAATGCGACATATACCCCGATCTTGCCTCTAGGGGCATCATACACCGTCTGATGAGGTTCAGGAAACTCAGGCTCGAGAGACTCGAGCATGATCTTCCTGACGATGTACTGATACAGATCGACAGGCAGAGCACACTGGCACTCGCCAGCAGTGCTCTTGTCATCCTTGTCGGACGTGGATGACGGGTTCTCGGCGTATACCCCAGCCTCCGGGGCTGTAGCCTCAAGATCGTAAGCAGAAGACATCTTGCAGGTATGAAAAAGAGAGCGATTTCAAGAGAATACTCGACTGAAAAGGTGAGTATTCGCCGGAAATCGTTTTGAAGATGAAGAGAAAAGTGAAAGTGTGGATTACAAAGGACCCTCTCCCCCTTTATATACTAATCGCAATTAATGCGATGAATTTAATGCGGAAGAGAGAGAAATCGCAGGTGCAATGAAACTATGACACGTGGCAAAAAGCAAGCTGGCAACAGCTGTTGAAAGGACGCGTGCCATTAATTTCGCGGCCACGCGCCCGAAAAATCGCGCCCACACGCCTGAAAAAGCGTCTGGAATGACCATGTGCTGTCACGTAACCATAACTTCCTGCACGTCCTGACACAGTCAGAAGAAACCGTCGCACGACGTTTCAACAGTTTGGACTGTTCTTATCCTTTCACCAACGCTTCGAATTTCAAAAAATTCAAAAAGATTCAAAAGTAAGCGGGAAAATACCCCTTACCTCGGCGACCAAGTAACTATAAGACGGGTGCGGGTACAGTGTTAAGGCAAAACCCTTCACATACTTAGCACCCGCAGGGAATTGACGCCAAGAATACCTCGGCGACCAAGTAACTATAAGACGGGTGCGGGTACAGTGTTAAGGCAAAACCCTTCACATACTTAGCACCCGCAGGGAATTGACGCCAGGAATACCTTGGCAACCAAGTAACTATAAGACGGGTGCGGGTACAGTGTCAAGGCAAAACCCTTCACATACTTAGCAGTCGTAGGGAATTGACGCCAGGAATACCTTGGAAGTAAAGTAACCGTAAGACGAGTGCGGGTACAGTGTCAAGGCAAAACCCTTCACATACCTAGCGCTCCGCAGGGAATTGAAACCAAGGATCTTCTGGGCAATGCTTGCGGAAACGGGAATAACATCCCCGCATAGCGGGAACGTCGAGAACTACATTGTTTGAAGCTCCAGGATGGAATTGGTGGTTTTAACATAATTGATCACTATGTTCAAAACTACCAAAACCTCATGGAGAATCCACACAAGTGGGACTCAACGCTCCTGACTTGCGAGGAGGTTACAGACCTACCCGCATCATACCCAAAGATCAAGCAGGAAAGTCGGGAATTTCTGCAAGTGACATAAGGACTTCCGCGGGAAGAATCCCCATGGATAACCTTAAAACTAAACCCTTTTCAAAACCCTTTGCTTAAGTCCAAAAGTTCACCTCACTTTATTAAACATTCATGAGAAGAACATTGGACTGGGGGGACTTGAAGAGGTAGGTCCCAACAGAGCCCAGTTGGACCCGCAGGACTCACCTTGAAGAGAGACGTCTGCGCAGAAACCAACTGGATCCGCAGGACCCACCATGCTCAGAGACGTGACGTCCTTACGCGCAGTACGCAAGCTGTTCCCGCAGGAAATGCCTCCCAATGGTGAAGTACTCCGCCTGTTCCCGCAGCTGCGGATACAAGCCATCAGGGAAGGCCACCCGCGCAGCAAGGCTACACGCACAAGGCACTTAGCTCTCAATAATTCAGTTGTCACCTGAAAGAATGAGCAAAGCCGGGAACAATCCCGCACAAAGGCGGGAGAGGGAATACTCCCGCCCAAATAAGCCAGTCCGTACGATACGGGAAGATCTTTTGTACTGTACCTGACGAGGTATGGGCAAAAGATCTGACCAAAGATACGACAGCTCATTGACAACAGTATGGCGAGCAGCATGCTCTTGTACTGTGTCACTATTAGCCGCTGCCTACTCACCAACTCCTGTCATACCACGTGCATAGCCGGCAGTAGGTGGAAAAGGAATAGTACACAGCAGGCCTGGTCACTGTCAGCCGCTGCCTACCCACCAACTACCAGCATGGCACGTGCGTAGGCCACAGTTGGTAGAACAGGAATACTATTCAGCCGGCTATACCTTCTTGGAAACCTACCTTCGGCTATAAATACCCCAAATGGTATGATCATCTCATCTTATCATATACTATCTTGTATCTTACATATTATACCTGATATCTGCTCTAGCAATCTCTTAATATATACTTATATTCAAGAGCAATCTAGTCTGATTCTCACGCCAGAGGGTGGTCACAAGGAGGAACCCCCCCTTCTCAGTGACGAGCTCACGGTGTCTATTTTGCAGGTTATCAGAAGAACCATCTTTGCCGGATCTAACCCCTCGTAGGAAACATCTATTTAACCCCCAGATTATCCGTAATCTGCCCGGGGTCGATTAGTGTTTCTTCAGTGTGTAATTGTGGCGTCACGTCACAATCAGCCAAACCACACTAAATGCTCTAGCAATAAAATGAGAGATACATACGATTAACTAGAGAGAGATTTAGAGGTGACAAGTGATCATTGAACCTTTTTAGCATTTGCATTTCATATCATGAACTATGCTTCACACCAAAAGCCCTTTTAACTTTTAAGCACTTGATCGGCCCCTTCTAAGAAACAACCACATATCGCTTGCATTTTGAATTGCTAAAACGTGATATTTAAAAGATAGAGGGTTCAAACCCTACAAGATACATATGTAGTTTATAGGATATTTAAGAGAGGTAGTTTGCCGTACAAAAATAAAATCATCATAATATCATAAGCATGTACACTTTATAAGTTAATAACTAATATCATTAAAAATAAAAAATAAAACATTTACAATACGAAAGAAACCTATAATACGTGTTATAGCTAAAGTAAACAAAATGCGAGGGCCGGGGGCAGGGGGGTTGATAGTTTCAGAGTCCACATTTTTTAACATTCCCATAAACCACACTTTCTCCGTGTACATATTCATCTCCCTTGGAACAACAAGAGCAGTTGTATGCCAGAGTGATCATTGTTGTTCAAAATACACATACATAGCAAAAGTGCAAAACTGTTTCGGTTACGAAAACATTTAGATAAATTATTTTGGTCAAACATAGGTTTGGATGTCATATGGGTAAGTAATTTTATGGTTGGGGTAGTGTAGTGTTGGCCTTGAATAACAACTTAAATGTTTATCTTAACCGAAAGTATTAATTAAATGGTACAAAATTTATATACAATACTCGATAAGACCATGCGTGGTCAAAATGTCTCACTCTTTGACAATTTACTCCATGTGTCATCCCCGTCAGTAATTGAGAGTTTTACAAAAAGTGATGTAGTGGACAAAATGTCACAACTCTCTTACAATAATTACATATATTTCTCCCTCTCTCTCCTTCCCACACACAATTTTATTAAAACTCAAGCCGATCTAGCGTTCTGTACGAAACGCAACTTCAAAAACGCCAAAGGAAAAAGCGGGTGGGGGGGGGGGTACCCCAGCGTTTTGGAGCCACAACGGCAAGCCACTTCGGATGATCTAAACATTAGGATCCATAAATTTAGCCGGTCAACATTTGAACAACTAGACCGTTACCAAAAGAAGAAAAAAGAAGTACAATATAAATAATAACTTGTGTAGCGGTGAAAGAAAGGTATGCAATTGTACAGCAGCACCAGTAAAGCAGCTATTATATATATATGCAATTGTACAGCAGCACCAGTAAAGCAGCTATTATATATATAGGGGATGGATCTTGCGAGAAGTCAAGTTACAGCGAGAAGTGCGAGAAATCAATCTAGACCATTGATTATGTTTAATCAATGGATTAGAAAAGTTATGGCAAACTTGTAATTATGAAGATATTAATATACTAATATTTTAATTAAAAAGGGTAGTTTAGTATTTGTTTTTTTTAACTTTTCAAAGTGAAACTTAAGTCATTAATAACATTAATTTGTTATTATTACTATCTAATTGAAAGTTACTTTAAAAAATTTTTAATTGTTATTTTTTAATTGATGTTATTAATCAAAGTAATGTTAAACAAATATAATTTTAATAAAATACTATAATATCTTCAATCATATTTCTTCAAATGCGTTAAATATTATATATTGCCTACACAAATTTTTTTATTATAAACACATGCATATTGTGAAGATGGAATCACGAATGCGTATGTGAAAATTTTACAATTGTAGGCTATTAACATGATTTGCTATTTATTATATGTAGTATAATATGAAAAATAAAAAAAAATAATTTATTTTGTAGGTTCTTATATGTATTGTGTATCTAGTATTTGAATTGTGTATGTGTATTTTTTTTATCGTGTGTAGGTTCATTTATGAAATGTGTAGGTTCATATTTTACTGCGCATGTGGTATTTCCAATGGTGTATGCATAAATTTTATCGTGCGTAGGTTCATTTATGAACTGTGTAGGTTCATATTTACTGTGTATGTGGTATTTTCAATGGTGTATGTATAAATTTTATCGTGTGTAGGTTCATTTATAAACTGTGTAGGTTCATATATTACTATGCAGGTGGTATTCCAATGGTGTATGTATAATTTTTATTGTGTATAGGTTCATTTATGTACGTGTAGGCTCGTATATGTAGTATGTAGGTGATATTATGAATTGTGTATATGTAATTTAATTCATGTGTATGTTCATTTATGTACTGTGTAATTTATATTTATCAACGCTATTGAATATAAGAACTATTATCTGGATAAATGTATGAAATTCAAATTACGAGAGAAAAAATAATATTGATAAATCAACAAAATTGAATTTGATAAAATAACAAAAAAAAGAATTTAATATAAGTTGATTTGGCTATATTTAAAAAATAAAAAGCATAATTAATTGTAACTTCTCCATACATTATGACATACCAAATATGAAAAGATGCACATTTTACTATAGCACCCTTGTTATTAAATAAATGACAAAATAAAAAAAAATATATGATTGGTCAGACTTATTTCTCGTACTTCTCGTAATAAGAAACACTTCTGAAATGAAGCTAATCATATATATATAGAGAGAGAGAGAGAGAGAGAGAGAGAGAGAGAGAGAAAGGTAGGTTGTAGATCATGATAGTTAAGGTGGAGGTGGATGTGGCGGTTGTGCATGGTGATTGCGTGCAAGGACATGCAAATTTCCAAATTAAGTAATGCTATGTTTTCACTCTAATTAATTCATGCTTTCATCTCTTGTGTCTACAGTGTTTCTGCGTGATTTATGGGCTGTGTTTGTGTATATATTTATGTGTTTTGACATGTCAAATATTATTTGTTAACCCTAGCCACACCACCAAACTCTATAAGTTAGGGTTTACCGTATACAATAATCACTAAATCGATCTTTGTGTTTCTTTTTTCTGAGTTTTATTATCACATCTTGTTATTAATATCCCTAGTTGTATTAATATCCCTTGTCATGTGTAAGGCCCCGTTAACGGTAGCCCTACTTTCGTGTTGGATTTACTCATAAACGCAGTTCTAAATATCATAGTTAATTAAAACATTTGCGGAACATTAAAAACATTCAAACCATTACATTCCATAACCATAATTCTTGTCTTATCGAGCATTCATAGTCATTTAAAAACAAATCATAGTCTTGTAAAATAAAACATCATAGCAAAATCTTCAGATGCAAGCTTCGTCCAACTCTGCCATGTGTCCTCCTCAAGCTACCTGCCTCATTCTACTCACCTGCGTGCATACTAAAAGTCAGCTACGCTGAGTGAATTCTAGTTAATCACATAATCATACAATACCTTCTTACATTTCATACTTAACCTCTTAACTTTCTTTCATACACACATAAGTGCATATACTTTCATTCTTACCTTCATACTTTCTTTACATACATAATCATACGTTTTAAAGAGCCTTTTGTCCTATAACCTCACAGATATTATAAGGGTCTGGTCCCTAACATCACAGATATTATAAGGGTCTGGTCCCTAACATCACAGATATTATAAGGGTCTGGTCCCTAACATCACAGATATTATTAGGGTCTGGTCCCTTTGTTTCGTGTAACTGTACCATACCTGTTCATACATACTTTCCTTGACAATGCGTGCAATCTCCGAAGGGCGTTCACGTACCATCATCATAACATACATACATCATATATTCATACATACATCATATCTCTCATCATACTTATCAATCATATCTTAACTACCACCTGACGGTTCATGCAATATCCGAAGATCGTTCACGCACCGTCAAGCAATCATCATACATAAATCATACAAGGCATACACTTATCACTTAAGATAAATGTATTAACTATCACATCGAGTATGCACACAGCCCCGAAAACATAACAAGGAAGTGGGGCTAGAAACTCACCTGAATCCTGTTACGCTCTCCGTTAATCGTTATTCCCTTCTTGAGCTGTGCAAGGCTAACTGTATAATATTTACACGTATCAATTAACTACTACTACTACTACTACTACTCATGTTGTATTTCTATCTTTATATAACCCACAACGAACGGGGGTCTGCCCCTGGCAGCGGGGTCTAGGGGCGGCAGCCCCTAGCAGGGTCCAAGGGGCAGAGCCCCTGGCTGGGGTCGAGCTGTCTTAACACATTTTTCATTAGGTTTTTAATTTATTTTCCAATTTGCTAACTCCAGCGAACTTATCATTAAGCGAACTTAACAATAAGCGAACTTAACATTAAGCGAACTTACTGTAAGCGAACTTAGTGTTAAGCGAACTTAACATCAAGCGAACTTAACATTAAGCGAACTTGCTGTAAGCGAACTTAGTGTTAAGCGAACTTAACATTAAACGAACTTATCACCAGGCGAAGTTAATTGCAGGCGAAGTTAGACATCAGCGAACTTGGGGTCCATCGAAGTTAATCATAGGCGAACTTGTCAACAAGCGAAGTTATCAGTTAGGCGAACTTGCTTGCAAGCGAAGTTAAGCTTGCAGGCGAAGTTATGGCTTGGCGAACTTAGCTTGCAGGCGAAGTTAAGCTTGCAGGCGAAGTTGTCCAGCTGCGCCCCTGTTCAATCTTAATCCCCCAAAATCATCATCATTTTACTGAGAAATCCATAGGTATGGTATTTGACTAACCCGCGATCATTCCTATGGTCGTTTTTGGATAAGATTTGACCCGAAAACACGTAAAGTTTGGACCTTTAATTTCATGAACGTTCAATACAAGATCTACGGTTTATCTTAAACGAACCGTACATGTTTATGGGTTTATTAGGTTCGTCCTAGAATCAAGTTCACTACTTTACGTTTCGTTTAGACCCGATCTATCACCGTTTCAAGCTTCAAGGCTAAACGTTCAATAAAATGTAAACTTTAAAGGTCAAGAACATACCTTTTGTGCTCGTTCGATCTTGGTTAGCTTGTTTAGGAACTCTAGATCTCGTATCTATCATGAATCGCGTGTGCTTGCTCGGACCTCACCTCTCTTTCTCTCGGCCGAAATATGGTGGTGTATGTTTTTGAGTGTGTAGAGATTTGGATGGATATAAATGAGGGTTTAGGGTTTTAGGTTGGTTTAAGAGGGTATTTATACCCCTTGAAGCCCATGGACCTAAAGCCCATTACCACTTAGTCCACCTTAATTAATCTAAGTCCATGATCCGTTCTTAACTCGATATTAATTAATTAATAACGCGAAATCACTAAACGTAACTTTCTTTATTCAATATTATAAAATTTAGGATGTTACATCATGAAATACAAAAATATAGGAAAACAATTTCAAAAAATAAATGAGTGTTTCTTTTAGTAGCGAAACATTTAAAACATGTAGTTTATACTATCTCCAATGTTACATGCGTCCTTAGATGTCATCTGTCACGTAATATTATCACAAATCGTTAAACATCTTAATTTCATCTCTAACGTACTATACATATATCCTTACCCTCCTTAATTTATATCTCATCACCTATTCATTACGCAGAATATTTAAATAAAACTTTTTCCTTTTTAGTAAGGCTTCTTCAAACGGTTAAACGTAAATGGTAGGTAGTAGGCATGTAAACGAACCGAACGTTCGCGTGAACTGTTCGTGAAATGTTCGGCGGGAAGTTCGTTTATGTTCGTTTATTTAATAAACGAACGAACATGAACAAAAAGTTTGTGTTCGTTTAATTAAACGAACGAACATGAACACATGTTCCGTTCGTTCATTTATGTTCATGAGCGTTCGTTTATGTTCGTTTATTTATGTTCGTTTGTGTGTGTTTATTTATGTTTGTTTATGTATTAATAAAAAATAATTAAATATTATTTGGATGAATCACACTTAAAGTTTTATATTTGTTAATCCGGGTTCATTTAAGTGTTTTCATTTATGTTCGTTTATGTTTGTTTGTGTTTATATATGTTCTTTATCTTTGTTCAGTTATATTGTAGATTTTAAACAAACTAACCTAAACAAACACAAATGTTCATGTTTTAAATAAACGAGCATGAACATAAATATTTGTTTGATTAAGTGTTCGTGTTTGTTTAAAGTTAGATGAACGAACATGAACATGCCCATGTTCGTATTCGTTCAATTCGTTTACATGCTTTCATTATTCACATTGATGAATGCATCGGTCATAATCTATGGGCTTTGACGATTTTATTTGTGTTTGTTTGTGTTCGTGAACCGCTCGTGAACACATTATTTTCCTTAACGAACGAACACGAACATAAAATCTCGTTCGGTAAGTGTTCGTGAGCCGTTCGTGAACATATTATTTTCTTAACGAACGAACACGAGCAAGGCCTTGTTCGTGTTCGTTCGGTTCGTTTACAGCCCTGGTAGGTAGTACCCTTTAAGGGCTAATATGCAAAGACACATTGGATATAGTCTTGTATACTAATTGCCAGTATTTCATTGATCAGGCAATACAAATACAACTTGAATTAGTAGGTTCCTAAATATATTTGACTTGTCAAAGACATAAATGATCTAGTCAGATTGTGTTCTAAGTGTAGGTCGCGATCAAGTACGATTCAATTGATCGATTTGTGCCATCAAGTCAATTATTTTTCTTTTGGAGCACTAAAGTTGACTATGATGTAAGTATGTTGGTGATTTACATGATTGATCATGTCAATTTAAGTTGAGATTTTGTGTTTTTAATTAATTTAAATGTGTGAAACGTGTCACTCTTACGGCCATGGTTTGGGAATACATATGAGATGGGTCCATAATTTTTTATTTAACTTTCCGCAAGTGCTTTAAAGTACGGATTGCATAGCGGTCGACTACAAACTGAGGGATGAAGTTAGGGATGCTTGAAAAAAAATCCGAATCGAAACCAAACCTAGACTATCCTAAATTCCGAATTTGAAATAACCGAGAATATTTAGAAAAAAAAAACATTAGTAATAGCACACCCAGATGATCACATGCAAACTTGGAATCTTATCGTAAAACAAACCTCGAATAATTTTGCAAGAGATTTACCAACAAAGTTTTGGGTCTGCATCGGCACTCGCCTAAAAGATGTGAGTGTGTTGTGGTGAGGGGTGGGGGGGGGGTTATTTTTTAATTGCCGAAAGGGGTAGATCGTTAGTGATGTTTTCTACCAAGCTGACTAACTTTTAAAATGAGTCGCTATTTAAAAAAATATTTATATATCTTTTGGAGTTTTTCTATCACTTACTCGCTGATAACTATTGACGGAATATTGCAATTGATAATACTCATTTGTTAAATATTGAGATGTTTAGGCTCGCAACCACAACCTAAACATCATGTAACATTCAAAGCAGTAAAATATAGTATTAAGTCTTCAAGTATTTAAGATAATTAACTATAACTATCAATAGCAAGGTTATAGGAAAATAAAATTTTCTGATTATCAAGAATATCATAACTTTACTTAATCTAGAATAACTTTCTACCATGACTGTCAAAGTCACCACGTTGGTCTCACAAGAATTAATTTATATGGCTATAGAAATTCCCAAAAATAAAATTATACTAAATACTAGAACTTCTTACAAAATCAAAAGAACATTAAAAACATCTTTAAATAGACAGGTATCTAATTTGATCGTAACAATTTTGGTTCCATAATTGTAGGAAAGGTGAGCATGAAATGGATAAATCATGAAGATCTTCATTACTAAGAACGTAATGTTCATGAACATCTTCATTACTAAGAACGTCACATTACGTAAACCGTCTTTAATACAAATTACACTAACGAAAATTAATAGTAAATGTTTTCAAAGGCAGTTCAATATTATAGTCATCTTTGAATATTGTATGTATAAAAGTTTTACTTGATGAACATGTAGAGCTTCTTGTTAAATATTAATCTTGCAAGAGATATATACGGTTAATTTTGTAAATTTTGATTTAGGCTTGTTACATGTAAATTGTTAAAAGACCCTTGAAGAACAAAAGTTTTAGTTTCAAAACCTACCCATATAAAACTGAACTAGTAAAAGTCCTCATCTGGTGCAATTAATAAAATGTAACTTTATTAACCACGTCCTTTTGTAAGTCACATCTCAACAAATTAAACTCTTTATATCAAGATATTTAGTTAATTAAAATTACAGATTTACTTGATCCTTTTCTCTTCTTCCACTTCTATTATATATATACTTTCACCCTGCTCAAGGCCTCCTCAAGCAAACCCTCTTTTTTGTATTTTCTTCCTTCCTTTACAAGTTCTTGTTCATAAACTCAAACCAACATATTTTCTACTCTTCACCATGCATACTAATTATCTTGGTATGAACAAGGTTTAATCCAAAGATTTCCTTCTGTTAAAACCCTATATTCTCTCTTCTTGATCAAGTATGATATATAGCAGATCTCATCTAAAGCACAACAGTCACTTCTTGCTAGTGCAGCATAATCAAGATTCACAAAAGATCACATTTTTAGGGATTTATGGTAGGTTTTTTACCAAAAATATTATCTTTTTGTCAAGAAAAATTATAATTATTTTGTGTCTTTTTTCATACTGTTCCAAACTTCCAATGCTATGAACTCTTTTAATAATTTGAGAATCTTAATGATGCTGCAGCGGCAATTGGTGGCTAATTTCTTTTTTTTTTTATTATTGTTGACCAATAATAACCTAGCTACCAAATGGACACTCAAAAAGAACATGAGTGGTGTATGTGACTATGCAAATAGAAAGGTGATATATAGAAAATAAAATTATACCTTCTCCGGCTGAGATTAAAGATGCAATACAACAGAAGGTATCCGCTGCAATGGAGAATAAGGTATTGATTTTGTATACAATAAACATGTGTTTTATAGATATGTACTTTGTCGTGTGTTACCAAATTTTGTTGTAAAAATTTATTTTTGAAAAGGTTTTGAAGTTAGCAGGTAATAAGATATTTGTAAATGATTTTTTTTAGTTTAAAAGTCAATAATATATTTGAATAAAGTTAATTTAGTCATACATTCTATGCATGTTTTTCAAAATCCAGACAAAATTACCACTTATGTAAATATTAGTTCATAATAAGTTTTTATTTTGTTGTTATCTATTGGCATGTAAATATTGTATCAATATTTTAATTTTCTTTATTTTTTTAAACAACCAACTAAGTAACACCGGGTACTTCGTACGCGGCCCTCATTGGCTAAAGATAGCCCGAGCCATCCACTAGTCCGGACGGACGGAGCCCCTAGCGGTCTTAAACGTCTTTTTTGCAACTTGCAAGACCTAATACTTTTTATTATGTATGTTTATAGTTTCTATTTTTAAATATGAACAAATTGTTATTGTTATAGCAAAACCAACATTTTCGTCAAAATAAAAAGTAGACATTTAGATTAAAATATAGATATTTTCTTCATATGTGTGAAGTGTGAGTTGAATTTACGTTTCAAAAGTGTCAGCTAGCGTGCTTTTAAACTTTTCAAACTTTTTGATAATCAAATCGATCATTTTTTATCTTCCAAAAAATACTTTAAATTTAGAGTAATATCTATAATAATATTATAACTCTTAACTCGATAATTGTTTAAGAATGAATACACATCGTGATACTGATAGGCTATAAACCCAGTAGTTAGATACTCAAACGGTTTTCATGATTAAATTGTTTACTCATAAACAATTTTTTTATTAAACACCAAATCACGGATAGTTCACACCCTTTAAACCTCCTTTTGGAGCATGCCTTGGCTACGTGGAGAAACTCTTTAATTCTTTATAGGCTTGTGTCTGAGTTGCATCTTCTTAGAAAATGTAATCCTTAGACTATCCCCATTAACAACCCAACCAAACTCAACTTTTCATTAAAAAATTATTTTCTCTCTCTTTCACCTATACAACCCAACCAAACTCAGATTGTCAATCCCATTCACAACTAGAGGTATATATTTTTTTAGTCATGTAGAATTAAAATTTTTAGATAATAAGTTTTCAAAAATAATAGTTATATATGTGACAAATTCATTTAGATATACAGCGAATTAACTATTTTGTGGAGTAAAATTTGTTGTTTTGTGATGTCAGCATAGCAACCCAAGCATCCAACCAAGAGTCGGTTCACCGACTTATTCGGACAATATACTTCACTTTTGATTTTCTTTTTTATCAAAATTAACCAACCGACCCAAAAAGATTCCTGGATGGGAATGGTCTTATATAAGAACTTTTATGAGCTTGTTTTGTGAGAGGATGAAAGCTCGTGAAAAGAGAAGAGATTCAGTCATGAAGATGTAAACGCGAAATGATGACATGGAAGGTCACCCTAAGGTTGTATGGTTGTAAAACCTAAAGAACATATACACCTTTGTTTTCATGTTACAAGTTAATTTTTACACACGTTTATGCATGTGTATCGATTAGAATTGTTACATCTTTGTGATTTCGATTTCGAATTACCTAACATTTTGTTATAAGTTTCTAAAATTTGGTTAATGTTTAACCAGTCATGTATCAAATTTATTCTACATTTGTTTAAGCGAATACAATGAAACATCCAACTAAACTAATGAAAGTAAATATATATATATATATATATATATATATAGGGGAAGGTTAACGTATAAATGAAATTAACGTGCTAAACGTGAGAATCAAGTAGAGTAATTATGTAATTACATTATAGAGTAATTATCATAGAGTAATTACATAATTACTCTACTTGTATATATAATTACTCTATTTGATTCTCACGTTTAGCACGCTAATTTCATTTGTATTTGATCTAAACCTTATATATATATACATATATATATATTAATTCATGTGTCAAGTTATTCTACAACAAATGACAAAAATAAGAAATATGAGAAGAATATGTAGCTATAAAAAAAATCCTAAAAAATAATGAAAAATTAATTAAAGAAAATCATAACACGAAATTTAATAAAAATACGAAAAAGGTAAAAACACAAAAATGTTTCCACTATATTCATTGTTAAACACACACACACACACACACACACAAATAGTGAGGAAAAGATCATTGTGTCTTTATGTTTATCATTGTGTGTTATGTTTAGTTTCGTCATTGATTATGTTATTTTTCCTTGACATTTGTCTTTTTTTCTTAATACTGTGTTATATTAATTGACATTATGTTATATTTCGTTTGAAATTGTGTTTTATTTTGCGTTATATTGTATATTTTTTATTCATCATTGTGTTTGTTGTTTATTTTTGTCATTGTGTCTTTTTTGCCTTCAATATGTCTTTTCGTCGTTTTTCCGAACGGGAATGACGGGGGAACATTTTAGTCATTTTAATTTTTTTGTTTATTATTATTTATATTTTGATTTATGGTTTTTTATTATTTTTTTAGTGGGTTTTTTTTCTGTCACAAATTATTCTCACACTTTGTATTTTAACTTTTTCCTATAATTAATTCAATTATTATTGTTAATTTATAAAAATATTATTTGAGTCATAAATTGCACCCTTTAATTCTACGAGGACTAGACTCGACTTTACATCATTTGAAAAGCCAAAACCATATTAATCCTCTTTATTTGGTAGCTTTTTAACAGTTATTAAGAGACTACATCTTAATGACTCATAGCCTCTTAATGATTAAGAGGTAGCCTTAAGTCTGAATGATTAAGAGATAACCATTAAGAGGTAGCCTATTAACCATTCATACTTAAGATTACCTTTTAACCATTAAAAGGTTATGGGTCATTAAGAGGTAGCCTCTTAACGACTGTTAAGAGGCTACCAAACCATTAGTATAAGATTCAAACTTAAAGACTTTTAGTTCTGATTTAATATACCTTAATTTTCCCTAAAGTGTCATGAGCTGGAGCATAAAAAATGCTATCGTATTCTATAAATAGTAAATAGCAACCGCATGAATTGTGACATGCACAATTGCAACTTTTTTCTCTGTTTTTTCACTTTTCATTTTATTTATTATAAAATTTAATTTTTCTTCGATAAAATTTTGCAAACATTTTAATATAACTTTTTTACATCCAAAATAAAAATATATATTAATCATAAACTACAGATTAAATAATTTTTACCAAGTATCAGTATCACATCGAACAAATATCAACAACTAATATCGGTACCCGTTTCGTATCTGCCGTGAACCGGCATTGCCATCAATACAATATTCGGTTTGTTTAATATATAACAAATAGTGTTTTACCCGATGGCGCGTTGTGTCAGGGCATGACGGTTAAACCTTAGCGGTAGTAAAATCCAAGTGTTGAGTCGGTAAGTTGACGCGAATTCGGTCGATTTTGGTTACATGCGTTATTGTACCCGTACTAAAACCAAAAATTTCGACGTCTATTTGGTCGGTAAACCCAGCCGGTTGTAAAATAAAGCTTTGTTGGTGCCTGCCATTGAGACGGTAATTCAACACGAATTCGGTCGGTTTCCTTTACGTTCGTTACGTTACAAGAGCTAAAATAAGGGAGGAAAAAAATAAAAATCGAGGTGGACCAATGGGTTTCAGTTACTTTCGTCATGGCGTCGGAGCTTAGAAACTGAAAAATATATAAAAAAAAACTGAGGTGGACCAATGGGGTGGTGTCAGTTGTTATACCATGGCGTTGTCGATCGCATACGCTAAGGCTACGAGTTTACGGGAATTTGGTTGATTTCTGATTCATTACGATACTAAAATTAAAACAAAATGATAAAAATAAAAAAAAATCAGTTTATTAATAATGATAATAAAAAAATAATAAAATGACAATAAACACAACAAAAAGGTCTGAGTCGTATTAATGTAAAGCAGAGGGAGGGGGTATGTTTAGTAAAAATGGATGGGCGTGGGGTACGCTTAACAACACCCTTTTTTAAAGATAGACAATTTTAACCTACCAGATTCTAATCATTCTTGCTTCAATGAGAAGTCACCATATCGGACCTAGCCGACTAAGCCTTAACCGACCCCATTTTGCATTAAAAGTCATAAAAAGTGTGATGAGACTCACCTTCCGACCAATCAGAAACTGACACGTGTCACCTGTAGACTAATTAGCTTAGAGCATCTACAACAACAAACTCATACAAACCACCATATCATCGCCACATCATATTCCAAACTTATCTCAAAAACATCATTTTCTTCCACAATAACAAACTTTTACAAACCTCATTGAAAAAATTATAAATGTGCATATCTATTATATATATGCTTGTGCATGTGAGAGGGAGTGCCACATCACTAGTTCTTTGCAAGTTTGTAGAGAAGGACTACACACCCAAAACCTTCACTCCACAACAAGGAAGTTTATGTCCTCATGATTTGTCAATTGCCATGTAGATTCAAACCTAAGGAAAAGTAGCTTGTTGTGGATGCTCTTAGCCCACAAATGCAGTTCATTAGTCGTTTGTCTTGTAGGCTAAGAAAAAAAGATGTCGGGTAAGCAAACTTCTCTTTTCTTCGGTAAGTTAAGAGGAGACATACCGGCGTGTTTTTCTAGCCTACAAGATAGACAATTAAGGAAATGCATTTGTAAGCTAAGCTTAACCTATATGTGACATGTGTCAACTACTGGTTGGTCAGAATGTGATCCTACTAACTTTTTCTTTAATCAGTTTTAGAGCTTAAAAGGGTCGTTTAAGACTTTTAAGACTTTAAAGCTTAGCCTCCTTAACTGGCTAGTCAGCCATGACATAACCTAATCAGTCTAGAAAGTTGTAAGCTAAAATCTTGTATCCGTTTTTTGAAAAAAATCAAAATTGTTTATTTTGGTGGGTCAAAATTGTTATTTTTGAATATTTTGAAAGAAGAAAGGCTAGATTCTGGTGGGTCAGTTTGAGATAATGTTTAAGACATCAGGTTATTTGAGTTAAAGAAACAGTTGATCTGCGGGTAATTAAGGTTATAATTGATGGATAAAAGGGTTTTAGTGGACACGTTGAAATCATGGGATGCTTTATTCAACATCATGGTCATTTTGGTGATATGACTGACCCCAATATATCTAGTGCTATCATTATCCCTTTTTCATCATTTCCACATCTAGTTTGAAATTTACCAAAATTCTGATTCAGTGATTCTCTAATCTTGTTCTATAGAATAAATAATTATTTTCCTCAATATTGTACAGTTTTAAATCGTTAAAAGTTATTTGCTTGAATGTTTCCAAGGATCAAATACACATGTGTAACAAAGAAGTTGGTATATATACACGTTACCTACAAATATCTAGCATTAATATATAATTAAATTCAATTTAAATTTGTACATCTACGCGTGAAAGGAATATTACAAGGTAATAAAAGGAATGAAGATTAATTTGATTCTAAATGTATAATTAACGCTTAGATAAGTGACTAATTAGTTAAGGTTAGGGAATTTCTTTTTTGTTTATATTTCTAATCAAATATTTTTCGTTGTTTATCGCTAAGTTGTTATATGATTCATAGGCACACACTTAATTTGTATGTATGCTGATGTCACATTATAATGTTTATGTGTATGCATAGGTATTAAGTGTCAAGCTTAATTTCTTTGTAGCATACGCGTACCGTGTACGTGCATACCTGCCTATACAAAAGCATTCGTGTCTAATAATCTTAACACCTAAAAGTCGAGAATTGATAGTTATGGGTTATTGATTATTTCAGCCTTCCAGGTAATCATAACTTCATAAGTCATAACCTTAACATGAAGTTATTAGTTAGACAACTCAAAATCCAAATGCCTACACAGGCCCAGCAGAACAAACTAAAGCTGGGCTTCAAAATTTAGCCCATGAATTTATATAAGCATTCTTTGGTTATTATGGAATATTGGACATTTTGGACATTAAATTTATAGTAATGTAATTGCTATAATTTACATAAAAATGAACTCAAAAAAAAATATTAGTGTATTTTTTTTTGGAACTTCAGGATTTGGAATTTAAAAACTAAAAGTAAAAATTGCGTATGTAATTATGTATTTTAATTTTGATTGTTTTTATTTGTAAAAAAAAAAGATTGAAGGAATATGTGGGTAATTGTGTAAACCAAAATATAAAACAATGCTAATTTAAATTAATCGTTTTAGAACATGGGATGCTCTTAGATCAGTCACCTCCTGTTAAATTAATAACACATTTGTTGAACACCCCTAATCAACTTATTAATTAAGCCCCAAATATGATATTAGAGATCCCTGCGTTGACCAACATTTGCTAATCCTTGACCCATTTCCCATGATGACGATTAAACAAACTATATGTCAGATGATACATGATGTCACATGGACGTGAATTAGTTTGAGTTGGTTATTTAGTATTTATTTAGATTTATTGTGTTTTATAATTTTAATGTTCAAAGTAGAGTCATGATTTTATTTTGAGAGCATGATAACTAGACAAGCGACTTGTAGTTTTTGGCATTATTTTTGGATTTCTTAAGTTTTGAATATAGTTAGTGTTTTTTCATATTTTCAAGTATAAATTTCAGTTTGGATGTAATTAGGCCTTTCGTATTGTTCAAGTATTGTACAAGTATAAGTTTCACTTTAGATGTAACTAGAGTTCTTGCAAGGTTAAAAGTATATTTTGTAATCAGGCTATGTATAGTGAAGGGCTATAAAATGGGGCAACTTAGTCATGTGACAAATATTCATCACCCCCACGTATCACCCATGGGGAACGTTCATCATAAGTTTTACTTTTTTTCTATCTTTATATATTTAAATTTGATGTGACAAGTGCTAAATAGTTATAAATAAATATGTATGCATTGTCTTTGTTAGTGATTCTAAGTTCAAATAGTTGAGATAAGACATTCAAAAACTACATTTTAAAAAGAAAGAGGTCTTGGTCATTTTTGGGTTTAAGTCTCAAAGAAAAATAGAGAGTTTTAGGTTGAACCAGGCCCGGATTAGACCCCAAGCGGGGCTCCGCCGGCGTCTAGTTCACTTTTCCGGCGAGGGGCACGAAGATGGAGGTGCTACTATGGGTATATAAGGTCTTCATCTTTCTTTAAATTTAAACTATGTAGAGATGTGAGTAAAGACATGTAAGAAGACAAAAAAAATAGTGAGTTCTGACTATATGAAATATTTTCAGCGAGGAAGATGAGCGAACAAGTAGTCGTGTTCCTTGGATAAATGAAGATGATGACATGACTTTTATTTAATATTTCAATTAACTTTTTTATTTGAAAGTAAAGACAGAAGACTGTCATACATTAACATTTGGTAGACTTTTAAATAAATTTAGTTATTATTTTTTTATTACCTAATTTAATTGTATAAAACTTTTATTTAGTTTTATTTAACTTTTCATTTCTTTATTTACCCTACTTTTGTTGATTTTTACTTATTTGTTGGTTTATTATTTCATATTCTTTTTATAACATATATATATATATGTATTTGTGTGTAAAGTAATCTAAATATATTTTAATTAAAAAAATTATATAAAGCCCAATTTCATACTTGTTTTGGGTACTAAAATTCTCGGAGACGGCCCTGGATTGAACCTAAGAGTTTCTCATTTATGATGGATTTCTCCAAAAGACATAAAAAAGATGGTTAGATAGGTTAGTGATCTAAGTGGCCGGAAAAAAATATGCATGCATTGTCTTTAGATTTAAATAAACGTTAATTAAAACTATAATGATGACTAGTCAAAGTCAAAATTAGTAGCATGACGATATCAGATTTCACACTCAAATGTTGTCTGCCATGTAAGTCGAAGATATATATTTGGAAATTTAAATATGCTTAAGCAATTAATTATCAATTAACTGCGCCTACATATTTAATATACTTTTTAAATTGTTTTGTTAAAATTATTAACATTTTATTTTACACGTTTTGTAAAGAAATATTTGATTAATAGTATAGTTACTATATGTTATAATACGTTTTCTTAAAATCTTTTTTTCCTATTTTGATAAACAATAGTAACTAGTAGCGGGACATTTGTAAGGCTATAAATAAAACTTATGCGGTAACATAGATAAAAAATAAACACGTTCAATGGCGAAGGATTCTTAGGGCCCGGGGTGGCCCCGGCCCCCCTGTTTTTTACGCGGTAGTGTAAATTAACAGTTTTTGTCTGAAATTTTTTATACGTATTGTGAATTTAGCCGTTTTCGACCTAACTTTTATATACGTAGTGTAAAATTTAGCAGTTTTCGACCGAAATTTTTTTATGCGTGGTGCAAAATTTATTCGTTTTCGATCGAAATTTTATAACGTGGTGTAAAATTTAGCCGTTTTCAGTCGAAATTTTTTATTCCTAGTGTAAAATTTAGCCGTTTTCGCCAGAAATTTTCTATACGTAGTGTAAATTTAGCTGTTTTCGACCGAAAATTTAAGTCCGCCCCTCTTTATTTGTGAAATTTTGTATACATTTTGAGTCACCCGGTGTCTTAGTCAAAGCTTCGCCACTGAACACGTTACAATAATATATTTGAATTTGAATAAAGCTGTCATTGAAGTACCGAAGAAAAAAAATAAGTACGTCACATTGTTTTGCTTAAATATTTGTGAAAAAAACCTTTGAAAAAATCGAAATCTTGAGGCATCTTTGATGGCTTGTACTTTTATACTTTTTCGACTACTTACGCACAAATTCGTTTTGGATTAAACTTACACCGAAAGCTGATAAATATTTAAAACATCATATTTAAAATTTGTAAGAGAAACAAGTTAAAAATAAAATTTTGGGAATGAGTCATATGTCAAAAATATGATCGAGTTAAATGTAATGGATCAAAACTCAGCATAATTGAATTTGTACAAAAGCTAGTAACTCTTCGTCAACTTTACAATCAACTGCATGCATTGCTCTACACATTCTCTGATAAACTTGAAAAGACAAAAACAATATGTACAATGAATTAATGGATATTTCAGTAACAATGTTAAAATAAATAAGCACCAAGTGTTAGAGATTAATGTTAGCTGATGTCACTGTGAAATATACAAATGATATTCTAACTTTCTGGGATAGCAACATCTTCAACTATATTACGAAACTAATGTGGAATGTAAACTATTGTCACAATAGAACATAATGCGTAAATTTTAAAGTTGAAATCAGTACATACCATCTTTTATGGTCATAATTATGTGCTTTATTTGTCAAAATGTTTTGTGTATGATATTCTAACTTAAATGCGATTTATTGACTAAGCCTTATAGAATGATAAACTCAAATAAAAAACATGTTATTAATTATTTATTGAACTGTAAACGTAATGTTTCAACTCGAAACCTTTAGTGATTTTAAAAAGTCATCGACGAGGAGAATCTAAGTGTATATATATTGTTTTTTACAAACAAGTTGGTGTTAGCACTCAGCACAAGTTTGTATATGGTTCAATGGATATATGAGAATGAAAAACACACATTAGACATCAAACATATACAAGGTTTTCTATTCTTCCTGTATCCATAACATCGATCTCATGCATTGGATGTCATATTAACTTAGGATGCATGCATGCAAATGTTTGGATGCATGGATTCACCCGTAATTCATTTACTCATGGTTTATTCAAATGTAAAATGAACTAGCTTGCATGTGTTAAGACGAGTCTATATAAAATAGTTATGAGTACGAACTATAATATAGTTTTAACTTGTTTAAATGATTGTGGTAAAATGTTCATTATTGAAGGCAGTTTGTATATGGGTCGTATACGGGTTGTATATGACTAGAGTTGTGGCAGTTTGTATCATGCTCTATATTAGCAGTTGTAGACCTATACGGCTCGTATAGGACTATACGAACCGTATAGGCTGAAAAAGTCGTTTTTTTGTCCCCTCTTACACTTGTCAGTCATGCATGGCTTATACGAGCCGTATAGGCATGTACAATCGACATGAGGATGGCTTATGAAGATCACATCTCTAACTAAATTACACATAATATATTAATTAATATGTATTACATTCTTTATTATTATTTTCCTATATAAAATTTACAGAATTGTTGTTTTGCATTCGACTCAAAACCTTATATAAATTTTTAACTTAAATGGCTTGTAGTGATCAAACCAAAAACTAGTGTCACCGATCTTGGCCCAACCACCTATGAATATTAAAAGTGAAATATTTATTTATTATAAATCATGTACTCTTATGGCAAACGTTTATGCCGCAATTAAGTTGGGAAAGTGACCCTTCGATTCAATATAAATAATGGATTAAATTGGAAAGGGCACGTTGATAAGTGATAGTTGTGTTCTGTGCTATTAAAGGCAAGCTTACTTTGTGTTTACTCAAATCCCATATGCTTCATCACGTCTTCTTTATTTCCTACCACTCAACCATATAAACGGTATTCGATCACGTACTTGTCACTGCTCTTCTCTCGGCCATCTTTTTTGTAATTACAAATAATATTATTACGATTAAATCATTATGTAGTAATTTGAAAACAATGCATGCTAATTAAAAAAGTATTAGCCTGTCGTAAGTGACTCTATATAGTTATTACTACGGATTTCCCAAGTTGCTTATGATTGCCAAGCTTGTATCTAGTGGCCAAAGTTACCGTTGATTGCAATTACACTAGTTACTACAGACATCATAATCACATTGATCATAGTTGCTACTTACTATTGCATGAACAAATTAAGAAACCACATCATAAGCAACTTCCAAAGATTTTCACTTCTTGTGGATGCCATCCCCACCAAAACCTAAGAATTTTCTTGAACACACTAGCACTCCAAACCTTCGGATGGTTTCATAACACAAAAAAGAATTACTCATTAGGCTTTTTATTCAAAGTCCTTAGGGTTATTATTCTCTGATATTTTCCGTTTATAAAAATGGTGATATATATCGGTGCACTACTGATTACTGAACGGGTGGTACTCGGGAGTTGGGACTAGGTTTGAGAAATGAGTTACATTGAATGTTGAATGGTAAAGGAGACAATCCACGAAAGAATCTGTCTGCATGGCAACTGGCAAGTGTTACGTACTTACGTCTACAAAATTCCAAAATATCTATATAAAGTTTCCATATTTCTTTATTGAGAACTTATTTTCCATCTTTCATAATCTTTATCTATGTGCTATTTCTAATGAACAAACAGTTGTATTGACGGAGTAATTTTTGTGTAAAAAATTACAAAAGAAATCTATAAGTGAGCTTATCCTCTAAACACACCTAATTATAGGAAGTTCTTATCGAACACGATTAACGAATTCATTAGTGGTTACGGACTAGGAGACTATTGAAATTAAAAGACATATTACACCAAAAGGCATGACAATATATATATATATATATAATACAAACCTAGTACCATGGATCTTTTATTTCGTTACAAAAGACACAAAAAGGTAAAGTTTTAACAAATCGATCTTTTAGCGTTACAGCCTTACAGGGACTTTTAATCCAAATCTATTGACAACAGTGTATGTTAGCGTATTTAAATCAAAGAAATGGGGGTATAAAGCATGTGCTACGCTCAATTGGAACCTATAATGCTTGTGATTTTAGTGTCATTGTGGGTGATGGTCATTTACTTAAATACCAATGAACGAGAAAAAATAGATTAATATGAGTTAGCTACTGCGTGGAGTATACACATGTTCTTGGTTATATTTATTTCATGCACCAACGAACATAACGAGTTTAAGAGTGCACCATCCCTAGTGGAGTCTCTCATGTATGACAAATGATCAATGTTAGTGGGCGTTGATCATCAGTATCAACTTACTTCAATAGTGGTAGAATGTGTAACAGAGCAGTTAGTGGTAACTTATTTACAATCGGTAAATATAGTTATTAACGTTTTCAGTACTTATGGTTCCCCCTATTAATATAAATTAGACGGGTGCCCGCGCCATGCAGCGGGAAACGCAGACTACGTAATAAGTTTATGGGTTTATTGTTCGGTTTGAAACCGTAAAACCGTTCATCTTTTGATTTGACGGTTGATTTTTTTCTTTAACTTTTGGCTAGTTGTTTTCAACTTTCAAAGGTTTTGTCTTGGTTTTTGACGACAAAAAAACTGTTACAAAAGGTTTGGCTCACGATTTAATTTAAAATTATCAAAACCAGGACGAAACACACATACATAAAATGTATTTTTTTTAATTGAAAAAAACTATGACAATATCATACTCAAATTAAATATAAAAATATGCTCGTTTTTATGGTATAATATTTTAAAAAAAATATTAGCGTATGAAAAAGTTATTAACGTTTAAAAATCATGGGGGCATTTGGGTTAAAAGTGAAAATTAAAATAAGATTTAATTAAAAGATTAAGGGTTATTGTTGTAATTATTCTTTAAATTTAATTATAATTAAGGGGTGAATATTGTAACTATATATTAAATAAACGGTTGAGTTTTGTTTTAACGTGAGAATGACTATTTTGTCCCCCTATAAGGTTGTACCATATGCAATATTATTTGTAAATCCCTTAAAAAGCAGTGTTTTAATTTGCCCCTCCTTGCTATATTATATATAGTCTAGATGATGTAATTGTTGTATTTGTTAGCAGTTATAACTATCAAACTATTAACCATCAACTGAAACGTTGGGATGATTCAACCCCTGTATAAAGGAATTAACTCTTTTGTTTAGAGAGAGATACATTCTACACATCGAGGGTATGTTTGGCAAAACTAGCTGGTAGCTAATAGCTGTTAGCTGTAAGCTGAAGGCTGGAAGCTGAAAGCTAGAAGCTGGTAGCCGGTAGCTGTTAGGTGTAGCTTTTAAATATTTAGGTGTTTGGCAGAGTAGCAGAAGCTTTTAATAAAACTAGTTGGGTGCCCGTGTGGTGCGGCGGAATGGGCGCACAACCTAACATCAACCGCATAATCAGCGTCGGTACATGATTCACCTGATGACATTGCATACATAACCTAAATGTAGACGTGTAATTCATTGAAAAGCAGCAGGCTTGTAAATGATGTCGAAAATCAAGAAAAAAAGCTGAAATATACAGTAATTTTCAAATGGATAATTTTTTAAACCAACATATTTTGGTATGAACCCATTTCTGAACATGCACTGTTTTAATCTGAAATATGTTCTGACCTGACCCCTTTCGACTCAAAAGCGTACCGACACGAATCGAACTAATTTAACCATTTTTGTATCGACTCGTTCTGACCATAATTTGGTCTTACACGTGACTCAAGTTCATCTGACTCGACTCCTAATTTGGTCTTACACATGACTCGAGCTCATCTGACTCGACTCTTTACCAATCCTAACCAATAATCACGTAGTATGTTAATTTTTTAAAGTTAAAGAAGTATAGCAATATCATACTCAAATTAAAGAGAATAAAATGCTCTTTTTTATGATGTAATTTGTTTAAAAAATTATTAACGTGTGAAAAAGTTACGGCTTCTAAAAAAGTCATGGGGTAGTTAGTTTTGAATAAGGGTTAAATGTGTAACTATTATATAAATTAATAAAAATTGATATAAGTTCAAGTACCAAACTTGTAAATTCAAATGTAAAAGCTTGTAGCTAGTTTTTTTCTCAAACGCTACCTATACTAGCGTTTCAGTTTAGAGCTTTTTCTCATCCTCTAAAAGCTTTAAACTCCTCTTACCAAACAATACTTTTTATTGATAGGAGCTTTTTCTAGAAGCTTGTAGTTTAAAGCCCCTTAAAAACTCTTAAAAGCCCTTTACCAAACACACCTCGAATAAGACTTCATATTGTAACATTATAATAACCCTTTCTCTTGGAAGAAACTTTTATGTCTTATTCAATTATTTATTTCATGAAGCCACGAAACAGTTCATTACGAAATTGAAATCTACGCAAAATTCAAAAAGTCACCCTCGACATATTTAAAACGCAAAATCTTCATGTATTACCATTCAAATTAAATCGCTAATGGAAACTCATATTTAAAAATATATATTAGTCGAAAATATGAATTCTTGGAGACGTAAAATTAATGTTAACGTCTTTTAAGAGAAATGTACAGTTTTGAAAATAGAATTCTACCTCTAAAGGTTTAGTGTTGAACTTGTGTTTCTTTTACTTTATCCCATGCATATGGTTTTCGAGTCGGGGTCTCGATGGAAGCAACGTCTCTATTCTTTGATATTGAGGTACGGTTTGCTACATCGCACCCTACCCAGACTTTACTAACAGCTTTGCTATAAGTGAGATTTCTACTGAGTATGGTTGTTTTATATTGGTAAATCAAAACTGAAGTATTAACGCGAGTATACTTAACCAAATCAGATTGAATATATTTCTTTAATAATTAAAAATGTAATTTGAAAGAAGAAATCCGGCTGAAGATCTTAGGGTGGAAGGAGTGGGGCTCGAAACATGTTTAATGTCGCGCGGGATTTGCACGAACATCGTCATGTCCCTTCGCCCTTCGGTACCGAGTACAACCATGCCGATCCGGCATGGATTTCCCGCACCTCACCCGATGATAATTAATTCTTTATTTTTTTTAACAAACTAACCTTTTGTATTAGTGATTGATGATCGTGGCAATGATGTTTGATGATGGCGGAGCACAGCGGGGAGGTGGTAGTAGACAGATGATGGTTGCATTTGATGAAGACGACATTTTGTTTAGGATTTTCTTTTCTTCTTTTTTCTTTTTATAAACCCGTTGCCCAACATTTTTTTCTAAAAAAGTCCAATATGTTTTTGAAAAGGCTCATATTGTTTTTTATTTTATGTTTTTATAACTTAGTAAATAGTAATTTAACTTAGTTTTATTTTAAAAAATTAATAAATTATTTAATTTTGGAAAATTAATTTGTTTTATTCTTTATATTTATGTTTTTAAATTTAAAAAGTTTAGTTAATCTAATTAAATAAAAATGATTGAAAGATGGATTATGATGATTTAGGGATGGTTGTAAGAGTATCACCAATGGATGGTGTTTTTTGGTGTCCACATGACATTTGACCCCAAAAAAAACACCACCTTTCTCCTCCTTCGTCTTTCCTCTTTCATCCCTTTCAGTCACGAAAACTTTCTTCATCCCCTTTTCACTATGATTTTTCTTACATTACTTATCGTCCGTATCATCCTTTTTTTTTCTTAAAAACACCACAAGAATATTCAATCGTGCTCTAAGGGTTTATGAATGGATTGAGATGATTGTGAGATAGAATGAAGTGACAATGATATAGATGATATTGATAAGTTAGTGTGGAAAAGTGATAAACAAATGGTTAAGATGAAAGATTGGTACGTATGGGATATATGACTCCCACCACCTTTATATTTACATTTTAAGTAATAATCTTTCTTAAGTATAGTTACATAGTTTTAATACAGTAATCACTTTCATAGCTTGCTTCATAAAAATATATGCCCGGTAAATAAATTTTGTCTATTTTTAAATTAGCAAACAAACAAACATTGCGGGTACAATTATATTGATTTGACATGGCTTCCCATGTACAATTATATTGATTTGACATGGCTTCCCTTATTTATAGAGGCCAAGGACGGTCCTTTAAATCCTGTGATTCATTTTTCACATTTTCAAATTATTTAGTGTTTCTTGCATAACTGTCTATGGTGATATTTGTGTTACTAAGGGGTGTTTGGATGAGATTTTAAAATTTACTTATTTGCTAACTGTTTGTTGAAAAGCAAAAAGTGTTTAATAAAACAAATTAAAAGTTGTTTTTGCTTTTCAAAAAACAAATAAGCATAAAAACAAAAAAACAAAACAAAAATATAAGCTCCTCCAAACACTCCCTAAATAAAAGGTGCGTAATGTTTCATCACGTTATTATCATTAATTAAGCCGCCCTTTTAATTACCACCTTTGTTTAGCTAGTATTTAAATGAAAGAGAAAAATAAAAATAAATGTCTGTGTGATTGGTGGAGAGATGAAGTTAGTGAGGTCGTTTGGCGTTAGTGAATGCTCAAGGGGTTGATGTCAATAATAAAGGGGGGTTTGTGGTTTAAATGGCGTCCACGAGGCTGTGGTAGTTTTCGAACCACCTCTTTAACACCCATAATACATGATCTTATAGAAAAATAGAAGGCTAATGATGAAATTTCGAACGATGTCTTGTTAGTTTTCGAAGACAAACCTTGGAGACCAAGAAGGTGTGCAATTTTCCAAAGAAAACCACAAGTAAACAGTATTGATCAGCACACACTTCATATTACTAAATTCAAATAATTAAGTAAATTTCATTTTTGATTCATCTCTCCTAACAAGTTAACACTTCATCATAAGAATGAGCTCGATCGAACCGTACCGGTACTGTTACCAAAAATACCGATCCCGAAAATTGCAAATTATTGGTACCGGTATCGAAATATTCGGCTCGGTACCGGTACTGAAGGTAAACATTCGGAAAATACCGATACCATACCGATCCCGAAAAATGAAACTTTGATACCAACGATACTAAATCAGTACCAATTTCGATACCAGTACCGAATTTATACATCCCTATTTCATCATGTCCCATACATGATGTGAAGAATTAACATTACCGTTGGTGGATAAAAAATTTAGTAAATTATCATTTTTAATATTATTTTTCTTCAATCATTAAATATTACAAATCTTATAAATTGTCGGTATTCAACCTAGAAAAGTGTTAAATTAAAACAAATAGATAAATAAAAAAAAGAAAAAAAACATCAACCATAACCCTCACCCTTCCATTACATATAACCCTCCATTTTACTAAACCTTCAAACTCCATATTGATATTACATATATATACACCTTCAATCTCAAGTCCATCAATGGCTGCTCCTACCACCACCGTCAATATGCCACCGTCTAAATCTACCATCCGCCGGAACACCTTCACTAGAAAATGTGCACGCCTCCTTAAAGAACAAAGAGCTAGATTCTATATTATGAGACGGTGTGTCAGTATGCTTGTGTGTTGGCATGATTATGGTGATTACTAGTCACCACTGGTTGGTTAATTATTTAACTAACCACTCTCTTTCCCACTCCGAAACTCTCTTTCCGGCCGCCGTGGTGCCGTCCGAGGAGAAAGAGAACTGCATTATATATTATATTATAATATTATAACATGTATAATGTATAGTAGATTTTTTGGTAGAATATTATACAATCATTTAATGAATTTAATGAACAAATTTTGATGAAGACTAGATTGTTTTGATTTATGTTTTGTTTCTGAAAGTGATGGTTAATTATTATTGTTGATGTTGGTGATAGGTTCTCCTCGAGATCTCTCTTTTAATTATTTTTATTAATTTTGTGTGTAAGAGAGAGAATCAATTAAACTATTGCTGCAGCAAACTGTGGATCCAGTCATTCAGTGTGTTTGGCTGACACTATTTTATGTTATGTTTTATTATTGATCAGAAACGAGTTCAGTCTGGTAAAGTTTGGATTAAAGATTTGGAATGAATAAATGGGAAAGTAGGAATTATGAGAATCATTTAAGTGCTACAAACATTCGGGAAGGAGATTTTTGTAGCGATTTTGGTTTTCTTTTTCAAATTACTTGTACTTTTGTGATCTTTATACTTAACATGGTGACACTTAGCGGTTATATAACTTTCATAACCGATTCAACGACGACAATTTTGTACTGAAAATAAAGTTAGTTCTGATCAACAACTTTGATTCTGATGATCACAGTTAGTTCTGATTGATCAACAACTTTGATGCTGAAAACCAAGTTTAAACTGATCGACAACTTATGGTTTTGATGACAAAAGTTAACAATGACCATTGGAGTTAATCCCAAGAATAAAATTAAAGCATCTTTTGAAAATCTTAAAATTATAAAGTCAAGAATTTACCCTTTGGGCACCACCAGGAGCACTGCCCCCAGACCCTGTTGTTGCAAATGGGTTATCCATCAAGGGTAAATTATTGTTGGTACGACGACTGAATGTTACAACCAGCAGTATCAGTATCAGATCCACTACTAATATGCATATGATAGTTGGGCAAACATCATCGAAGACAATGAGTCTTTAAGTGTGATGGGGGGGTTGATTGAAATGGTACTGATAAGATTAGCATTAACCATGAAAGATTTGTGGTTAAAAAGGAAATGTCATGCCTGCATTTTGGGCTTAGTTACATGTGAAGCATATGGGAATTAACTCCACATTTTAGTGTGTTCAAGTGAAAGTAATATTAGGATTGGTGACTTCGATGGATATCGATCATGGGCAAAGCGGACTCTATTAATGTTACGAGAGACGGGATGTTACAAGTCAGAACTAAAAACCATAAAATTAGTCTTCACTAAATCCAACTAGCTAGAAGGTTCTTTTTTCTAATAGTCAAGCCATAATTTATTTGTTTCTAATCAACTGAGTTGATTACTTGATTAGATTCAAGAAAATTAAAACGAATATGTGAAACTAGGGTTTCATATTCATAATCACGTCTCATTTTCTTGTTCAAACCAAATTCACTAAGCACAATCTATTTTGCTAAATAACCTTTTGTTTTATAACTGTTCCTTGGTGTCTGTAATGTTCATTTTTATTTGTTAAATTCAATTTTTTTATTAGTTATATAGTTTTAAAAGAGAAGGTTGGAAAGTTTAGTTTATCTTTAAAATACATGGTTTGTAGATGGTATCGGTATGGACATCAACTGGAGACGTGGAGTGCACATGGTACATTGGTACGTATGAGTGAAAGGAGTACTCATGGGTATTACTCTTGTACCATCAAATCCTACACTGACACCTCATTTTAACCCCTAAGTACCTACAAACTATAAAACCACTGGCGGTATCTAACCAGATGTGTAATAATTGATTATTAATTAATTTAATTCTCCAACCTTAGCTATTGAATCAATTTTGTGGCAAACTTTTGTCATGAAATGAACTCATACATCCTACCCACATTGGGTGGCGACGGTGTTGCCATGTAGCTTGGAAACCATATATTCTACCCATACGAATGCTCCGCCCTCTCTAACAAAACACCATATGACTTGAACTTATACACCTAAAAGTGATATATACCTAAAAGTGTGTAAAAAGAGAATGCCGTCGAACTTATATCATTTTGCAGATAACAATAATTTTTCAAATGTTAGTATATAAAATATACGTATCTCAGTGTGTAACTAAAAATAAATGTATTCTTTAAATCTCTTATTTGTTACAACAAGAACTTTAATTGTGAACTCATTTGATTTTTATATAATGTTTTGTATATTAATCTTTACCTTCGAAATCTTAATTATTCAAATAAAATTTATTTACAATCCTGGTTTTCGAACACTGATCAATACAAGCAACTTGAGAACTTTAACTTTGGTTTAGTGATCACTTAGTTTTCTTTGTTAAGTCAATTGATTAAAATATGGATCATTATTAGAAGGTAAAGCAATAATTAGGGTGAAAATCAGTATAAAGGAATTTATTTAATCGCGTATGTCGTCATTTTGAAGTTTTTAAATAATAAGAGTTGAGTTTCTATCTAAATAGATCTTTATCTTGTTGATCTACAATATCAACAATCCAACTATTATCTTCTAATAAATATTATATAAAAATAAACTTTTATATATTTTGAGAGTGTTATTATTGCATTTCTCATTTAACGCATACGTACTAATGTACTATAGCTATAAGCCTATATAAGATAGGTTTGTGTACACACACAATACTATTGTTTGGGTGATATCCGATGCACCCAATAAATATTTACTGTTTTCATTAAAACGTGCGATGTAACTTTTGTTTACAATTCTTATATTCATAGAAAATATAGGGTTAAAAGAGTGCTTATGGAAACCTTTATGGGCTAATAATGAAAATGAGCTGCTTTAAATTTAAATTCATAGAAAATAACACCTAGGATTCTATTTAGCATGAGGTTAGAAACTTGATAGGTACAAGAGAAGAGCATTTTCAGCAGGACCTATATATTATTGGGAGTGCGTTTTATATATTATAGACTAGGTTAGAACCCGTGTGATAATTTTCAGCAGGACCTATATATTATTGGGAGTGCGTTTTATATATTATAGACTAGGTTAAAACCCGTGTATCACACGGGTTGGTAATAATACAAAAGCAACTAAAAGTAATTTTTGTTTTTAATACTTGAAATATATAATAGATTCATACATAAACAAACATTTAAGCCCCCACTACATAAACATTTAAGCCCATACCATTTCTTTAAAATTCCATTTATAAAACCTCTCAACACTGTCTAAGTGAGACACAAACCTTGACTTGAGTTCTCTGTTCATTCAATCTTTCAGAAATTAAAAATAAATAAACAAAAAAAAAGCAGTGGCACAACAAAACTTCCACCAAAATTGCCCTCTTCATTCAATCCCTTTTGTTAAAAGAGTGCCGGGGCGATATCAAGACTGCGGAACGCTCAAACTCTGCCCTATTTCAAAACCAAATCACATTATATAACATGGGTAAAAAAAAACAATAAGTTCCTTCAAAATCTTTAATTATGTGGAAATAGAAATGATTGTGCATAAATCTGCGCTTCAGTAAAGACAGTTACAAACAGTTGCAGATTGTCCAAAACTAAAAGCATCCAAACCATCCAATTTGTATGCAATATCTGAGTATTTGAAAAGAAAATGAGTTAAATGGGTTTGAACTCATTGAAAGTGGTCCAAGGTCAAATCATTTATAGTTTTATACAACCTTTTTAATGTTTTTATTCAATAAAACTTTGCTAATAATTAATCATATTTCCAAACTAAGTTATCTACAGAAAGTGTGAATACATATTTAAACAAATGTCTGTTGGGGCAACCCAGACCAGGTCAATTCAGCCAGAACCAGGTCAAGTGGGATAGTTCCAGGTCCAGGACAACCCTTAATAACCCGTATCAAAAAGTTAAATAACCCGAAAAATATCAGTTGTGCCCGAAACATAAAACTTAACCAAAAATTATAATTTTCAATATTGCACCTTGCAGTAAAAAAAATTAATATGAAACTTTAACTTTTGTATCCACTTTGTCAAAACCTCAACAGATTTGACAAATTGATAGTCAAAGTGTTTAATTTGACTTGCATACAATTTATAACGAAAACTTGACTCATTTATAACTTGTTGCAAGTAAGCCTAAATCGACCCGTATCCAAGCTGCTACAAAGTTATCTCCATTTTTTTTACCATAGAGCTGAACCAAAACAAATTCAAGATTAACAGCTACGATAAGTTGACTTCAAAATTTTAATTCCCAAATTACCCCTGGAACAAAACTAATATGAAACTGCAAATATATATCCCTAAAAAGAACGAAATATTATTGATAAAATTGATAAATATTTATTACATATTTGTGAAAGTTTGAAATTTTCTTTGAAGGTGAGAAAGCTGGAAATGATGACCCGATGAAGAAGCCGAAAAAAAACCAAGTGTAAAAGTTGCAAGTAGCCTTGCAAACTCATTCGATTTCCAGAAAGTTACATCATTTTAATATTTAAAAACATAAGCTAAAACAAAATAAAAACCAAAAATATATATGCAAGAGTTCTTGATGGAGCCTTTATTTTGCTGAACAATATACAGTGTATATAGAATAGCGAAACCATTAACTCATCACATAATTACTTAAAATCAGGTATTTTTGTTCAGGATTACCTTAAAATAAAAACACGTCAATATTTTTGGATTACCTTTTTGACCCGTTATAGCTTATTTCAGTGTAACACTCTTTATTGATAGAACAGATTTTATAGAATCAAACAAATACAAATATGCTCAAACATGAAGCGATATTAGAATACTAAATTAGTGATGAGATCGGTACCGTATCAAAAATACGGGAACCGAGAATTGCAAATTTTGGTACCGGTATTTCATGAAAAATTCGGGATATACTGGTACTGTACCGAGCCGTACCGGTACCGAATACTCAAAACTTGGTACCGGTATCGAATCTGCTCATCCCAGATTCATATGTGAAACCGCATCTAGATATGTTGGGGTTCATAATCGAACAACCAAAGTTTTTCAAATTTCGATTATTAGTACCCGAAATTCAACAAATATACATCAATTTCTTCGCACTATCCAAATCTATGTCAAAGAAAAGCAAACTAACCAAGCAAAAAATTCAGAGCAAGAACCCAAAATATAATATCATTTGAGTTGGTCGATTATACTGTACGTAATACTGCGATCTTTGAAGTTGTTTTTGAATAGCACCATACCACCTAAAAAGTTGCTTCTAGTAACAACAGCCATCACTCTCAAGTCTCAAGACAACTCTTATTCCTTTCATAACAACCCTTTTAATAGAAACAAATCATTATCAGTATTAACATAACATTTTAAATCAAGAAATAACACAACTGCATTTCTTATTTAAATGAAAGGCTTACTCAGCTCACAGGTTGAGTCTCGGGCAATTTGTGATCTATCACATTCAATTTCTTGTAACCGTTCCTTGACCACTGTACACTCAAAACCTGCTTTCAATAATGAGTTATTCTCCAATCATTAACACACAAACAATATACACATTATACAAAACTTACCACGCAATGCCTATTATCTCTCTTTCTGATCAAATTCATACAATGGCATTTTAATCGATTGCAACTTCACCTTCCTTGCTTGTTCTGAAAATAACAAAATCATACACTTTGATCGGAAGATAAAAAAAGATTGTCGGGTATTAATAAATATTCGAATAAAGTCAAAATTAAGCTAATTGCATTTCATTGAAGACATGATCATAAAAAAAAATAAAAAAAATAAATAAAGTAACAGATTAACAAATATTCTAAAAAGCATATGAAGCACTGAATATAGTTATAATAGAATTAGGGTTTCAATTGAAATACCAAGCTTTACATATAAATCAGATTACATAATTCGAAGATTGATCAATTGAACCTGTGACTGTGAATAGAATTACAAAGATTGATCGATTAAACCTGATTGAACCTTTTAATCGATTGAAACTGTGAAGATTGAATCCGATTGACCCTGCGAATCCGATTGAATCTGTTTAGGTGGGACGATTGAATATGTGAATCGAATTACTAAGTTTGATAGTTACCTGAAATTTTGATGGATTTGGATGCAATAGATAAATGGTGACTGCTAGGGTTAGAACCTGACGGGTGATAAAAACGTAATGTTAACATGACAGAGCGATATTGCTTTTGAATTGTTATTGTTAATTGTTAAAATTTAATTAAAAATTTAGAAATTGCCATGTGGCACTTTGAAGAAAGCTGGTTAAATATAAAAGTAGAGTCGTTGAAAAACCCACTCTTTTATTATATATGACAGAAAGTAAGGGGTTTTTTAACTCATTTAGATTTTATATTATTTGGTTTTAAACAGAAAAACATCTGAATGGTTAAAATTATGTCTAAATCATTCAGACATGTTGTTGCTGAATGAGACAGAGGCTCATTCAGATCTAAATGAACCAAACACCCTCTAAGTATAAGTGATTGTGAGTGGAGAAGATATACAAACTTTTTAAAATTGGTAAATTTGAGAAAACACCGTTCACCTCATATATATTTTTAATGTTTGTTGAAAGTTGTAAGTAAACGAGAGAGAAATGTTAATGATAAAAATATACAAAACGTATTATTTAATTGAAAATTAAAGAGAAAATGTAAAGTTTTTAGTATACTTATAGATATTGAGATACAAAGGTTGCTGGGAATTTAATTAACCTACACAATCTTACCTTAAAGTTTTACAACTAATGTAATCTTTACCGTATTTAGTATAACGCTAGTTGAAAATGTGTTCCAGCGACCAGCATAATTACACTATTCCTGTAATTATGAGAATGCCACGCATATTTTCTCCTTTCATTCGCAGGTTACTTCCCATGTTATATTTTGTTCAAACACCATGTATATACATATTCTTTATACATTAACAATTTTGATAAATAAATTTGACATATTCACGTAGTTTAATTAATGAAAATAAATATTGCATTATTAAGTTCAATTCAATCATTTCTGCACCAAAAGATTCATTCACAATTTATGTTCCAATCTATCCCCACTTCTAAAGTTATCCTCAACTGTATTATTTATTATCTTTTACACAAGAAAGACAGTATATGTTTTCAAACCCAAAATAATTATGAAAACTACTATTAGTTATGTCAACATATCTTTGGCTACTAAATATACACGTATCCTCGGTCAGAAAAGGTTCCTTAGGTACCAACACATATACTACTATTACACACTTCCTAGTTTTATGAAAATAGATATTATTTCAACTAGAGGCGGCAAAACAAAATTGGTTTGAGTATTGAATTAGAATGGGTATATATCAGGATCAGTTATTTGAAAAAAAAAGTTAAAATTAGTTTAGATCAAAATAAGTTAACCTCACCGTGTCTTTTTTGATGGGGCTAACTATGTATTATAAAAACAAGTACTGGAATCGGGTTACGTGTTTTAACACTACCGCTTTCAGCCCATTTTTACACATTTTTCTCTTGGACTCCTAATTCATTAAACATTTTAGTTAAACTCATGCCCATGAGGTTTTTTAAGGTCCCAAATGGCTTACATTTGCCCGACTTAATTTTAATTAAAGAGAAAATCTGTGAGAAACCGAGTTCGACTAAAAGAAGATGATAATAATAATAATAATAATAATAATAATAATAATAATAATAATAATAATAAGATGGAAAAGAATTTTAATTGAACCGATACCTGGGTTGTCAGTCATGCGTGCTTTTCACTTCCCTTTTTAAATGTTGATATATAAGCCTGATTAGACTTTGTAAAAATATGAACTTCAAATACTAATAATGTAATCCACAAAGATTTGCATTCCATTGACCTTTGTTATCTGGGTTTGGAACAGTTAGAACTGTCCGTTGATCTCTGAGTCTTGTGGCTGTAATTTTAGCCCATTTTAAGTGTACAGTCAAGCAACTAAATATATTGAAATTTAGACCGGTACATTGTTGGGCTAGCCAGTTTTATAACAATAAAAGGAAATTAAAAAACATACCAACATCAATGCTTTTCAATTTAATTTTTATTATATATAAAACTTAGTGTAGTTGCACTTGACCGCCCAAATTCCAGGATGCGGGTTGTATCATATAAATACTCACGGGCATATTTGATAACTTCTCACAATGTATCAGATGACTTCTTACAGATGTTTCAATGTGAATTCGTTTTGGTCAGTACACGTAATGACCGGAACAAAAATGATGTTTCTTGAAATGATCCGTTGTGACCCAAATTCATATTTTAGAAAGACATAACCCAAAGACATTCTGGCCTGAAACTCGTTTTGATCCGTGACACAAACTCATCTTGACCTACTAAGAATCTGCTTGTTTTAATAGAAACAAATGTCGTTAATACAATGCAAGTTCATGAGACCATCCTCCACAAATAATAAACAAAAGCTGCATAATTAAAGTTCAAAATGCATAATGTTGAGAAGAAGGTGTTGCAATTATGAAGCAAAGAATAAATCATATGAGTGCTAATGCTTACTATAGTCAACGTCCTAAACACCATATATTGATCATATGCAACTTGAAAAATGTAACGAACAGATGACGAATTTGAAAGCCCTGTGCTACATACAAAAAAATATTTAGAAATTACAAGAGTCCTTGTAATCAAACTAATAATCTGAAATTGAACTAAACAACGAAATCCCAAACCCTAAAATCGCAATAACCAAACAATCGATCTCCTGATTTCATCATGCTGAAACGCAAAGTGTAAAACGATAGAGAAGCAGAGCTACGTCCGCGGGTGCTAGTGAAATTCGTGAAGAAGCGTTACCCGCGAGTGCACACCGTTGTCTTCAGATCATCCTCGTCCGATGATGAGTCGGCGGCTTCAGGATCGTAGCAGAAGGACCACTGTTAACAGACGTGGGAGAAGGTGTTACTGAAAATGACCAAAACGCCCTTGCTACTGTAGAAAAGCTACAGTATTCACTGCCCATTTCCTTTTATAATAATAATAATAATAATAATAATAATAATAAGATGGAAAAGAATTTTAATATTATATTTGTTTTTATCTAACATTAAACTAAATAGTAACATTAATCTTAATTTAAAGGAGCTGAATGGTATCACGGGCTACTTCGAGCTTTTTAAAAGTCAAGCTCGAGCTCAAATTTCAGCCATTTAACAATAAATGAGCCAAGCTATGTTGACTCGTTTTAGTTCAACGCCGAGCTAAAGTTGACTCGGCTCAACTCACTTTTTAAACAAGTATACATAAATACTAGCACACGATATTTATATTATAATAACAATAAAAATTACTATAACCACTCAAGAAAAATTATAATAAGATGATGGAAAATTAGCAACATGGCATGCTGCCTTTGGCATATAAAGTGCAAAGCATGCTTAGTAAATAGTAATCCTTGATAAGCTTTCTACTGAAACAATTAATAAAAAACAAGATTTTGATTTCCTTTTTGACCGCCTTTTAATCATTTTTCTCATCATAAAATCCTCTTTAGAATTCGAAAAGAAAGATATGGATGTGAAGACGAGGCTAGACATGATTAGATGCGTTTCTGTATGTTGCAGTCTTGAGAGAGTTTTTTTTTTTTTTTTTAATTTGACTTTGGTCACTGGTATTTTATGAAGATACTCCGTAATATTTAACTTCTTAAAAAGTGTAGGTGGGAATGGGAAGAATTGGGTTATTCTATAATTATTTCCTCTACTGTTAAGTGTTTTTACTTTCTACTATTTAAAACTTATTACTTTTTATTTTTGAAATAACAAGTTATGTATTTATTTTAAACATAATTTTTTGATCTTTTATTAATTTTATTAAATAATACGAAATCTAAAAACAATCAGTTGATTTAAATATATATATTTTGAATTCTATAATTAAATGTAAAATATGCTGATAATGTTAAGCACTTAAGTCTTTATATATTTCCCATAAACCTAAAAACTTCTTTAAAATAGTAACTTTGAAAGCTCACCCAAGGCCGACCATAAGGTATGGCAGGGTGGTCGACGGTCACAAGGTCGACACCTCGCTAGGTCCGAATTTTACTTTTTAAAAATTAAATGTATTTTTATTAAAACAATATGTATATTTAGTGTTTAAATTCAATTACATAACCACTAGCTTGGTCTAGTGGCAAAGAGATATTACTCCCAACCAAAAGGTTATGTGTTTTAGTCCAATTTGAGACATGTTTAATCCTATTTTTATACAAAAGTTGTTTACATAACCCAAATTATAACCAAGTAAGCTAATATAAAAATTAAAAATTTTAAATCCAACAAAATACTCCTTATATTTAAGGCCTAAACAAATTTTCGCCGGCCCCAATTTTTTCGTTCTCGAAGCCGGCCCTGAGCTCACCAAACACTATTCAGTGTTCATATATTCAAGTTGCTAGGTTAAGGAATCATTTTTACTAGTCGTATAATGCCTTCAAATCTTCAAAATGATTGGTTCATAGCCATTGTTCTAAGCGATCTACATGTGGGATGACAAATAAAAATTCATCATATTCGTATTCTTATACGTTGCTTGATGACATGATAACTTGTTATTTCCATCTTGGTTTTTCATGTTAACTTTTAGTATATCTATTTTGTTAAGTTATCAAACAATACCTAAGCGAGTTTTAACTTGTGTCACACTCACCGTCACCTTAGTCGTGACTCGTGACAATTCATTTGTCAACATACCTAGTTCAAGATTGAGTGACCAACAGCCCAACACACGAGACCCACTGAAACCCATTGATTGCTTCTAAATTCGAATTCTGGTCCATCTAAGTCTTGGGCCCAAAAAGCCTTACCAGCCCATAATAATTTTCAAAATAATGAACATGTGAACATCCCCCAAAGGTTTAAAAGTTCATTATCTTCAAAAGGTTAATCATAAAATGAGGCCCGTTAATCAATTTGGAGTAAGGGACTGGTTTCGGCCCGGCCCTACTTTCATTTTTATATTATTGTTCCAACAATCCAACATAACATTCTGTAGTTACTACTTACTAGTAATAATAATTGCAAAAAGTTTGCTTCATAATACAAAATTAAATAAGTATAAGAAAATAAAAGGATTACACACCTATATATTAGACACAAATGGCTTTAGACGCATCATTATTATGGCACTGTTTATTTACGCATCAATATTTGAACAAATTAGACATTGTAGTAAATCGTTTAGACATACTTCATTAACTAGTTTAGGCATACCGTTAAGGTCATCGATGCTCTTAGAAACTAATCATTGTCAAGAAATGTGAACATCGAATTCATTTAAAAGAAGAATCAACCGGCTCAACTTTGCCTCGCGGTCCAAAGTAATACCATATTCATGTACCACTTTCATGAAATAGTTTACTGAGCTTTTTCCGCATTGTTAAGTTCACCACAAAAGCAACACACAAAAAGATAGTCAATAGGATTTTAGCTCCAAACCAACTTCTTGTTTATAGATTTGTACACATAGCGCAAGGTCTGATCTGGGTATCGGGCCCAACTTGGTTTTCATCAGGGCCGGACTTTCTTCCTAACCATGTCAAGCAAGGGCTTAGGGTCACCAAAAAAAAATACCCCCACCCCTCACCCCAAAAATTTATATATGTATGTATTGGATTTGACTAATTGTAGTTAAATAGAGAGAGACCCAAATAAAATAAAATCTGAATTTAATACCAGGGGGAGTACGTAGACGTAGTTTAAAGAAAACACGAAAATCAATCACAATAACTGAAATGCGAGATTTGGTCGGTACTCATTAATTTGCAGCTTTGGCGTTTTGGAAACCCAATCGTCTTATGATTACTCCAGTCACTGATATGCCATATAAAGGCTATAAACCTTTTAGTTTATAATTTTCGGTCCCAAGCCTGGGTAAAGAAGAAGGGTTTGTATTGAAAAACTTTTTTTAAAATTAAAGGCCTTAACTTATTAGTTTGCTTAGTGCCACCAAAAACGTTGGAACGGCCCTGGTTTTCATATGCACATCCTTGCGCTACATTTCTACAAGTAGTTGTTTCTTGCTTTTCTTAGATACATTGTTTTTATATATGATGTTGTTAAACCTAGATCGGCCTGCTGGACAAAATATCAGACCTATAACCCAGTTCGGTTGGCATTGGTTGAACAAATTCTAGTCGGACCGACCGGATTTTACATATGAAGCTTTTTACAAGTGATGGTTCATGGTTGAGGAAAAAAACGTACTATTTCACAAACATGTTTTCTACTATTTGAATGTCGACTATTTAGGAATATACTTATTCTATATTCAATAAATTTACATGTTCAAAATAAAAAAAAACATATTTCGTTTATTTTATATGGTTACGTTATTTTTGAAGTTATAAAAATAATAATATTTCGAAACATTGAGGATATATATTTTGTCGGGAAGATTTAGGACATTGTAAGTTTGGTCGGTTTGGAAAAGGGGGCACACGCGCTAACACCGATTTTGTTTTTGTCGCATTGATACTACTTCTAGATGCCATGTTTAAAGATCTACAAAATTACAAATTAGGTCATACAAAATTACAAATTAAGGATAACTGAGAGAGATAACTAGTGGGCATTTTCCATCTTGATGCCGTGGATACATATTGAAGTGTTTTGCAAGGGGAAGCTTGTATTGTGTCCCAGGGTGGCCCCGACCATTTCGTTTATTCGATCAGTGGTGTAAATTTATGTGTGTTTCGTCAGAAAAGTTTTATGGGTGGTGTGAATTTACCTGTTTTGTCCGAAGATTTTGAGCCCGGCCACCCCGGTTTATGAAAATTGATATATGTACCGGATCCAGTCTATCCTGACGTTTTCGTCCAAGATTCGCCACTGGTGTTTTGACTCAATACGTTGAGGGAGGCCATGCTCAATTTTTTGGACGAAAATGAGTAAATTTACATTACGTCACAAATTTTCGGACAAAAACTGGTAAAATTATAAAACTAAGCAGAAGCGCCCATCAATATAGGGCCGGTGCCACCAATAAGCTGCGCCCATGCCTCCAAGTAAAAGCACTCATCTACTTATATAGTTATATATGAGTGATCTTGCATTTTAATGATCCAACTTGCTTCATATACCCTTCAAGTACGTGTGTACTTGGATTGCTAGTATAACTTCTTTGCTTTCCAATAGCATAAGCTATATCAAGTCTAGAATCATGCAATAGCCCTAACTTCACCTTTGTTAGATAAAAATTTATCCAAGGCTTCATCTTTTGCTTGAAATGAGTACACACAACAAAACCTAGATGCGTCATCTCTAAAAATTTATCCAAGGCTTCATCTTTTACATATGTCTTGTTTCCAACAAATGGTGTTGCATGAAAATTACCTAGGTCGCTATATATATATAAGTTCAAATAATTTAGATTATCTTTTAATATTCTTAAAATATTGTCTAGTTATCTTAGTTAACGTGCACGTTTTACACTTTTCATTATTGATATTGAAATGAGAGAGAAAGCCTACCTAATAACCTTTTGTAATGTACAGTCCTAACTCCTAAGCTAGCATGACATACAGTTTAAACTATTTATACCATTGCTATAACTAATCATACAAACAGATTCATTGCCAAAAGGAACATTAATAATTAATCTAAACATTCTATTTTAATACACAAAATCACTAAAAGAACCACGTGTTGGCACGATATACTTGTCACTTTTCATTACCTATTTTTATCCTTGTCTATTTAACACAATGCCGGATATAAGAATTTTTCGAATCGCCGATACAAAAAGAGCAGTATCCAAGTTTAACAATTTTCTAGAGCTAAATAAAAGCTTTCCTGGCCCAACACTGAAGAGGTTACCCTCATACTGAGCCAGTACAGAAACATGTATCAATATTATTGTCGATTCAACTAGAGTTCCAACAAACACCAACAAGGGGTTACGCTAACACGTTGCCCATCTAAGCAAAGATCCATCATCCATCACAAAATGATTGCAAAGTCTTGACCCATCAATAAACGTCAATTTATAAAGTTGTCGATTGCTATAACGCGGTTCAGGACTTGTGGCACTCGTGGCTTTTGGCGGCACTCCGTTCATACTAATAATATCGTCTCAAAGTCAACCATACTGATTGTACTAACCATATATTTTTAATATTATTTTATTTCACCATATTAATAGGATTTTGTACGTATTATTTCACCATATTTATATGGAGTAGGATTTCACTAGCATTTCAATTTTGTCTATAACTTATACGTGCAGTTGTATTTGAATATTTTTAATCCATTCACGGTTCGAATCAACTTTTCATGTGTAAAATGAAATAAGCTAAACTCTCGTGCAATTATAAAAGAAAAAAAGAGCACATCATGGCCCGTCATGATTGATTTTATAATTTTCACAAAGCAAAATGTTTTATAGGAAATTATTATTAACATTGTCTTGTGTTCTTCCCAAATCTGACATGTAACTCGAACATGCATTCAGTACTTCTAAGTTTTTCAAATCTGTTTAAGCATTCCCATCATATTAGAAACATCACTAGTTACATTAGACTAAGTAATGTCACAACTCACAAAATAGTTCAAGATTCGATTATTACTAACCGTCTTACCAAAATTTACTTAAAGCTCAAACTTTGAATCCTATGGAAAAAAATCTTTACAATTCAGTAAGTTAGCCCTTCAAAATAGCTACAACAAACTTCATATACAATAGATTACAATTGCACGCGAACAATCCTTACAAAATTCTAGTAGATGATGGTACATATTCTACGTGCAAGTTGAATTGGCTTATCGATAGATGAAATAAGCTTGTGGGAGAAAGATTTCACTGACTTTTCTTACAACTTATACATGCAATTGTATTTGACTCTTTTGGTCCATTTATGGTCTGAATCAACTTTTCATGTGCAAATGAAATAAGATAAACTCTCGTGCAGTTTTAAAGAAAAGTAATACCTCAATACCAGTCATGGTTCTTTTGTATGATTTTAACAAAGAAATACATTTTCGGGAAATTGTTAAGAACATTGTTTTGTGTTCTTTCACAAATCCGATATGTAACTCCAACAAGCATTCAATACTTGTGTTTCTTCATATTAGTTTAAGCATTCCCAACAATTTAAAAATATCATTAGTAGTGACATTATGTTTGATAGTTTTTTTTCGGATTCTAATAAGAGGTTGCCTCTTAATCGTGCAGAATGTGATGTCACAAGTCGGTTCAAGATTCGATTTTTACTAACTGAGTTACCAAAACTTACTTCTAGCTTCAAACAAACTTCATATATGATAGATTCCAATTGCATGCGAACAATCCTTACAAAACTCTAGTATGTGATAGTATAGAGTTTACGTGCAAGGTGAATTGGCTTATCGAAAAATAAGGTTGCGAATAACTCTCTCAAATATCAACCTAAGCTAATTTAGTTCTCAAGATATTAGAGAGATGTATAATTCCAAGCTCAATATACCAGATTGTTAAAATAAACTTGCATACTGATTTTAATGTACATTAGTAGTTCAATATTGTTAAACTTGAGACTATTATGATTTGGGACATTAGCAAAATCATCAAACCTAGAAAAAGAGTTAAATAAGCGAGCCACAAGCTGTCTCGAATTAACTATGATATTAACATCCAGATCGACTCGACAACTCGTATTGTCACGAGCTTATTCTAATCATATAAATAAGTTTAATGAATTTTTCTAATTATATGAATTTAAATGTTTTAAAAGTTTCAATCCAATCTATCTTTTGGTCTACAAAAATTACGCATATAATCAACACTGTACTTGTTTTTGCTTTGTTTTGTTTTTTCCTTTCAAAGGTATTTTGTTATTGGAAACATCTTAAATTTGCATTATTAACTTTATGTCTAGAGGGGGAGCACAAGGTTGTATATATTATTAAAAAAAAAAAAAAAAAAACTAAAACTGTATAAATTTTATTTGGTAGGATATTTTTAAGTTGGTCCCCTACTCACCAAACACATTGGGTAAATCCAGTTGTATCTTATTTATGGGATGAAACAAAAAAAAATGCAAAAAGTCTTTTTTCTTATTTTTTTTTCCTTGGTTGATTGTGTCGTTTTTGGTGTTTAGTTTTTTTTTCTTTCTTGCTCTTCTTTGGTTTGGTTTTTTATAAAAGTTTATTTGTTGTCGTTAAAAATAAATATATAGAGATTAAGTTTTCTAAACTTAATTAACTGGATAGGATGGTTACCCTGGGAAGTGGGGAGTCAAACTAGAAGGTTAAATATGAAATGAGATCGGTCCATTTGAACGTTAATTCATTATACTTAAGGATAAACACATTGAATGAGATTGCAGCTAGTTGATTTGTAACCCTTTTATATGTCTTCTTTCTACCTGTAGTTCTAAAAAATCACCGATAATTGGTGATTGGATGGTGATTATTGTGTCAGCCTAATTGTCGTGTGAAGAAGAGTTGAAGATGGTGTGAGCATTGAGGATGGTTGTGAGACATTTTTATACGATACAACAATCTTTATTATAAAGATGTCTAAAACATGTATCAAAATGTCACCCGTTTTGTAATTTGAATTATAATTTCTATGCCTAGCTAAAACTTGAGTTTTTTATTAAAATAGGGTGGGTAGAAAAACTATTTACCAAAATAGGTCTTTTTTACCAAAATAGGTCTTTTTTACCAAAATCTTATATTTTCTCACTCCTAATTTCAAGGGATAAAAGTAATTCTTAGTTTTAAAATAAAAAATAAATTAAACTTCCTTTAATATTATTACAATAATATAAAAGTCAGTGACAAAAAAAATAGTGAAACTTATTTTTATGTTTCACGTATTTGTATTTAAATTGTGTGTATTTTTTTTAATATATATCTAATCTATAATATATATAAACGAAAACATAAAAATCCTACGTGTCGCGATGTGATCGCTTCCCCTTTTTTTGGAGTCGCCAGATTTGCTTGATTTTTAAATTGAGGCTTCTCATGTATTTGACCCGAATTCATTGGTATGTGTCTTACCAAACCCAGATGTTTCTTATACGGGTTATAACATTTCATTAAATTAAAAATTATTCTCATCAAATTATTGATGTAAAAATCCTATAAAATAGGATATACTAAAAATTAATATCTTATTTATTTTAAAAAAGATATATATATTATTTAAATTAAAATACCACTTTTATAGTAAAAAAAAATAAACGGGTCTTGAGTCTCATTAAACCATAAGCATATTATTAACTTTCATAAATATTATTTATAATAAAAAAATCATTTTTATAGTAAAAAAAAGAAACGGGTCTTCGGTCTTATCAAAACCATATAGCTTTTAAACCGGGTTATAACATCTCATTTATTTGCGAAACAATTTATCATCAAACCATAAGTATATTATTAACTTTCATACAATAAAAAAATATAAATTCAAAAAATAAATAAATATTATAACAAACAATATAAAACAACCCCGTAATACGGGAGATAAAAACTAGTGCTTTAATATATTTCTAAGAATACGGTATCTTTTTTGTAAACGACATTCAAAGAATACAGTGTTTAAGAATATTGTTGTTTAATTTTGTATCACATTTTTTTATTAAAAGTTGACTGAAATAAATGTTTTTTTTTAAATCATTCAGCTAAGAGGTTTATGGAGCATATAAGAGGTTTCAAAAACTGATTTCAAAATTTTATTATTATTGTAATTACTGTATTAAAATGTTTCTCAAACAACTTTTATGTCGTAAACTATACCGAATGTCGATATCGTACCAGTAACAACACGAACATATACCGACTGAACAACGTTCACTACAAGGAAAACCACTTTTAGGGGCGACGCTGAAGACCCAAAATGTGTCGCTAATTGATATTATCAAAAGCGGTGTGAACATTCTTTTTTTATCTTCAATATGTATAATATATTTAATTTCTTTTTAAATATTGTTTTATAAAATTTGAAATATGGTTGTGACATGCTTGTGTATATCTATGTTTCGATCCAACACGACTCATTAATTTTATTCTCGAAGTTTATATGGTTTTTAAATATATTTTTGCATTTGTCTGATGCATTTTTATTTGGATCAATTTTGATAGAAAAATATTTTAAATTTATTTTCCTCGTTGACCTGATATATTAAACAATTATCATTCATGTATAATTGTTTATTCATGTTTTATGTATTTTACATTCACTTTTTACATATTTTGTATGATATATAATAAAAAGAAAACATAACTGTATATTTTGATGTAATACCTTTTTAAAAAATTACTAGCCATTTAATTTTATAGCTTTAATGTTATTGACATTCTTTAATAAGAGTTACTTTTATCCACTAAAATTAGGAGTGAGAAAATATAAGATTTTAATAAAACACCTATTTTGGTTAATAAGTTTCAAATCACTTATTTTGATAAATAGTTTTTCCACTCACCTTATTTTAGTAAAAAACTCCTAAAACTTGTATAAAAAAGTCTTAACAATTAGACTGGGATAAAACAAAATTAGAAGAGAAATATCTCATAGTTTGAGACCGAGTGACGAATGCACTTACATCGATCTGAACTGTAACTTTGAGTTTGAACCACTTTTAAATAAAAGATTATTATGACCTCTCAATTCTTGAACCACTACATACTAACAAACATTAACACATGAGAAACAAAATTAGACAAGATAAACTTTTTATTGGTTTACTTAATCTTGTGGACTAAAATTGAGCAAAAAGAGTCATTTCTAAGTGTAAAATATATTTAGAACTCACGGGTATTGAGGTAAGTTTTGGGTATTGAGGCAATTGTTGAATATATATGTAGGGTGTGATTATGAGAGAACTTGTATTTCATAAAAGAATTTCACGCTACATGTCTACATATATGTTTGAAGAAACACTAAGTGACCCCGGGCAGATTATGGGTAATCTGGGGGCTAGATAATGTTTCCCACGAAGGTTAGGTCCAGCAGAGTAGGTTGTACTTCCGGGAACCTGCAAAACAGACACCGTAAGCTCGTCACTGAGAAGGGGGGGTTCCTCCTTGTGACCACCCTCCGGCGTGAGAATCAGTCTATATTGCTCTTTGAATATAAAAGTATGTGAATACTATTAGAGCAGTTATCAAGTAAGTTATACGAGATAGTAGATCATCTTACCATTCCAAGATATTGGAGTATTTATAGCCGAAGGTAGGTTTTCTAGAAGGTACAGCCGGCTGAATAGTATTCCTGTTCAACCAACAGTGGATTACGCACAGGCCATACTGGTTGGTGGGTAAGTTACAGCCAACAGTAATAAAGTCGGCTGCACTATTCCACCAACTGTAGACCATGCACGTCCTACTGACTGTGGATTGTACGCAGGCCATGCTGGTTGGTGAATAGGTTACGGCCAACAGTAATACTATTCCACCAACTGTAGGCTGCGCCTGCTCCACAGTGAGAGTTGGTGAGTAGGCAGCGGCTAATAGTGACAAACAGTACTAGAGGGTGCTCCTCCTCGCACTGTTGTCGGTGAGCTGTCACCCTGTGATTGGCCCATGGGCTGTTCTGGTCAGATCGTCTGTCCTATCCATACCTTGGTAGGTATGGTACAAAAGATCTTTCAGAATCAGACTGGCTCATTTGGGCGGGATTGTTCCCGCCTTGCTCATGCCTTCACGTGACTGCTGAAGTAGCTAATCTTGTACGTGTAGCCTTGCTGTCTGCGGGTAGCCTTCCCTGATGGCTTGTATCCGCAACTGCGGGAACAGGCGGGGTACTTCACCATTGGGAGGCTTTCCCTGCGTGTACAGCTTGCGTACTGCGCGTAAGATTCTATGAGCATGGTGGGTCCTGCGGGAGCAGATGGTCTTTGCGCAGACAACCCTGTTCAAGGTGAGTCTTGCGGGACCAACTGGTCTCTGCTGGGACCTACCTCTTCAAGTCCCCCCAGTCCAATGTTCTTCTCATGCGTGTTTAATAAAGTGAGGTGAACTTTTGGACTTAAGCAAAGGGTTTTGAAAAGGGTTTTGTAAGGTTTTCCATGGGAAGTCCTTGTCACTTGCAGAAATGCCCGAGTTTCCTGCTTGGTCTCTGGGTATGATGCGGGTAGGTCTGTAACCTCCTCGCAAGTCAGGAGCGTTGAGTCCCAGTTGTATGTATTTTCCATGAGGTTTTGGTAGTTTTGAACATAGTGATCAATTATGTTAAGACCACCAATTCCATCTTGGAGCTTCAAACAACGTAGTTCTCGACGTTCCCGCTATGCGGGGATGTTACTTCCGTTTCCGCAAGCATTGCCCAGAAGATCCTTCTTGGTTTCAATTCCCAGCGGAGCGCTAGGTATGTGAAGGGTTTTGCCTTAACACTGTACCTGCGCTCGTCTTACGGTTACTTTACTTCCAAGGTATTCCTGGCGTCAATTCCCTGCGGGTGCTAGGTATGTGAAGGGTTTTGCCTTTACACTGTACCCGCACCCGTCTTATAGTTACTTGGTTGCCGGGGTACTTGGCTTCAATTCCCTGCGGGTGCTAGGTATGTGAAGGGTTCTGCCTTAACACTGTACCCGCAGCCGTCTTACGGTTACTTGTTTACCAAGGTTTTCTTGGCTTCAATTCCCTGCGGGTGCTAGGTATGTGAAGGGTTTTGCCTTAACACTGTACCCGCAGCCGTCTTACGGTTACTTGTTTGCCAAGGGGTAAGGGATATTTTCCCGCTTACTTTTTAATATTTTCGAATTTTGAATTTTGAAATTCGAAGAGTTGGTGAAAAGATAAGAACAGTCCAAACCTCTGAAACGTCGTGCGACAGTTTCTTCTGACTGTGTCAGGACGTGCAGGAAGTTATGGTGACGTGACAGAACATGGTCATTCCAGTCGTTTTTTCAGGCGCGTGGGCGTGATTTTTCAGGCGCGTGGCCGCGAAATTACTGGCACACGTCCTTTCAACAGCTGTTGCCAGCCTGCTTTTTGCCACGTGTCATAGTTTCATTGCACCTTTGATTTCTCTCTCCTCCGCATTAAATTCACCGCATTAATTGCGATTACTATATAAAGGGGAAGAGAGTTATCTGTAATTCACACTTTCACCTTTCTTCTTCTTCTTAGTGATTTCCGGCAAATACTCCCCTTTTCAGGCAAGCATTTTCCCGAAATCACTTTCTTCTTTCCACCATGTCTTCTCATGATACTGATGATCAGAAGACTGCTGGCGAGTGCCAGTGTTCTCTTCCTGTCGATCTGTACCAGTATATCGTCAGGAAGTTCATGCTCGAGTCTCTCGAGCCTGAGTTTCCTGAACCCCACCATACTGTGTACGATGCCCCTAGTGGCAAGATCGGGGTTTATGCTGCATTCTTTGTCTACGGAAACCTTAGGTTTCCGTTGACAAAGTTTGTGTACCGTGTCCTGGAGAGGCACGGTGTGCACCTGACAGAGGTGCACCCCATGGCCATTGCCAAGGTCCGGCACTTTGAGTGGGTGTGCCGGATACTGGGCCTTGAGCCCTTTGTTGACCGTCTGATGACCTTCTACACTTGGAGGTGCATCCAGGGGTGGTACACTCTTACAACCCGTATAAAGGGTTTAAAGATTTGTACCACCGAGCGGAGTCTTCGCTCATGGAGAAGAGAGTTCTTCTTCATATCCGCTCGCGCCGTCCCCATCGCCATGAAGTTTAAGAATGGCCAGGCGCTTCCGAACCTTCCCGCCCTTAACTACGAGGAGGCGGAATGGTTTTCGAAGATTTCCCGGGTCCAGTCCCCGGTTTTCCGTTTTCCGGAGTCGGCGATGGTGATGCTGGGGATGAGCCGGGTGTGGAAGGCGGCGAATGCGGATAAGGTTCCGATCGTCCTTGAATATGGTTCGAACTCTACCCCTTATGGTATGTCTTGTTTCTTTTTTGCTGACTACGATTTTTTCTAACTTTCTTGTTGATTTCAGAGGGTAACGATCTTCAGTCGCTCCTGAATCCGCGGGAGGAAGATGGTCCTGCGCGGATGGGTACTCGTGCTCTGGACGAGAACGAGTTGCCCATCCTCGAGCAGACTGCGGGTCGGTTCGTGGAGGTTTACCCGCCAGGCCAAGAGATCCTGAGCCACCGACGGCCAGGTAAGCCTATCTTCTACCCTGAACCTCTCAAAGCTGTGCCTGCTGCTGGAGTTCATGACATTTCTTCTTCTGAGGAATCCGCAGAAGGTCCTCCACTGGTGCGGAAGAGAAAGGCTGCCGTCGGGAAGGGCAAGGAGAAGGTGGCCTCTACGGCCGACCCGGTAGTCCTATCTGACTCGGAGTCAGATAATGCAGAGGTGGCGGGGAAGCCCGGTGGTGAAGAGACCACCGCTCCGGAGGCTGCAGGTGTCACCTCCGAGGAGGCAGCGGCAACGACGGTTACCGGTGTCAAGAGGCCGGCTCCATCGGGTTCGCCCCCGCTCGTCCGTGCGTTCAAGCTCAAGAAACCCCGTAAGTGCCCCCATAATTCTTGTCTAGATTTGTTGTTTAAAATAAATTTTTCTAACACTTTTGCTTATGTAGGTGTGGATGTTGACGCATTCCAGGGTGGAGTTGGAGCAAGTATTCCCCCGCCAATGACGGTAGGTTCGGTCAGCCTTCCCGAGGCATCGACCCAGGCGTCTACGCCTGCTTCCGCTGGTTCCAGCCTTCCTGAGGCTGTTCCAGCTGAGAAGGTGTCTCCGCCGGCCGTGAGTGCAATTTTTACAGCATCTTTCACGGAGCCGGCGGTTACTGTTGCTGAGGAGGTGGCGCCAACCATGGCTACCACAGCGGCTGCCACTATACCTGCGCCACCGGCACCGACGGCCGGACCTTCAGGTATGCGCCAGGCTTCCCGCCGATCTATGCCACCTTCCCGTCTGCCTGACCTGTTGGATGGATTTCCTTTAGGTTCAGGTGATGGGTTTGGCGGCTATCGGCCTGTTATTGACCCTACAGGTACGTAGGGTTCTTTTTCCTTTACATATTTTTATCATCTTTTCCTAACTGCCTTTGTTTCTTTTGCAGTGTCGGATTCCAATGAAGTGTATGTTCCAAGATGGAACATACGCCGAGGAACAACCCTTCGCACCCCTGTGGAGTGCGTGGGCTGGGCTCGCCACGCTGCTCCTCCTGGTGCGTTGGGGGAAGCCATGGCTAGCTACCAAGAGGGTAGGCTAACCAATGAGCTTCGGGTTCTCCAGGCCCGAACGCAGCCCCGCGTCGAGCTGCTTTGTCGTGAAAACGACAAGTTAAAAGCAGCTCGCGCCAAAGATATATCTGAAGCGCGGGCTCTTCGGGAGGAGAACCGGCAGTTGGCCGCTGCCGCAGCCGAGAAGGAGAAGGCATTCAAGGCCCTTGAGGTTGAAGTCCAGGCGCGACTCGAGGCCCGCTCCAAGGCTGCCCAAGCTGTGAATGAACAGCTTCGGCTGGCCAAGGAGACTGCGCGAAACTCAACTGAGAGGGCTGCCAAGGCTGAAGCTGTTGCTGAGCCACTTCGCGAAGAGAATGAGCAGCTTAAATGCAAATTAAAGGCTCTTCAGCATGCTCATGACGCCTTGGCAATGGAAGATGCCAAGAAGCTGCAGGAGATCCTTGACCAGAGGGGGGTGCTTGACCGTACTGAAAGGAAACTCAAAAGCGTCGAAGAAGCTGCCGCCAAGGAAGTTCAACTTGCCAACCTTGATAAAAGCGGAGCCGAACGTGCTTGTAAAGAAAGTCAAGCTACCCTCCAATGGTTGCTTCGAGAAGCGTTGCCTCAGGTATCCTCTTTTTCTTTACGCTTTCTGCTCGTAATTAGAAAATGTTCTAACTTTATTCTTTTGTAGGTTGTGCGTCAGGTCCTTTCAGAGACCTCTTATGACGATGCGATGAGCGCAGCCCTCAACGCTTCTCATGAGGATGGGCAGAAGACTGGCTTCCTGCTTGGTCTAGGGTTTGCTGAGAGAGGCTTTCCGCCCTCCAACTTCCCTTTATTCAATGTTAACACTGAAGCTGCTTATGACCAAGCTGTGAACCAGTACGCTGCCTTCCCGCATCCAGTGGTGGAGAAGGTGAATGAAGCTGCTGCTGCTGATGATGGGCTAAACATCCTTAAGGCTTTCCTTGGGCAGCCGCGCTCTGATGGTGCTGGCCCAAGCGGAGGTGGCCCTGAAGCCTGATCCTGAAGATCCCTTCCCGCTGGTAGGATAGACTTAGCTTTGTATAGATTTCTTTTAGGCGGGTAGTTACCCAGCCATTCTTGTAAATGATTGTGAAATATTAATCTCTTTGCGTATAAGATTGTTATTTCCTTCCTTGGGTTCTTTGCTTTATAAACTTATGACTTGCATACTTAGTTTAAATTAGCAATTTCCCAAGTGTTTAGAATAAGAACCTTTGAACGTGGTTGATGATGGGCTAAAGTTTCGCCTCCTCCTTCGTGATTGTGCGGGTAAAACCGTCACTTGCACTTGGTAGGATGGCTAACCTTTACCCTCTATCTGACCTGCGTGTAGGTTTTTCAAAATTTCTAAGGCATTAAGTTAAACCTTTGAACGTGGTTGATAATGGACTAAAGTTTTTGCTCCCTCTTTCGTGATTGTGCGGGTGTAACCGTCACTTGCACTTAGAAGGATGGCTTTAACTTTAGACCTATATCTGACCTGCGTGTAGGTTTTTCTTATCCTTTTAAGTGTTCATAAGTTAACCTTTTAACGTGGTAGATGGTAAGTTAAGTTTGGCTTCCTTGAATGTGATTGTGCGGGTAAGACCGTCACTTGCACTTACAAGGATGGCTAAACTTTACCTACATCTGACCTGCGTGTAGGTTTTCCTTAGAACTTTTTTAATATTATGGCGTTGTGTTTATGCGGGTATTGCCGCCTTCCACACGCAACTACTTCTTCCCGTAAGGGAAGTTCATAGGTTACAAGCTATCAATACATCGTGAAAGGAGAATCATTTCCATTAGAAGTGGCTCTAGGCCTTTTCTTTACAAGTTGGAATTGATCTACATATAACATTTGCGTAATTGAGCTCCATTCCATGTTCTAGGGATGGGAGTGCCATCGAGCCTTTCGAGCCGGTACGCGCCCTTTCCCAGAACTTTGATAATGTATGGCCCTTCCCAAATCGGGGCCAACTTTCCTGGGCGTTGTTGGTTCGAAGCCTCGTTGTTACGCAGTATGTAGTCTCCTTCGTTGAAGTTGCAGAGTTTTACCCGCGTGTTGTAGTATTTTTGCATTTGTCGTTTGTAGTTTTCTTCACGCACGGCGGCTAAGTCTCTGCGCTCTTCGGTTAGCATAAGGTCTAACCGTCTTTCCGCATCATTGTCTTCTGGTTGGATTAAGACCCTTGGTGAGGGTAAACCGATTTCGACTGGGATCATGGCTTCGGTGCCATAAGTGAGACTGAACGGGGTTTCTCCCGTACTGGTCTTCAGCGTTCTGTTTGCCCAAAGGACGTGCGGAAGCTCGTCCACCCAGCCGGATCTGTGTTCCAAGAGTCTTTTCTTGATGCCTTCGACGATGCTCTTGTTTGCTCTTTCTACCTCACCGTTACCTTGCGGGTGTGCCACTGAGGTAAAGGTGTGGGTGATTTGAAGTTCTTTCAGCCACTGCTGTAGCTTCTTGTCAGCAAAGTTGGTGCCATTGTCGCTTACCAAATTCTGTGGAAGTCCAAAACGACAAATAATAAATTCCCAAATAAATTTTTTGATATGCTTTGCGGTTGTTTGGGCTAAAGGTTTCGCTTCTATCCATTTGGTGAAGTAGTCAATGGCCACCACTAGGAACTGAACATTCCCAGCTGCTGTTGGAAATGGGCCTGTCACGTCAATGGCCCACTTCTGAAATGGCCATGAGGAAGTGACAGGAACAAGTTCATTTTTCGGGCGATGCGTGTTGGGTGCGTAAAGCTGACAAGATCTGCATTTTCTGATGTATGCCAACGCGTCCATATGCATACCCGGCCAGAAGTATCCCGCGTTGTTTAGCTTGGCTACCACAGCGCGGGGGCCTGCGTGTACTCCACAGATGCCTTCGTGAACCTCCCTTAGGAGGTAGTCAGCATCTTGGTTGTCCACGCATCTTAACAATGGGCCAAGAAAGTTACGTCTGTAAAGGGTGTCATTGACCAGCTGATAATTCAGTGCTTTACAGCGTAGTTTTCTTGCCTGTGACTTCGACTCTGGTAACGTTCCTGCTTCAAGGTATTTTATTATTGGGGTCATCCATGTTTCTGTACCGGTTTGGATGACACAAATTTCCTTGTGCGGGACTGATGGTGTTTCGAGGAGTTCCACGCGGATGTCCTTACCCAAGTGGGTGAAGGCCAGTGATGCAAGCTTGCTTAACGCATCCGCAGATTTGTTTTCGCTGCGCTTGACATGTATCACTTTACAATCGTTAAAATCGCGCATGATGGCTTTGGCCTGGGCAAGGTACAGGGCCATTGTGTCATTTACAGCCGTGTACGTCCCGTTTATTTGGTTTGCCACTAGCATGGAATCTACATGGGCTTCCAAATTTTTTACACCCATTTTACGCGCAATCCTCAATCCGGCCAGGAATGCTTCATATTCAGCTTCGTTATTCGTACTTGGGAAATCCAGCCGAATAGCATAAGTATATTCCTGGCCTGCTGGGTTTGTTAATTTTAACCCTGCGCCTGAACCCTCGTTACTAGCTGCTCCATCAGTATAGAGTCGCCAGACCTCATCGATTTCGTGTGCTGGGGAGGGTTGAACCTCCTCCTGGCACTCTTTCTCCCGCGCAGCGGGGACTTCGGCAATAAAATCAGCCAGGACCTGGCCTTTAATGGCTGGTCTCGGCTTGTATTGAATCGCATATTCTCCCAATTCAATTGCCCATTTGGCTAGGCGTCCTGATAACTCGGGTTTGCCTAGAACATTTGAGAGTTTGAAGTTGGTGAGAATAGTGATTGGGTGACCCTGGAAATATCGTCTCAACCTGCGTGAAGCGTGTATAAGTGCCAAGACCAGTTTTTCCAGGGTAGAGTACCGGGTTTCCGCGTCTGCCAGCACGCGGCTAACATAATAGATTGGCATCTGGATGCCTTTTCGTTCTACAAGCAGGACTGCCCCGGTTGCTCTATCTGTTGCGGAGAGGTATAGGATTAACTCCTCTCCCGCTTGTGGTGCTGTGAGTGTTGGGAGTTCGATCAAGCGTGATCGAATCTCCTGGAAAGCTGCTTCCGCTTCTGGTGTCCAGCGGAAGTGCGTTTTCTTTAAACAATTTCTTAGTGTTGACACAAAAGGGAACGACCTATCCGCATGGTTTGCCAAAAAGCGGTTAAGCGCGACTAGTCGTCCATTAAGTGTTTGAGCCTGTTTTATGGTGGTAGGTGATTCCATTTTGACAATGGCTTCGACCTTTTCAGGGTTCGCTCTAAAGCCATCTTTAGTAATAATGACCCCTAAGAACTTCCCTTCTTCCACCCCAAATGAACACTTGCTCGGGTTGAGCTTCATGTTTATCTTTCTGAGCGTGTTGAAAGTTTCCTCAATGTCTTTCAACATCGTCTCTGGCTCGGGGCTTTTGATGACCAAATCATCCATATAGACTTCCAAGTTTCTCCCAATTTGGGCGTGAAACTCTTTGTCCATTAGTCGTTGGTACGTGGACCCCGCGTTCTTAAGTCCGAACGGCATCATTTTATAACAAAATGTGCCATCGGGCGTCCGAAAGGCGGTTTTGTCCTGGTCATCCACAGCCATGTGGATTTGATGGTACCCCTTATACGCATCCAAGAAGCATTTAAGGCGAAATGGTGCCACCGAATCCACCTTGAGATCAATTTCTGGTAACGGATAACAATCTTTGGGGCATGCTTTATTCAAATCTTTGAAATCTATGCACATGCGCCATTGTTTGTTATTCTTCGGTACCATTACGGGATTTGCAACCCATGTTTGATATTTGCTAACGCGCACGATGCCCGCATCAAGGAGTTCCTTGACTTGGGTTCTGCACGCGTTGGTTTGCTCGGGCCCCATTACTCTGCGCTTTTGTACGATCGGCGTTACGGCCGGATCGCATTTGAGCTTATGCTCTGCCTTTCCCCGGGGTACACCAGTCATGTCGGCTGGTGTCCACGCGAAGATGTCTGCGTTTCGCTGCAGTAAGCGCTTGAGTAAGGTGCGTGTTGGATCAACAATTGTCGGGCCAATGGTAACGGCCTGATCGGGATATTTCCCATTGAATGCCCACTGTTCAGGCTCAGTGATGGTTTGTTTGGCCATCTTCGGTTTGGGTTTAGAGGAGACAGATGCGATGCATACCTGGGGAATGCCCGTGATCATCGCTACGCCTTCAGTTGTTGGCCATCCCATCATGCCGTGGACTGAGGATACCACAGCGTTGAATCTTGCCATCCCGTCTCTCCCGAATAGGATGTCATACGTATGATGTGGTTTTTTCATCACCACAAAATCCACATCCTCCGTGCGTGAATAATTTCCATCAGTGAGAGTGACGGGGAAAGATAGGATGCCCAAGGGAGTGTTCATGCTGCCGTCAAACCCTTCCATTGAAGCGTAGACCGTCTCCAGGCGTTCCTTGTCTTCATCATCGAGCTTGTCGAAGAACTGCCTGTACATCACTGTCGACGATGCGCCATTGTCAACGAGGGTGCGGGAGGTGATGTAGTGCCCCAGCTGGCTTTTAATGACAATGGGGCCTTCTTTGTTTGGGCCTCCCGGCACTCGCGGGAAGCGCACTTCTGCTTCCTTCCATGCGCATGGTTCGGTCATTGGTCTCTTTCTTCCTCTGACCTTACCATGGACCATGTTGATGCTAATGTCGACGGGCTTCCGTCCGTTACCCCTGTACCTGTTGTCGTTCCTTCCTCCCTTCTTGATAGATGCCACGAGGTGTGCGAGCCTCCCATCCTTGACGAATGCCTCGACGATGTCCCTCAAGGATGTGCACTCCTCAGTGCTATGGCCCTTTGTCCCATGGAAGTCACAAGACTTGCTTTGATCCGCATTGGGTTTCTGTCGGATCACTGGAGCTTTTGGCCATGGCAGTTTTTCCGTGGCAAATATCTCCGTGACGCTCTTGGTGAGTGGCGTCCAGCGGTTTTTCCGGTTCAAAGGGTGCGTTTTGTCCCTTCCGCCAACCAGAGGGCGAGAGCTTGAGGGGGCGTCAAAGTTTATCCTTGACTGCCAAATACCTTGCCGCCTCTTTTTGTTTAGCCGGGCGGTTCTTACATTATTCTCCCTTGTCCTCTGCGTGTAGAGGTTTGTATTGTGGGGGAGATCTCTTCCCAGCTGTTTCTCTGTTTCGGCAAAGCGCTTGGCTGCCGTCATTATGGCATCCCACGTGGATGGCATACCGTCTTTACCCGTCAGAGTGCGGATGAGTTCTGGGTATTCAGCGCCCTGAATGAAAGCGGCGCGAACGAGGTCTTCACTGATGTTGCCCAGACTCACCTTCTTGGAGTTGAAGCGGGTGATGAAGTCCAGTAAGGATTCATCCTCTTCTCTGACACAGTTGAGGATCGTCCACTGCTCCTCAGTGTGTTTCCTCTGTTGACTAAACTGTTGACTGAACTTGTTCTGGAAGTCTGCCCAGTCATAAATGTGGTGGACCGGTAAACGGTCGAACCATGCTCTGGCTGCTCCTACCAGAGTCATCTGGAACATGTAGCACCACGTGGGTTCCGTCCAGTTACTGACGGTTGCCCCCGCAATGAACCTGTTCAGATGGTCATCTGGGTCTGATAGACCATCGTATGTGCCAATATTGGACATTTGTTTGGCACTCCTCGGGGCGATTGCTTCTGCAATGTCCCTTGCAAATTTTGACCTTCCTGCGTTTGTAGCAGTAGGTCTAAAGGCCTTGGAGAAGTCACGCTCGCTTTTTTCTGTGACTGGTTGGAATGCTTCCCCAAAATTCCTTTTTGGCTGGGGATCCGTTTCCTTACGCTTCCCTTTCGCCCTATGGCGAGGGTTCGCGTCGGTGTCGGAGTCTTCCCCCTCGCCGTCTGAGTACTCGTACTCACTACTCATGTTGAGGTGCTGGCGAGTACTACCGAATTCCTCAGCTTGTTGGACTGAACGCAAGCGTTCGTCCAACTCAGCCTGAAATTCTCTTTGACGTGCCTCGGCCCATGCCTTCACTTGATCAAGTGTTTGGCGAGGGGCTCGAGGTCGTTTTTCCAGCTGGGCATCAGTGAATCCCAGTGGAATATTTACTCCACTTGCCCCTACATGAGTGACTGGGGTAGTGTTCGTAAAATGTATTTCACTTGCCCCAGCTTGGGTGGCTGGGGTAGTGTTTGTAAACATTGTGTTGCCGGTGTTTACCCCAGTGGCTGGGGTTGTGGTTACCGGAATTTCTCTAGTCATCTTGGAAGTTTTGAAAAACTGGAGAAAGATGTAGTTCTAGCTTTATGCACGGATGGCGCCAATGAAGAAACACTAAGTGACCCCGGGCAGATTATGGGTAATCTGGGGGCTAGATAATGTTTCCCACGAAGGTTAGGTCCAGCAGAGTAGGTTGTACTTCCGGGAACCTGCAAAACAGACACCGTAAGCTCGTCACTGAGAAGGGGGGGTTCCTCCTTGTGACCACCCTCCGGCGTGAGAATCAGTCTATATTGCTCTTTGAATATAAAAGTATGTGAATACTATTAGAGCAGTTATCAAGTAAGTTATACGAGATAGTAGATCATCTTACCATTCCAAGATATTGGAGTATTTATAGCCGAAGGTAGGTTTTCTAGAAGGTACAGCCGGCTGAATAGTATTCCTGTTCAACCAACAGTGGATTACGCACAGGCCATACTGGTTGGTGGGTAAGTTACAGCCAACAGTAATAAAGTCGGCTGCACTATTCCACCAACTGTAGACCATGCACGTCCTACTGACTGTGGATTGTACGCAGGCCATGCTGGTTGGTGAATAGGTTACGGCCAACAGTAATACTATTCCACCAACTGTAGGCTGCGCCTGCTCCACAGTGAGAGTTGGTGAGTAGGCAGCGGCTAATAGTGACAAACAGTACTAGAGGGTGCTCCTCCTCGCACTGTTGTCGGTGAGCTGTCACCCTGTGATTGGCCCATGGGCTGTTCTGGTCAGATCGTCTGTCCTATCCATACCTTGGTAGGTATGGTACAAAAGATCTTTCAGAATCAGACTGGCTCATTTGGGCGGGATTGTTCCCGCCTTGCTCATGCCTTCACGTGACTGCTGAAGTAGCTAATCTTGTACGTGTAGCCTTGCTGTCTGCGGGTAGCCTTCCCTGATGGCTTGTATCCGCAACTGCGGGAACAGGCGGGGTACTTCACCATTGGGAGGCTTTCCCTGCGTGTACAGCTTGCGTACTGCGCGTAAGATTCTATGAGCATGGTGGGTCCTGCGGGAGCAGATGGTCTTTGCGCAGACAACCCTGTTCAAGGTGAGTCTTGCGGGACCAACTGGTCTCTGCTGGGACCTACCTCTTCAATGTTGTATTGAGTTATCTGGTTCACCAAGAAGAGTTCTCTCATGATATATAAAGTTACGTGAAAACTAATATTAATCAATAATCAATTATGTTTTATTAAGGCTAGAAATTTAAAAAAAAAATCAGCTAACAGGTTACACACACACACTTTTTGACCATATAAATAAACGAGTCTAAGAAAAAAAAAACGATTGGTTTATAGTAGTTTTCATGATTTTCTTGTAAATCTGTAGTTTCTCGGTAGCCCTCCCCTATGTATACCCTATGTATATTGTGATCGTGATGCATGCAAACAAAATAAATCATTTATTCATTTAATATATATTCAAAAAGTTAAAAAAATATATATAAAGAATATAGTGTATTGTTTTCTTTTTACCCAGCTCTTAATTTAAAATAAAATGTAGCAAGATATAAACAAATTTGTTTGATTCTTATATGCATAAAATAACACTTGTTCATCATGTGAGAAGCATACACATGAAAAATGAACAAATATTGTTAAAAAGATAAATAGTTTATATTTGGTATGTGAATTCTTGTAAAGATTTAGTATTTTGAAGCACGAAAGCTAACATACGTAAAATTTTAAAGTAACATACACACACATACACAAACGTGTATGAGTGGGTATACGAGTATGTTATAAAGACCTTTTGGTTGTATAATTAATAATCCTGCAATTCAATTCATTGTTGCACCATCTCCAACCCCCAACCCATGAGTTCATCTCATGCGGTACAATTCATGACGATTGTTATAACATAGGAGAAAACTCTTCCTCTTTAAAAGACACAAAATCTATTTAAGACACTCTCAACGCTAATGTAGTACCAACTCTTAATACATCTTAATTTGCTAACGATGTCATTGAAGATACTGGTTTATAGTCGTTTATCTAAATAGCTAATATGAAAAATCATATTTGTTATACTTCGCTTGTACACGTTATTTTACGATATTATTTTTCACAGATCAAAAATAGAAACTCAATTTTCATTCTACCCTTTTTATTGAACTTAATCGTAATTGTTAACATGTGTAAAATATATTTTTAAGTGGTACAACATACCCACATATTATTATAGTTATATATAACCAATTGCATATACAATGGGTAACTTGCCAAGTCTTTAATATATATCTTCAATTTAGTGTATTTGTAACTATCTAATGCGACAACGCCAGTCACGCAAATGTGAGGGAGATAGGAGAGGCATATATGAAGCAAATATGGAAACCTTTGTTATATGACAGCTAAGATAAATCAAAGAAGTGGATCTAGTTGAGTGGTGGTGGTAGAAATGAAAAATATATACAAAGGTTTAGATTAATTTCTTTTACTAAGGTCGATAGAAAGAGAGAAATTGAGATTGATATATAGAAAGAGAAAGAGTATTACCGAAGTATATTTATAAGTAGAGTGGAAAAAATAATATTAACGTTAATTGAGTGAGTTGACCTTGTAAGCCCTATTTATGTATTTCCTCCGTCCCATTATAAGTGTCATAGTTTGACTTTTCAAGTATTTCTTTTGCAACCTTGACCGTAAATATTTTTGTTCGTATCATATAATACTTGATGAAAATTATATCAATGTAAAATACATTTAAAACTCAATCCATTCATATATTTTACATCAAGTATTATTTTTGTTATTGTCGGTCAAAGTTAAACAAGAAAGACTTGAAAAATCAAACTAAAACACTTATAATGGGACGGAGGGAGTATTAGTCTTTCGTATTTGTATTTAGTCTCGTTTATGTTGTTAGTTCGTTTACTTATGTATGTTTGGGCACGATGTCTTATGTACTTAGAGCCCATTGGACCAATTATAATGAAAGAGTGTATAATAATACACACACTATATAAAGTTTGTGTAACATACAGAACACACACTCTCTCTCCATCTCTCTTCTAACTTTCGGCCAACCTTAACACCAGCACAAGATCTGAAATCTCGGTCTTAGCTAGTTGTTTCCGTCAACTAGTTAAGAGGTTGATCCAAGACGACTAGTACTTAATTTGTTTATTGTTTGATCCGGTCTCGGAACCTACAGACCTTCGCTCAAGCTTGGCTCATATTTCAACGAGCCCACTTCAAAGTTTATTCAATAAACTTCGTAGTAAAAATAATATAGGCAAAATTAATATAGGCCGAGTTAAAATTAATCATTTTATATTATCATTATTTTATTTCTAAATTAGAAATCCATACACCAATACAATTTTAAAGATCTCCTTCACCCATATGAACTAACACCATATCTCACTTCCATCCGACCCCCACATTACACATATGGCCATATGGGTATCACATATTTAAGAATCTTTTACACACATATGCTATGTTCCTTCATATTATAACAAACCTACCACCAATTGTTTTTGACCCTACACATCAAGTTCAACTTACCATTATTTTTAAACAAATTATACACACTTAGTTGTTATCTTTAAAGTCCATTTGGTTACCATTGACAATGTAAAAAATAGTTTACTCAAGAAATAAATCAACATGCAAGTGAGAAGAAAAGAAAAAACTTTACAATTATCCTACACAAGCCGGGTCTCTCAACCCTTGCCCGACTTGACCCGGTTCGATCCATGGGTTAAATAATTATCCAACGGACCCCACTTGACCCATAACCTATAGGCCCATTCCAAGCTTTTGACTAGCTAAATCACACCTAACCTCCGCCAACCCGACCCGAGAGTTTGCAAGGTCAAATTCCATCCACATGTTTTGTTGATGGTGATGTCCGATCACATAGGCTTCAATCCCTAAAAGATCCGAATTCCCAAATGTGAAGCAATGTATTTGATCATTCCCTTTAATCATTCCGGGTACTTGAACCAACAACCTCTCACCCGAAATACTCATTTGCGCGCCCCGAAACATCATAATCACACTCGGTAAAACGGGTAACCAGACCCTTTTGCGGTCTATACGGTAACAAAGGTCCATTGCACCTTGGAAAACAAAATCCGGATCCTCGTAAACCCGCAACACCAATTTGGTTTGTTTTATAAACTCGTTTTTTAACGCGGTGTAAACCGGCCCGAGAAGGAAAGTAAATTGGGTACCCGAGTCAACCATGGTTTGACCCGCGCCCGTGTGATCGGGTACATAAACCGATTTAGGCAAAGCGAGTACCGTACCCGCAACTTTTATCCCCTCAAGTTGGACCGTGTAAGCGACCCGGTCAAAATACGGTAACGGCGTTGACATATTGACTAACGGCGTGTAACTTAATGGCCGAAGCCACGAAATCTTGGCGTCCCCGAATAATAATACCCCGGTCGAGTCCCGACCCGATATGCAATACGAAAATTTCGGAAAACCCATTTGCGAAACGAACGATAATGACCCGCGGTTCATACCCAATAACCCGGTGGTTTTCGAATCCTCGTCTTGGTTCGAACTCGACCCGGAATCCATACACCCGAATACGACCCGAGGAAGATCCGAATTCGTGAACCGAAATGTTTCATAAGCGAGATTGCCTTCAACCGACGTGGCGTCAGCGTATGAAACAATGGCGTGACAGAGTTTCTTCGGGTCGCAAGAAACGGGTACGGTGAAGTCTCGGGTTCGGGTCCGACAAGTTGGGGAGGTACAAGGAACAGGAACGTAGGATTTCGAACGTTGTGAGTCGAACCAAAGTGGTGTGGGTGTTTTCTTGCAGCGGAGCCACGACAGCTCGCTGCCGGTGTCGAGAACCACGGTGACTTCTTGCGGCGGCGAGCCGACGGTGAGGGACACTGTTAAGGAAACATTATGGTGGAATGAAAGTTTGTTTGGTGGTTTTTCAAGTGAACGAAGCTTGAGGGGTAAAATTAAGGTTTTCGGGGAAGTTAAGGAACATGTTGGGTGAAAATACGAGGAGAGGACAATAAGGTTAAAAATGAGGAAGAGAGAAAGAGTTGCCATTGATGGGTGAAATGGGAAAATACAGAGAGACAGAATCTGTATGTATATATTTATATGTGGAAGTGTGGGTTGTGTGTTTTTCTCACATAGTAGTATAGTAGTGTGTGTGAGAGGTTGAAGGCTATGGGTTTTTGAGTTATATAGTGAAGGTGTACGTGTGGTATGGTTGTAAGATTTTTGGTGATGTTTGGCATCTTTGATCCACCCAACCAATATTTTGTTTTTTTATAATGACAAAACCAGACTAAACTCTTGAAAAGTCCTTGGTCGCTATAGGTGTCCAAGGGGCTTGGTTGGGGTGCCTCAGGGCTTGAACACCGTCGGTGGCGCTCATCGAGGGCCGTCCAGGGGGCTCATGAAGATCGACACTCTTCGTCTTGTTTTAGTAGGCCGTCATGCTTTTCACCCTCTCTCTCTCTCACACACACATATACATATAAATGTGTGTGTGTATATATTAGGGCGGTAAATAGGCTTTAAACCACAACGTGACTTGATTTAGAAGGACTTCGAAACCTCATTTCTATTTATTGGTGTAATGACGTTGCAATGACATGGAGAGGTTTTAACACCCCCCCCCCCCCCCCACACAATAGTGAGCAGCCTTAGAGGGGTACTTTGATGTCATAAGGTATGATCTATTTATTGGTGCTTCTTTCATATTGAAACACGAAATGATAACATATGTGTGAAATTTGAACCCGTAACGTCAAATATAAAAAACAATAGTTAGATAAACTTAAGGAAAAACTGTTGACTACCCTACTAAATTGTTGTGCATGCAGCTAGTATGCTTTCAAAGAATATTTATTATTTTATAATTAATGATATTATATTAAGTTTGGACAAGTTACCTAGCGAATAATTTGTAGGCATTGAAATGAGGTCTATATAGTGGTCAATTTTGGTTTTGTTTCAAATCGCTTTCGTGATTGACTTTTATATATCATGGTTTAGATGATGACTAATGTTTTAAGTTCTTGTTAATTGATGGGTATAAGGCTGAGGGGTGTGGGGGGCGCGAGTGGGGGCTCCAGCCAATAATATTGTGACGTGTGGCAGAGAGAGAAACTTGATAAGATGGGTGTTGGAGCCCCCGCTCGCGCCCCTGGCCCTGGTGTGGAGGGGCGCGAGCAGGGGGCGCGAGCGGATTTTTTTTTTTATTTTTTTATAAATGTATTCAAAAAACGTACTATTAAAAAAAATGGACTGTGCTTAAACGTATTATTAAAGAATACACACAATTACACACTGGACTGTGTGTAAACTTGTCTTGGCTTGTGCTTAATCTCTTAGGCTTTGTCTTTTTGTGTATGTATATATTATATATATGCAGGTACAATATGTACGTATTGATGTAGGAATATTAATGTAACAACTAATATATAAAAACATGTATCCTGTAAAGCAAAAGAAAAGCTGGTTTTGAAAGCTGTGTGTAGCAGGAGGAGAAGAAAAGAAGAACAATTATGAGCCCAACGGCTATATTTAACATTCCCAAGCTCTCTTCACGCTATTCCCAGCCGCGAGGCCTCTTGCGCCTGCCTTGAAAGCCGTGCTCGCGCCCCTCTCGCGCCCCTCTCGCGCCTCGGTGGTGTGGTGCTCGCGCCCCGGGGCGCGAGCGGATGGGCTCACGCGCCCCCTCTCGCGCTCCACACCCCTCAGCCTAAGTGTTACAAACTTTTCTAAACATCAATGTCACTTGTTTGACTAGTGTTTTATTGTCATTTTCAAAATTAATGGTTTTAGGTGTCATCTTAGCTGCATTGCATTTTATTTTTCTAGATCTAATATGATTAACATCGCGGCTGCTTCGCATCTTGACCCAGGCGGCTCAAAGTATTTTTTTAGTTTTGAAGCAAAAGGTTTAACAACGGTCCTAGTTTTATGATCTAAAGAATTTGTATGGCATGTTGTCATTTTATAATATTGTATATGAAAACGTTCTTAACTTTATAGAAATTAAATAAATATGTCATTTAGACCTAGATATAAATATCATATATTTTGAAAATCTTTCAAAGTATAATGAGCATAAACTTTTACCCATTTTATAGCGTAGAGCCGTTTGGGCTCTCACCCACATAAACCAGGTCATAAATTCCTCATCAGTCGTTATGTACATCAGTTTTCGTTTTAAGCTTGAGTTTCGGCTTTGCTAGCTAGTTTGATGGTCACTATCTATATATGTTAATGTTCATGATCACGCTAGCTGGTCAATCTTATTTTAAATTTCAGTGAATGTCTATTAAAAATAAATTATACATCTGAACTTCTTTTAAACTGTTACAAAGTGAAACTCTTTTGTTTAATGAATAAATAAAGGATGATTATTGACTTCCAATTAACCAAGTTTATGCGTTTATATTAAAGATTTAAAGTGCAAGTTGCAAAATATGTACCAGGTTTCAACGGGAACAAAAAAATTTGTACAGACGTTGTCTGTAATGATCCTAGATGACATCGAGGAAAACAGAGATTTTCTTACTTAAAATGCAAGCTGTCAGACTAGACTTTTGGAAAACCGTAATTTGCTACTTGCAACAATCAAATGTTTTATTAATAAATAGACTGTTTATTACCTATTATTTTATTTTATAATATGGCAGCATAAACCTATTCTTAAAAGGTCTAAACTTTACTACAAATATATTTTTTTCTATAGATACCCTGCAGTGAATCAGATTTATAACTTTTATATATCACAAATTCAAACATAAATAAGTTTTGAAGCTGAATTTAATTATATATATATATATTTAAAAAGACGGTTAATGAAATTTAAGACTAAAATAACAGATAAATTATCTTTAATCTTTTCAATTTGTACTAAATTATTTATATGTCAGCTTGACAATTTTACACATTTTTAAGAGCGTTTGAAACCATATATTCATAATATCCGAGTGAGCCTTTTTGAGATGCAATATCAACTGTTCATACTGATTTTGATGATTCATATCAAAGAAGAAACTTGGCACTGAGTAAACTGAAAACCCTTTAAGTCAGATTTATAACTTGAAACTTTAAAGATCCAAAGTGTTAACTATCAATTTCATGTGATTAAACCAAAAGGCCAATTGCGACTTTTTTACTCTTAATCAGCTTACACTCCTTTTAGTTATATCTAATTCATCAGGTGCTTTATTTGTGTGTAGTTTAATGTTGATTTTAGAATATTGTTATTAATTAATTTTTTTTTGTCTTAAAAGAAAGAACGAAAAGTTATTGATTTCTTAAACAGGGTTCACATACAATGAAAAGTCTATCAAAAAATAAATAGTTTCATACCTTTGATTTATGTAGTATTTGTTAAAGTCTATGAATAGACTGAAGCTTACATAAAAATATGTTTTAAATTTATAAAGTGTAACTTTTTAAACTGAATTTCAGAACATGTTCCCATGGAAGAGGTCCAACTATTATCAAACTGGAAAGGAATAAATTTATTTATTTGAAGTGAACCCTCTTTTTAAGGATAAAAAGAGGTTTCTTATTTATTTACTTTTTATATATTTGCATTATACACCTACAGGTTTTGAGTAACTAATATTAACACCAAAATTATCTATAGTCTACCGTATATAATAAATAAAAATCTACTATGTTATTATGCATCATATGTATATCTTTTTTCGCCTTTTCCACCCATTTATCGAGTTTGGCAGTATATATGTGTGTGTATACACACATATACGGCTTTTCTCGTCTTTTCCACCCATTTATCTAGGAAGTGTTTACAATTAAGAGAAAATCCAAAACGTTGAATTTTGAACTTTTTTTCCCATCTATAACATGTATGTAAAGATCTAATAATTTGTGGTAATTATATATATATATATATATATATATATATATATATAGGCCTTGTGGGTTATTATATAATAGATTATCAAATAAAATTTGGTGATTGCAACATACCCCGATGATACAATTAAAAAGTGATTTGAAGTTTCGCCAAACGCGGAAGGTCGCGACTCTTGTCTGTTCCAAACACCTACTCTAGTGGATATAATTGTTATATTTGTCCGAATATGGTCGTAAGGTTAAATGGATATAATAAATGTTATTATTTCTTTTTATGATCGAATATTTTCAATTTTATAACAAAGTTGGTGGTTGAGCTTAATTTGCTTCATCTAATTTAGACAAAAAATGACAGGATGAACAATCTAATAACACCATAACAATGTTTGGTATATATTTGATGACAAATTTAGTTATACAATAACGGAAATGTTACGTTTGCACGTTTTTCACTAAAAAATTAGTTAAATTAACCCTTATTGTATTATCTGGCATCCAAATAAGAAGAATTATTTGGCATCCAATTTAAAACAACCACGGAGATGCTAGTTATTAGTTACAACTTACACGTTAGCAAAAAATCATTAAAATCGAATATGCAAACCTGACCAAAACATAACTCAACTTCTTCTTGATCATCTAATTTGTTTTATGTTTTCATATGATGATCCATCGATTAAATTAGAACACCCATATCTTTCCCTTCCATGATTTGTGGCAAGCTCCATCCAAATCATTGTGGATGATCTAACATATAAAATATACTTCACGTTAATAAGTATGGTGTAACTAGTATGGTCCGATGCACTTTGTAATATATGAGTTTCATACGTCGGGTCTAGTTTATGGATTATAAAGATAACTTTTCGATTTAGACTGAAACTATAAATCTAAGACTCAGTTCAACATAAGTTTATGGATTCCTAATTTCCTATGATTGAACAACACAAAGTTAAATTGTCCTATTAGTCTTGTTCCCAAGTGTCTATCAAATTATCAATTAACGAGTCATTATTTTAGTTATTAAAATCACTTCTACCAAAAATTGCAATAGAAAAACAAAATACAACAACTAGGCGTAGTCTAATACCCATGCAAATATAGGAACAATTTAATAATATAAACCAAACGGTTTTAGATGTGTAAATATTTATACCATACTATTTTGTTTAATTACTTTTATAAGATTCTTTGAATATTTGAAATTAAGTTAATCAATCATTGGTACCGTGACTATTATAAATTAGAATAGGGTCAAATCATACTATTTTCAAATTAAAATGTTACCAACAAATTTGGTATACATTTGAATATATATACACATACTGGTCAATTTAATTGCATATTAATCATATTTGTAGTTTTGTATTGTAGCATTTGAATAAATTAATAACAAAGTACTGATTAATTAAAAAGTATTTGTTAGTGACATTGATGTATACTAAAACAATAGTCTATTTGTGAAAAATAATTCTTACGAGAAATGCGATTACAAATACACACTATTCCATTACCGAAAATAAAGGACAAGTGAAAATTTTTGGATGGTACATTTAATTGAGAAGGATACACGACATAATATTGTATTGTCGTGTACTTTAAGAAAGACGGATAGTTGAAGTAGATATAGACGAAAATAATGTATATATGTACAACAAGTGAATATGTTTCATAACTTTCTTCTGAGATATATATAATCGAAAAATGTTTAACCGGTTAAGGTCTGTTTATAGAACGGAATAATATAAAAAATAAAATATCAAAGGAAAAACAATAATACAAAAATAAAATATTTAAATAAAAAAGGAAAATTGAAAAATGGTTAACCAGTTGAGGTGTTTTGACCAGGTCTTGGGATTCTTTGGGTTCATTTTTCAGTTTTCGGGTTAGGTTGTTCGGGTTTTTGACCGGGAAAAAGTGATCTGATAACGAACCCATATAAATACGGGTTGGTCAGGTTTGAGTTATTCAGGTTCAGGTTAGTTCGGGTCGGGTTTGACTTTTAAGTTTAAAAGTAAAATAATAAAAAAAATTATTCACAAAATATCATCACACTACTAAATAAATATCATTAAAAAAATTCTAACATCATATGATAATGTTCAAAAGTCTCAAAACTAACTATGAATCATAATATTTCAAATAATAAAGACTTCAAACAAAAACACATTTATAAAGAAAAGACAATAAATATTAGGCTTCTTCGTTTTTTTTTTGTGAGAAAACATGGCCCGATAATAGACCTATTTAAGGTTCTCGTTGCTCAGGTTTGGGTTTTTCAGATATTCTCTAATTCGGTTTCTGACGTTTTCGGGCCAAGTTTGGTATTCATATATGGTTAACCCCCCCCCCCCCCCCACCCCCAACCCAAACTTCTAAACACATTATAGCATAAGACATGGAATAACATATTGTTTGACTGACTTTGTAGTTATAGAGTGATAAATAGGTTCTTTTAGAAGGATTAAAATTGCATGGACCATGCCCTCTATTAGATGCCACTTATCAATAATTGCCCTAATCAAACTCAAAACTGATCGGTCCCTTTCGAAAATTGGTCAACAAGTGTCATCAATCAAAAACACGCCACATACTTGTAACCAATTTGTTTTCGTTCATCTCTTTCTAAATTCTATGCACATAAATCAAACAAAAAGTAGGATTCGAAAAGAGAACTGATAACATCTAGGACGTGACATGAAAAAGATATTATGAACATGTTTTATAATCATCTATATGATCAATTATCAACAAGTATGTTTTTAATTTATTACTAGTACAATCATTGTCGAGTGTGTTTGTAATTCCTACCACGATCATCTTAAGGTTATGTACTCGCGTGATAATACGTTTGAAGAATTCAAATGATAAAAGCTATTCTCTTGCAAGGATTGATACTTTTGGTATACTTATGGTTTCATTTTTCTTTTGCAATCATATTTTAAACTTCTCAAAAATATATCATTTATAAAACAAAAATGAAAAATCTAATACGATAATTCATAAGTCATGTCTGTTTTACAGTCAAACATGTAAAAAAGAGACCATACGTAATTATTAGATTACTTGTCATTAACTACATAAAGTTTTACTAATTAGTCGTCAATCACCAACCTAAAAATAGTTATGTAAACACAGAATCTTATGATCTTATCTATAACCTAGTTGTAGTTATTCTTATAATTATTAATTTTTATTGTAAATACTTTTATTATTATTTATCATAATTTTTGTTATTATATAGTAAAGTAAATAGAAATATAGAATGAAGGGAAATAAACAAAACAGTTGGGTTCTCTAGTAGTTTTGAAGAACGAAAGGAGAAGAGGAATTTTAGATGCCTTTAGTTTATAAAATAAGAACATTAACTTAACATATAGTTTCATAATTGTTGTACATAAATTTAAAATACATAATGAATTAATGATACCAATAAGAAAAACCTATAACCTATAGCAATCGGTTCAATATATTGTACCAAATTACAATGAATAGCAGGCGAATTGAATTTTAATAACCTCACATATTTACGGTTGTCGACAATAATAATCTCATCTTTTTTACTTTATCTTCGCATATTCAAAATTTAAGTTTTGTACTCTAATATGTTTCAGGCCAAGTCATAGTTTGTTTAGAGATCCTAGACAAAATTTTTACTGAAACTAAAAACATAAACATGGTGCATAGATAATCGCATGGTTATTTTCTAGTAGAGATTTTAGATTTAAATCCTCCTTCCACTTGTTTTCTATTATAGATTTTAGTTCGGCTAAAAGTCAACTTTGCCTAAAAAGTGTAAAAAGGGTTTTTAGGCATGTTGTTATACATCGACACCATGTCTAAAAGCTTATAACACACTACTGAAGTAAAAACACCATATTAAAAATTTTAAAACATTTTAGGCTCTCTCTTAAGTGTTACATGTCTAGCACCAGTTACAATTTATTTGATCTTATTGGTTAGTTGAGTATTGTCGGGATTCCAAACATACATTTATTACTGGGCAAAAGGTTGAAGAACAGGTTTGTTCAACACGGAAACTCTAACATTATTAATAACTAATTTAGTGTACTTACATACATGAATAATAATAATAATAATTTGGGATACAATTAGACAACATAAACACAACACTCGTGTTAAACATGATTTACATAATTGTTATATTTGTCAAATCATTTAAGCTAATATATTCTATATAATACCCTCCCAGTCGAACGGAAGAACAATTGGTCATAATCGAATTGACACTAGTTATCATTTCAAGTTTGTACCTAAAGCATAATCCAAACATGATGGTCATCTAGTCTTTGTAGCTATAAGCTATCCATGACAGATGTGTCCTCATCCAATGTGCCTAATATATTTCTAATTAAGTCCATGACAGATGTATCTTACTATTTTCATACAATGTGTCTAATATACTTCTTACCAATTCCTATGTAAGTCACCTAGATAGAAAACATGTCATTTGAGAATAGTAATTTCAAAAGACAAATAAATGTAAAAGATAGCACACAAGGATTTAACACGAAAAACATTAATATAAGGATTCAATTAAGATACTACTTTTGCAATCTAGATCGATTTCCTTGGCTTTTTTTGCTTTAGAGGTGAATAAGGATCGTTTGGTGGATCAACGCTTTTTACAAGATGAGTTGCCGTTGTGACTTGTGCGATTTTTTATTGGTGGTTGGGTGGTTGGGGGAAAGGGGGGGGGGGGGGCAGCTACAACCGGACAAACTTAATTATGTTAATTTAGTGGGCCGAGTCGATCGCCTGAAAATGTTAAGTGGCGTCGTCGTGTGATGGGATGAAAAAAATTTCTGCCGTTCGTGTTAAAAAATCGAACGTTCTTTGATGGAGTGCCTCGATATGTTTAAAGTGCATAATCAAAAACGATATTGGGTATGTTTTGTTTGTGGTATTGGTAGACAGTTTGGTGATTAAAAAATGATACAGTTTATTCAAAGAAATGACATCGGAGAGACTATGTATGGTGATATTTAGCATTATCGTTCCTATTGTAACAATAGTAATCCGTGTCATCGATGCAGAATGTCGTGGAGAGTGGATCAAAAACCCACTCTTATATATGTAATATTTCTTTGCTTTTAGTTTCTTGCTGGAAGTTTATCATTTATTAATAACTGCCGTCGGTTCCAGAAGAAAAAAAATATATTAAAATATGGTTTCCTAGGTATAAACCACTTGACTACTCATTAGAGAATTCTCCATTCTCCGTGAGTGGCGGGGGCAATTAAGCATATCCATGTATCACCATTAACCACTAAGCATAGTGAGTAGATGATTCTCGAATGAAAAACCCATGCATTTAACACTCCTTTGATGTTATCAATGACAAACGTGTGGGATTGGGCCTTGACCTTCATAAGCATCCATCCAGGCTCCAGCCCATCAATCCATAAGCAAGCCATCATTGTTATGTTAGTGTATTTAAACCGCCAGTTTTGTCGTTTGTCACTTTCTTATTACTTTATTAGTCCTCATAATTTATTTAAGATCAACTAAATCCCTATAATCATTCATACTTAGTTTATTCATAGATTATTTTTTCATCAGTTACCCGTATACTACACAACTATCAAGCTAGCTAGTGTATACTTGCATATATCCGCTGGACCAACTTAACCCATCACCTATACGCCCATTCCAAGCTTTTGACTTGTTACATCACACCTAGCTTCGGCTAACCCGATCCGAGAGTTTGTAAGGTCAAATTCCATCCACATGTTTTGTTGATGGTGATGTCCGATCACATAGGCTTCAATACCTAAAAGATCCGAATTCCCAAACGTAAAGCAATGTATTTGATCATTCCCTTTAATCATTCCAGGTACTTGAACCAATAACCTCTCACCCGATATACCCATTTGTGCACCCCAAAACATCACGGTCACACTCGGTAACACGGGTAACACGACCCGACCCGTTTCCGGTCTATACGGTAACAAATGAAAGTCATAGTATCCAAAAACCAAGATCATCAATTCAGCACACATTTATCCCAAACTTGTACCATGTGTTATTACTGGCTTTCACAAGAATTGTTTGTTTGTTACCCAAACAACAAACAATGATACAGTCATACAACAGGCTCCAATTTGTCCATTCTTTAAGATTGATTTTTACTTTTGGAACATGTTAAAACGGGTATGAAAATAATTCATAAACTTTTGGAACAAACACTGACTAGTTTGCATGGTTTTTAAGTAAATTTTGAGACAAACCATTAACTATGGCTTCAGACCTATTTGGTTTAGTTGGTTGGACCGGCAAAAGCGGTTCGCTTAAACCCGTTTTTTAATTTAAAAAATTAGTCCATTAGATATTTATTATGATAAAAAATAACTCATGAACATTATAGATATGAATAATATGTATACTCTAAAAACAAAGGCAAACAACTAATTAGAACTTCCAAACCATGAATCGAATCGTTAAACCCAGTTTTTTTAAACTGTAAACCGTATCTCGAACATAAGTATAACAATTCATGTACTCCTGTCGACGAAATCTTGACAAATTTACGCATAAAAAGGCCATAAAACCAAAAGTAACATACAAAATAAATGTTATGTAACTGTCATTCAAAGATATAAAAACTTATACCATTTCTTGCAATCTTCATCTCCCATATCTTCAAATTTGAGGATCTTGTTACCATTTCTCTATAAATATCACAAAGTCATGCCTTTACCTATAAACACATCACAAAAACATTAACCATTTATTAACATAAATCATACATTGAAAACAAAATGTCGAAAAGTTACCAGTTTAAATATGCAAATGTACCTTCTCATTTTCAATCTATTCTTCTTTGATTCTCATACTTACACAAAGTTAACACCTTTAACCATTGAACCACACGGTTCAACTAAACCGCCTCAGAACCCATCTGTTCGCATCAATCCCCCAAGTTCTGTGCCGCCACGAACCACCCGCAGTCGATGTTGAACTTGAACCACCATTAAAGCAAGAAAACAAACTATTCAACACACGCCTAATCCGACCACTTTCTCTAGCACCATAGTTACCACTTGCAGCCCATGAAATCCTTCTCGGAGCACCATTATTAAACCCGCCATCCATTTCTGTAAACACTACCGGAAACTCTCGCTCACCGCCTCTCCTCCCGCCCGAAAACCGCCCCACCGCAAACCCTCCGCCAGGCAGCCGCCATATCGTTAACCCAACCGCCTCTTCTTCATTTCCCGCCCGATTATTATTATTATTTCCGTTCACATCATTGGTTTGTACAGAATCTTGATTCTCTGGCGGCAGTTCGTGGCGGCACACGGGGCAAGAATTACGCAATGCTAACCACGGTAGAATACAATCCGAATGGTACAAATGCTTACACGGCATCTCTTTAGCTTTGGTTCCTAACTCAAACGGTTCTTTACAAACCGCACAATGCGGATAAGTGTGAATATGTTTTTCTTGAAACTCAATCGTCGGCATCGATTCAATAGCCGCTTTCGACGCAGGCGGATTATTTTCAATCCTCCCCAACCCATTCGCTTCAATCTGCGACAACTGATCCAAAAACCGATCAAAACCCGAACCCAACAAAAACTCAGACATACTCGCCGGTAACGGCCTCAAACCCGACCCCGCTTCATCATCATAGTACAACTCAAACCCTCCAGTTCCCGATTCATTTTCCCCCGCTTCCGGTGTGCTACCATTGCTAGTCGGTCCACGTAACACAATAACCGGATTAAACGGTGAGCGATCACCCGTGTTCCGTCTCGCCCGGCGGAGCACCGGTGGAGTAGGAATACGATTCGGGCTCGGGCTCGGGCTCGGGTTAGGGTTTTGGTCATTAGTGGGCATATACATCGCGGCAGCTGGAAACCGACGGTGAATCGATTCGGGTAGCATCGATCCGGTTAACTGTGTCCTATCAATCTCCTCTATAAACCCCCCATCGCAATTCGGGCATATTAACGATGAATTTTGTGTAAGAACACTTACGAAACGGTTGCATCTGTAACACCAGTAGGATGATGATGAAGCCCCAGGGATTGACATCAATAACCTGTAATTAGATCTGAATAACAATAATAATAATAATAATAATAATAATAATAATAATAATAATAATAATAATAATAATAATAATAATAATAATAATAATAATAATAATAATAATAATAATAATAATAATAATAATAATAATAATAATAATAATAATAATAATAATAATAAGAAACTTATTCTTCAATAACAGGGAAATTGATCAAATTGGAACCTGAAAATTGAAACCCATGTTCTAAAATAACTGAATCGAATACCCAAATGAGAAATTAATCGTTTCTTCAATTAACAATATGATCAAACAGTTCAAATTAAAACCTCAATAGTTCAAATTAAAACCTGAAAATTAAAACCCATGTCCAAAAATAACTGAATCGAATACCCAAATCGAAAAACCAATTGATTCTTCAAATAACATGATCAAAATATTCGTATACCCAAATCAGAAACCCTAGAAATAATAATAATAAGTTGTGGTCTTGAAAATTAACCTTTCGATTGAGCAAACTGAGATTTAATTGGAAGCCGGTGATCGGAAGGTGGTGTCTCCGGCGGTGACGGAGAATGAATTGATGGGAAATTATTATTATTTTTATTATATATATTTGGGGTAAAGCGGCGTGATACAGGATACTCATGATGCCCACTATCGGGATGGAAGTGACACGTGGCGAGTGGTTACTGGCGGCAGTGAAAGTGGGTGCTTTTAAGAGTTTTACCGAACGTTACAAGATTTTGAAACTTTTTTACTTTGCAGTTGCAACCTTATTTTGAATTACACACGGTTATATTTTGATTTGATAAAATAACAACTTTTTTATAATATTCTTGTACCAAATGAAGTTATTTATAAAAATTTATATGACTTGTTATGAGAAAACAAATACTTTGTGTAAAGAAATAAAAGTAGTGCCAAAAATACTTTGATGTTTTAAATCCAACGTTACATGTTTTTGTTATTTTCATCGGTTATTACATTTATAATAATCTAAAATTTAACAAAATGTAGTGTACAAGTAATTATTGCACATCACGATCAATGGAGTGGTGGTCTGGAGTTCAAATCCCACAAACGACAAGCTAGCTTGAGCAGATTTGACACAAGTAATTCACTCATTGGCTTGTATGAGATAGGTTTTAACATTGTATATTAATAACTAGTATTATGATTCTAGCTTAGACGTAAAATTGTTAAGAAATTAATCTGTTTAACCCAGTTACGGTCTTTAACTCATTCAAGTCATTAAAAATAGGCACCAAAAAGGTTTAGACAAACAAAAAGTAGACGTAAAAACATTTAAACACGCATGCTCGGTTCTCTTTTTACTGGCGCATAACTTATTTGATGACTATAGACAAACATATACACAAAGGTAGTTACAATCGATAGAAACTGAACTGTTTTGACATCCTCACATGCATGCATAGACAAATACTTCTTGTCCTTATCTTTAAGTTTCCAAACTTAGAAAGTATAATTGCAGCTTCCATCATCACTTCTAGCTGTTGGGTCGAAGTTATCCGCACCGCTATCCGTGCACCCGGGCGGGACCGGGACCTGGATCTGTTGGGCTGCTTTTCCTGAAACCAAACCACATAACATGAGCCAAAACGTCCCAAAACAACACTAAGAAAAATGCATCAAATAGAACCCATGTTAAGGTTCAATGGAGCTAACCATAGAACTCTCCACGGTTTATGGAATCCCTGTTAGCATCCCCGAGTGCAGCTGAATCTAAATAGGTGTCGGCTAGCTGGACTCTCTTCACGTTCTCCTGTTCTTGAACCAACATGTTCCCATACTCTAGAAGTTTTTCAATTGTTATCTTGGGTTGTTCAAATGTTGGAGGGCCTTCCTTAGAGTTTACGAGATTCTTCCCAATGGATTCGACCCCAACGCCTGAAATCCACTTCCTTACTTCATCGTCGTACACTCTAGCCCTCAATGCCCCAAAGAAATCTAAAAATGTACCAAAGAAAAACAGTTGTAAAACATTTTACACTTTTACATTAACTAACAAATAAACGTACACAGTAAAAGTCCAATCAAAATATAAGGTCAAGAAAGGATGTGATGATCGAATGCAAAACTTATTAGAATAGATTCAGGTTATAACATATTAGAATAAATGGATCATGGATGTCCGGTTAGCCTACTAGAATGGATACAGGTTATAACACAAGTCACCTAATGTTAACAAATATGATCTAATCCATTTTTTTTAACATAACTAATTTGTTATGATTAAAAGAACAATCTTAATTACATAACAACCTATATTTTTTAAGTAAAAACAATTACAGATGGTGAAGTTCAACTTACTTCACTTGTTTTACCTATTTAATATGCATGTTTCTTTATTAAATGACAATAGCTTGTAACTAATCTAATGATAAACATGTAAAATGGATTAAACGAGCTGACGGATCATACCTATGGACTGGCCTGGGAAAGTGTCTACTACTTTGGTAACGTCCGCAGTAGAGACACCATCAGTTCGGAAGATACCCATGCATACACCAATTCGGTCTTCTCTAGTCGGAGCCCAGTAGAACTTCTCCATACGCCCATCACGAATGAGAGGAGCATAAAGGGTTGAAAAGTTGTTACCAGTGACAACAATCGGAACACGAGGGTTTTCTTCCTTATTGTACATACCGGGAAGTTGGACATTGGTCGGGTTATCAGTGATGTTCATGAGAGTGGCGTTCACCATTTGGTTATTGACCGTATATTGTGTAGTTCCACCCATTCTTCCGGCTCAAGCGTCCAGATCGTTGATGAACAGGCAACACATCTTACCCTTCTTGATAATATCCGCTGCTTCACGATACCTTTGCCTGATCAACTTTGCTGGTTCTCCGGCGTTTCCACTTTCTAACTCTCCCGCACTCATCATAATCGGGCTAGGAGTATTAGAGAGAATATATTAGCTAACGTTTATTGTTATATAACTAACATAGTTAGAAATTATGACTTGATTATGTTTTTGTGTAATTATTAATAATACTACAAAATACCTGACGGGGTTTTGATTATTCTATAGTATCCATACAAAACGCTTGTCAATCTTGAATCAAAATGAAAAGGTTGATCATCAAGATTAATCAAACTTACGTGATTCCCAACTTGGCGAACACAAGTTCGCATTGGAAAGATTTTCCTTGACCTTTGCCTCCCCAAACACCCAAAATGAGAGGAACCTATAGAACGGAAATCAGGATTATCGTTGTGATATGAACCGCTTAATTAACAAATTAATTAATACGGTCCAAAACCTTGATGTTAGGCAAAGTCATGAAGTTCTTTGAGATATGAACAACAAGTTTGTCCATGAAAGCTGGGGCAATGTAGAATCCATCACTAGTGTTGTCTAAGTATCTAAAGATTCAAAAAACACATAGAATCTTGGTAAACCACCAATAGATAGATAAACAGAAAGACAGACAGGCATATTAATGCTTACGTGCGAATACCGGTGCTAATGTATTCGTATGAACTCATGATTGCATAATGGGTCCCGTCACCTTGTGGTGCTTGGAAGAGAGAATCAACCATACCCTTACCTCTGGTGATGTCTTGTTGATCATCAGAGATATCGTATGCGAGTCCCTTCCATCTGTCTTTATCGGTTTGCTGGGTTTCATCGATTTCCTTCTCGGCTGCAAGTACTTTGAAAGAGAAAGACTTGTTGCTATTGTTTGTTAATCTTGAAGTCATTGTCTTCTTCAAGCTGGCACCCAAGAAAGTTGAGTTTGGGATTGCAGCACTACCAGTGCTTCCATTCAAGCTCAACTGTAACAACAATATATATATATATATATATATATATATCATTTATAGCAAATTAAACAAACCCACAAAACCTTTTGAGAGTCTTGATCTAAACACAAATAAATTTTAAACTAGGGATAGCAATTTCTACACAACCGGAACACAACACGAAAATAATCATGTACTAGAATGGTATGTTTAGCTCGTTTAAAAAATGTGTCAATCTGGGTTGACCTGTTAGTTCAATAGGTCAACTCGCCAACCTGTTTGATTATGCATGGCGACCCGCCAATGTGTTTGATTAAGCAGGTAGGACCACTAACCATTTATGACTCATTTAACCCATTTATTTACAACCCACCAACCTGGTTAACACGCTAACAGCTTGATTGCTACCTGTCAGCCTTAAAGACACGTTTAAATAAATGAGTTAAACTGGTCGCGTTCAGTTTACACAAATTTAATTGTAAGCACGTCAGCATTTATGTTTTTTACATGAATACAAATAACGATAGTGCTTATATTTTATAATTTAACTTGTCAACTCGACATGATTGACACCTCTTTTTCAAACATCTAATGCAAAGATTTTATGGATGTATAGTATCACACTCTTAAGTCTTAACAATGTAGATCGTATCAAAATGTATATATTTCATGGAGCAGCAGAAGACTGAGGATGGAGGGAGAGGATTACCGGAGCGCGGTTGACGGCTCCAACGGTGGAGACAGCAGTTGCCATGATGTCAGTGACTGTCAGAGAAGAAGCTGTTGAAAGATATTGTGCATAATGATATGAAGTCAACAGGATAAGATATAACTTATATATAGACAAGATTTGCTTTTCAACTGTTAACGGCCACACAATGAGGATATCTAGCGATGCCACATGGGTGTTAAATATTGATTGTTGGCATAACCTTTGATCATAACCACTTGATATTTTGTCATCAACTATCTTTTTGTACTTTTCAGGAGAATAATTGAAGTGTCATAAGTCATGTTCTTGTTTTTATACTTTTAAGTGGAACAGAAATGTTTGTCCACAAAACTAAAATAAATAAATAATTTGGATAATGTTGATGTGAAATATATAGATGAAGAAGATATTTTTAAGCAAGCATTATTGAATGTTGACAGATAATTATTGTAACTTTTTTATTTTGTAAAACAATGAGTTTATTTTGCAACCAATACCATAATCGGTTCCATCGTTGCATAATTTGAGACTGCTTCATTTCGGTTTGAAACCAGTTGAAAAGACATGAAAGAAACAAATTGAAAATCAAAAATTTTAGTCGCAATCCAGTCTTAAAATCTGTAACCAGTTCAGTTTAGTGGCAAATTAGTAAGAAAAAACACGAAAAAGAAATCCGGTTGGAAACTTTGTGACCTTTTCATTTCCGTCACAAAATTTACGAAGCTTTCATTTCGGTCATAAATCAGCCTCAAGAAAAGAGAAAAAATAAAATAAAACTAAAAAACATCGGCTGTAAACATGGTTGCAAAACAAGAGAAAAATAAATTAAAAGTTAAAATAGCAAAATATAGTTTGAACAATAATATTTAAGCCATTGTGTTTGGCACAATTATGGTTATTGATGGTCTAACTATAGTCAATAATGGATTTTATGGCCAATGATTGTTAATTAAGGTTGTTGAAGGTGGTAATATTTAGTCAATGATGATCGACTTGGGATAATGTTGGTCATGAACTAGAGTTATTAACTGTTTAAGTAAGGTCATTGCTACTTGCTAGTCAATAATATAATAGGCGGCACAATAGGACGAAAAGGGTGCTAAATTCAGTTATTTCATAATCACAATCTTCTTTCCTTTTAGGTAAGTTCATTTTGGACGGGCCATTAATGGTGAATAAAATTTTGGCGTGGGTGAAAAGGAGAAAGATTAAAAGTTAAAATCTTCTCTTTAAAGATAGATTTTGAGAAGACCTGTGATAATGTAAATTGGATTATTTTTTTATTATCTACCCGGTCACAAATGGGGTTTCCGAATATATGCCGCAAGTGGATTCAAGGTATTCTTAAGTCGTCAAGGTCTTCGGTGTTGGTGAATGGGTCTCCACTTTTCCTTTTGATTATGAAAGAGTTGTCTTGTAAGATGGTGTGAGTTGGGCTTCTTGGAGGACTTAAAAGCAAAAAATGGGGGTGCGATGGTGTCTCATTTTTTATACTCGAATGATTCTATGATTGTTGGAGAGTGGTCTATATCTAACTTAAAAGAATGTGGCTAGGATTTATGCTCAGGCCTTAACATTAACTTCCACAAGTGACAAGTCCAACCTTTATGGTTGCGAGGTGAGTGGGTTGAAAGGGGAAAACATGGTGGGTGTTTGGATTGTAAGTTGGGCTTAGTTCCTTTTTATCTTATGAATAGAGTTAACAATTGGGATAAAGTGATATTTGTGTTTTTGACATCTTAGTCTTGTGAAAAACCCGGTCTCTCTCTATTGGAGGAAGGGTTCATGTCAAAAAGTCTGTTCGTGAAAGTTTACTCGTTTATTATTTCTCTCTCTTCAAGGTGTCTTGTAAGCAGAGACGAGCGGGTACCGGTACCCATAAATACCAGTTTGAAGACAAAATTCGAGAACTACCGATACCGTAACGATACCAAAAACTCAAAACTTGGTACCGATTCGGTACCGGTACCAAAACGGTACCATTACTCATTTTGCTTATCCCTACTTGTATGGTTGTTGGCATCTTAAAAGTATATAAGTCTTTATGGGAAGGGTCCAACAATTTCCAAAAGATTCATTGGGTGGCTTGAGACTGGGTGGCGCTCCCAATATCCTATCTTGTGGATCATGTCGAAATAGGGTAAGTGCAACGACGATTCACAGATATATGAAGACACGATATGACCTTTGAATGAAGATATAGTGAAGTAGATAATATTCAAATTAGGACATTATACATTTAGTTTATTAAATTAGGCATAGGGTTTGATTTGTAAGTCAATAAATATCATTCTCCATCATGAAGTTAATGGTGACTTTTGTGAAATCCTAAAAAATCTACGTGTTTATGGGTCTGTAATCAATATAACCTTGAATTCTTCCAGGAGCTAAAAGAGAGATTTTTATTCCATTCCCATAATGAATTTTTGTTTACAAACACCCCTCTCTTCGCAAACACGAGTATTGGTTCAAGCAGAATTTGTTCGGTCCAAAGACTATGTTTTTCAACTTTGTGGCATAGACAATGGATGCTCCAAGGCACATGACTAAAAATAACTCCATCCTTGAAAATTTTCCTATCACATAAAGGTCCATGTTACATTTGCGTATAAATGTTAACTTCATTGGAACTAGAATCGGAGGCTAACACTGATTTAACTTTTGGAATTATAAATTAATGTGACCTCACAAGGTTTAATATTTTGAGTGTCTCTCAAGTATGTGATAAAAAGTTGTCTATGTTTTTTGCTAAAACTGATGCAAAATTGTTAAAATTCTTCAATCGCAAGAATCTTAGAAAGAATCCATAATAAGGCTTAGAGCATCTCCAATCGCAATGCCCTTCGACAGGTGAGGAAGAGCGAGAAATAATGAAAAATCCGTCTCCATGAACGAGAAGAGTGGAATGTGAGGAGGGCCACCTGCAAAGTTTCTAACGTGGAGGAGAGAGGTCACATGTGCGTCGTCTAGTGCAATGCGGATGGTCTTGTTTATTTTTTTATAAACAAATAATATCACCTCATTAATTCTCAATGTACTTTTCTCACATTTTATTATTACTTTGTAATACTCATTTTTATGGAACGACAACTCGCAAACACGCAACTCTTCAACAAACATGGGATTTGAACCCTTGTTATTTGGAAAGACAAAACATTATATAACACATTGGTAGTTGGGCCAAAGATTCTTTAGTACTTTGTGACACTCAATATATTCTAAATTGTAATTCGTGTAGGATATTAAGAAACATACTATAAGATTTTTTTAATGGGGAAATCACAGTTTTTTTCAATACGTTGTATCGTGTATATATTTGAGTTACAAAAAATATATAGGGTTAACTTAAAAATGTTGTTAAAACGTCAACTGGGCTTAAAAAATCAGTAAGTCATTGACAGGCCCATACCGGTTCGAAATAGTGTTAGGTGCTGTTTGTTTTTGCAGACATAAACTGTCTGTAAGCTGATTTCATCTGTTTTTATGTCTGCAGCTGAAGATGTGGTCTGAAGCTCTGTAAACTGAAAAAATAAGACTGTTTGTTTTTATAAGTTAACACGGTCTGCATAAACTGAAAATACAAACACATTAATTAATAAATTATTTATTAATTCATTAATATCACCAAGAAAGGGAAGTACAAGGAGTTCCAGAAGACGATGTAGAAGAAACTCCATTGTTACTATTCGAATCACCACCGCCACAAACGTCTTCGTCGTCGCCAGAAGACGTCTCCTCCGTCTCCAACCGTGATGGCGACGTGTCCGGCGTCTCAAACGGCGTATTTCCGGCGACCCTACTCTTTCTCCCGTTTTCCTCACCGTTGTACACCGGATTCGAAATGGATGGGTGGCATGGGCGATTAATCCCATCGGGACCGGAATGGCGGGGGCTCAATCGTTTATCGCGTTCAAGGGTTCCAACGGATCGATGACGGTGAAGACGTATAATATTAGCTCCTACTCGTCAATTGTTGAAGGGAAGATTGTGTTTGAAGTGCCGGAGGCTAGTGCTGAGTTTTCCGGTGGGGTGATGAGGATTTTTGCGACGATGAAGTTGCCGGAGGCGATGACGGAGGTGAATCATATCTGGCCGGAGTTTATGGGATGCTTATTGTTGTTTTTGGATGGTTGGAGAGGAGGCAGCAGGAGAGCAGGTAGGGTGAAGATGTGTGAAGCAATAATTTTTAGCTTCTTTTTTAAGATAAAAGAAGCTGATTTCAGATCTTATTTTAAAAAAAAAACAAACAGTCTTCATGGGTGATGTCTGCGCGCCTGCAGACATCACCCCTCCTGCAGATGTTTTAATCAAAAACAAACACAACCTTAGTTTCTCCTTTCCTTTTTCTCTTTCTTGGTCCTATATTTATTTTATTTTTATATTTCATATTTGCTAGTTTTAGTATTAAAAAAGTAAATATCATGTCTTGTAACAAATTGATAAATGGTAGGGTGATTAGAGTGTGGAATACGAGATCAATAGTTCAATCTCTATAGAAAAAAAAAAGAAACAAATTCATAAATGTATTAGAAAATAAAATCAAAGGGTTGGTGGCTCATTGGCAAATGCAAAACCTTTTAAACACAAAAAAAAGGTTCAATTTGCCCTTAAAAAATGGAAAGTTTACAAAGACGGTAATGACTAAGTAATTCATTTTTGTCCATATATAAAAGTTGAAATTATCATTATTTTTTTTTTAACGACGAATTTCTTTGTCTACCACAAGACTTGAACTCAAGACATCCCAAAGTCTCCTAATCCAATTTTTTAAAGGCTTTGTCTTTTTTATTTTGATATTGGACCACCAATCCATCGATAAAGTTGAAGTTATTCTACAAAAATGTAAATGAAGCCTTCCGTCATTATGCAGTGAACTATTCTATTATCATCTAAGGAAGAAACTTTATTAGTTAACCCGATAAGGTGTTCAAATTAAGGCAAGGTGTTAAAAGTCTAAAGATCATAGAAAATATTAAAAAGTAAAAGAATATAAAAAAATGAATAAAGGAATAAAAGACATCATTCTTATGGGTCAAAAACAGGTTCAACTAAAAAGTATTTTGGTTAAGAGTTTGTGGTGTCAATTTGATGTTGGGCTTGTAAGCTAGATATACTTGCTGTGTTTAATGTATGATGTTCGTTGATTATTTTGATGTTTTTTTAACAACTAAATATTACACTTTACAATGATTGAACCCTAACTTCCTTTGACATTAATGTGTTAGTAGCTAATTGTTGTTGTTTCATGTTTGTTATTTTTACAGTGGGAATGGCTTATTTTGATGTTGTAGTTTGATTTATTTGAGTGTTTTGTGATTAAATACATTTTATTTTTAATATGAAAACAGTAAAAACTAATTTGTTATTATTTGGTTTGTTTTTATAATTGTTTGTTGTTCTTTTTTGTTCTTTTTTGCTAATTTCCGGTTATAAGTTGGTTCATATATTTGGCATGCATTTATATAATTAAAAATAATAATAAGCGGGGGTTTGAAAGCATCTCTTGTTTGGTGATTACACGTCCAACCACCAACCAGCACTAGACTTTTTAAAATCTTGACACATTTAAAGAATTAGTCTTATGAGTCGACGTGGGCCCGTGTAGTGCACATATTAGTATTAGAAGAAAAAAAAGAAAGAAAATCTATTAGAATTCCAACTAATTTAATGAAAATATGTGTAATGTGTCATGTGTGTAATTAAAAGTCATTTTTTATCATTATTTCGACTTGTGACAAATGATTATGAACGACTTGGGTCAACTATTAGTTATTTCGACGTATGTGTTCACAATTATATTAATGCACACGTCTAGCTTTAGCTTTGTAAGTTAATATGACTGTTTAGAAACTAACCACATAAAAGAATTAATCTTTAAAGAGCATTCTCATCCCATCCTCCATAATTATATGAGAGGGATTGGTAAATTATAGGGGTGGGTTTTAAATGATTGTGAGTGTAAATTATAGGGTGAAGAGAGAAATGTAGTGATTTTTTGTAAATTTGGGGAATATTGTTTGCTCATATTTATTTTTTAATATTTGTTGGATTGGTTGTGAGTAGAGCAGAGAGAAAACTGTAATGATAAAAGTATTATTTAATTAAACATGAAAGAGAAATATAGTGTTTTGTAGTGTAATTATAGAGATGTGGATAGGGAACGAAACGTGAATGCTCTAAAATGTTACCATTATTAATACTAATACATTCGTCACATAAATATCAACTCTCTCTATCTCTCTCGGTCTATAGTATTTTTAAAACAATTTTTAAATTTGGATAAAACACTTGCAAAGAATTAAGTTCGAGCTGCGCAACAGCAAAAATATTACCACGATCGTCGATTCTTGTAGGCCTACCCAAAAGTCTACATTTCCGAAGTTATACTCGAGTGTTGGATCTCTTGCAAATGCCCAGTCTTTTAGTCGTGTATCCATCCTACACCAACTAACAATATCCCCATGAATTTGATTTTTTGATCTTTTGAGTGAGCCAAGTGTTGATGGCTCGGTAAGAACGTGGCCTATTTTACCGTATTCAAATAAGTTAATACTTTAATAAGTGTTTGGAAGTCCATAGCGATACTGGAAAATCGATTAACTTACTATATCTAATCTTAACATCTGCATATGATTAAACATAAAGTCAAAAATGCTAAAAGTATTTATTTTTTTATCAATGTGTGACCCGTCACGGAATGGCTTAAAGACGTTTATTCTAATCTACTCGCTAACATACGCAAAAATAACTATTTTATAGCTGATCATTTTGTTAATATCAATCATGGTCTTGGAAGTGGAGATGTAGAGCCTTAAAAGTAGGTCATCTTTTAAGGTTTAAATTAAAAAAAAATTGGTGTACATATATATTTTTTTTGTAATTCGGTTGTTTGTTTTAGCTCAAGTGTCTTGCTAGTTAACCGGACCGGTTGAATAGAAGTTGTTCGGAAAAAAACACGAAAATTGTTGTAACTTAAAATCGTGTAAGGTGCTTAAAAACTCCCGATGTGTTTCACAATTTATTTATTTGGTTATTTGTATTTCAATAATCACTTAGTTTATTAATAAAAGCAATACGTTCACTTCATTTATCAATTCAACATAAACTTGTTGTGGTTATTGAAGAAACACTAAGTTACCCCGGGCAGATTATGGATAATCTGGGGGTTAAATAGATGTTTCCCACGAGGGGTTAGATCCGGCAAAGATGGTTCTGATAACCTGCAAAACAGACACCGTGAGCTCGTCACTGAGAGGGGGGGTACCTCCTTGTGAACACCCTCCGGCGTGAGAATCAGACTAGATTGCTCTTGAATATAAATGTATATTAAGAGATTGCTAGAGCAGATATCAGGTATAAGATGTAAGATACAAGATAAGATCAGATGATCATACCACTTGGGGTATTTATAGCCGAAGCTAGGTTTCCAAGAGGGTATAGCCGGCTGAATAGTATTCCTGTTCTACCAACTGTGGCCTACGCACGTGCCATGCTGGCAGTTGGTGGGTAGGCAGCGGCTGACAGTGACCAGGCCTGCTGTGTACTATTCCTTTTCCACCAACTGCAGGCTATGCACGTGGTATGACAGGAGTTGGTGAGTAGGTAGCGGCTAATAGTGACATACAGTACAAGAGCATGCTGCTCGCCATACTGTTGTCAATGGGCTGTCGTATCTCTGGTCAGATCTTTTGCCCATACCTCGTCAGGTACAGTACAAAAGATCTTCCAGTATCGTACGGACTGGCTCATTTGGGCGGGAGTATTCCCCCTCCCGCCTTTGTGCGGGATTGTTCCCGGCTTTGCTCATTCCTTCAGGTGACTACTGAATTATTGAGAGCTAAGTGCCTTGTGCGTGTAGCCTTGCTGCGCGGGTGGCCTTCCCTGATGGCTTGTATCCGCAGCTGCGGGAACAGGTAGAGTACACCATTGGGAGGCATTTCCTGCGGGAACAGCTTGCGTACTGCGCGTAAGGACGTCACGTCTCTGAGCATGGTGGGTCCTGCGGATCCAGTTGGTTTTTGCGCAGACGTCTCTCTTCAAGGTGAGTCCTGTGGGTCCAACTGGGCTCTGCTGGGACCTACATCTTCAAGTCCCCCCAGTCCAATGTTCTTCTCATGAGTGTTTAATAAGTGAGGTGAACTTTTGGACTTTAAGCAAAGGGTTTTTGAAAAGGGTTTAGTTTTAAGGTTTTCCATGGGGATTCTTCCCGCGGAAGTCCTTATGTCACTTGCAGAAATTCCTGACTTTCCTGCTTGATCTTTGGGTATGATGCGGGTAGGTCTGTAACCTCCTCGCAAGTCAGGAGCGTTGAGTCACACTTGTGTGGATTCTCCATGAGGTTTTGGTAGTTTTGAACATAGTGATCAATTATGTTAAAACCACCAATTCCATCTTGGAGCTTCAAACAATGTAGTTCTCGACGTTCCCGCTATGCGGGGATGTTATTCCCGTTTCCGCAAGCATTGCCCAGAAGATCCTTCTTGGTTTCAATTCATTGCAGAGTGCTAGGTATGTGAAGGGTTTTGCCTTGACACTGTACCCGCACTCGTCTTACGGTTACTTTACTTCCAAGGTATTCCTGGCGTCAATTCCCTGCGGGTGCTAAGTATGTGAAGGGTTTTGCCTTAACACTGTACCCGCACCCGTCTTATAGTTACTTGGTCGCCGAGGTATTCTTGGCTTCAATTCCCTGCAGGTGCTAAGTATGTGAAGGGTTTTGCCTTAACACTGTACCCGCACCTGTCTTACAGTTACTTGGTTGCCAAGGTAAGGGGTATTTTCCCGCTTACTTTTGAATCTTTTTGAATTTTTGAAATTCGAAGAGTTGGTGAAAGGATAAGAACAGTCCAAACTGTTGAAACGTCGTCCGACGGTTTCTTCTGACTGTGTCAGGACGTGCAGGAAGTTATGGTGACGTGACAGTACATGGTCATTCCAGACGCTTTTTCAGGCGCGTGGGCGCGATTTTTCGGGCGCGTGGCCGCGAAATTAATGGCACGCGTTCTTTCAACAGCTGTTGCCAGCTTGCTCTTTGCCACGTGTCATAGTTTCATTGCACCTGCGATTTCTCTCTCTTCCGCATTAAATTCATCGCATTGATTGCGATTAGTATATAAAGGGGGAGAGGGTCCTTTGTAATCCACACTTTCACTTTTCTCTTCATCTTCAAAACGATTTCCGGCAAATACTCTCCTTTTCAGTCGAGCATTCTCTTGAAATTGTTCTCTTTTTCATACCTGCAAGATGTCTTCTGCTTATGATCTTGAGGCTACAGCCCAGGAGGCTGGGGTGTACGCCGAGAACCCGTCATCCACATCCGACAAGGATGACAAGAGTACTGCTGGCGAGTGCCAGTGTGCTCTGCCTGTCGATCTATATCAGTACATCGTCAGGAAGTTCATGCTCGAGTCTCTCGAGCCTGAGTTTCCTGAACCTTATCAGACGGTGTATGATGCCCCCTGAGGCAAGATCGGGGTATATGCCGCATTCTTTGTCTATGGGAATCTTAGGTTCCCCTTGACGAAGTTTGTGTACCGTGTTCTGGAGAGGCACGGTGTACACCTGACCGAGGTACACCCGATGGCGATCACAAAGATTCGCCACTTCGAGTGGGTGTGCCGGATTCTGGGCGTTGAGCCCTTCGTCGACCACCTGATGACCTTCTACTCTTGGAGGTGCATCCAGGGGTGGTATACTCTGATAACCCGGATCAAGGGTTTGAAGATTTGCGCAACCGAGCGCAGTCTTCGTTCATGGAAGCGGGAGTTCTTTTATATCTCCGCTCGCGCCATCCCCCTTGCCACGAAGTTCAAGAATGGGCAAGCACTCCCCAGCCTTCACGCCTCCAACTACCAGGAGGCAGAATGGTTCTCAAAGATATCCCGAGTCCAATCTCCGGTTTACCGCTTTGCGGAGTCCGTGTTGGTGATGCTCGGGATGAGCCGGGTGTGGAAGGATGCGGAGGCGCAAAAGATCCCGATCGTCCTTGAATACGGTTTGAACTCTGTCCCTTACGGTATGCTCTGTCTTCTTTGTTTATATAGGTTTGTCTTCTAACTGTTTTTCTTTTATTTCAGAGGGGAACGACTTGCAGTCGCTACTGTATCCGCGGGAGGCTGATAGTCCCGCTCGGATGGGTACTCGTGCTCTAGATGAGAACGAGTTGCCCATCCTTGAACAGACGGCGGATCGGTTCGTGGAGGTCTACCCGCCAGGTCACGAGATCCTGAGCGCCAGGCGGCCAGGTAAGGCGTTATTCAACCCTCGACCCCTCAATGCTGAAAGCTCTGCTGGAATTCCTCTAATCTTGTGTTCTGATGAGGAATCCGCAGATGGTCCTCCGTTGGTGCGGAAGAAGAAAGCTGCCGGCGGGAAGGGGAAGGCGAAGGTGGCCTCCACTGCCGATCCGGTGCCTCGGTCTGATTCAGAGACCGAGAGCGAGTAGGTGGCGGGGAACCCTGGTGGTGATAAGACCACTGCTCCGGAGGCTGTGACGACTGTCACCTCCGGAGAGCCCAGGATGACGACGGTGAGCGGCGTAAAGAGGCCGGCTCCATCGGGTTCGTCCCCGCCTGTCCGCACTTTTAGGCTCAAGAAAACCCGTAAGTCCAAACTTCCTTTATTTTTAACTTCATAGCTTTCCATCATTAATACTTATCTTCTTTGTGCAGGCGTGGATGCTACCGCATTCCAGGGTGGAGCGGGGAGGAGTACCTCCAGACCCATGACGGTAGGCTTGGTCAGCCTACCTGAGGCGACGACCCAGGCGGCTGCGCCTGCTTCAGTTGGTTCAGTTGCTCACCCCATTGAGCCAACTGTTCCAACTGTAATGACATCACCGCCGGCTGTCAGTGCCATATTTACTGAATCTTTCACTGAGCCGGCGGTTACTTTTTCTGCGGACTCCGCAGCGGCGACCACGGTTGTGAGTTCACCTACGGTGAGTTCACCTCCGTTGGTTTCTACTACCGCAGCGGCCTTCACCATGCCTCCTCCGTCATCGGCAACGACGGCCGATCCTTCAGGTACGCTTGGGGCTTCTCAACAACCTCTGCCTCCTTCCCATCAGCCTGACCTCTTGGACGGATTTCCCTTGGGTTCAGGTGATGGTTTTGGCGGCTATCGGCCTGTTGTCGACCCTACAGGTGCGTAGGGTTCTTTTGGCCTTTTTTTTTTCCATATCATCTTTTCCTAACTGCTTTTTGTTTTTTGCAGTGTCGGATTCCAATGAAGTGTATGTTCCATGATGGAACATCCGCCGAGGAACAACCCTTCGCACGCCTGTGGAGTGCGTGGAGTGGGCTCGTCACGCAGCTCCCAGTGGTGCGTTGGGGGAAGCCATGGCTAGCTACCAGGAGGGTAGGCTAACCAATGAGCTTCGGGTTCTCCTGGCCCGGATGCAGCCGCGAGTCGAGCTGCTTTGTCGTGAAAACTACAAGTTAAAAGCAGCTCGCATCCAAGAAGTAGCTCAGGCGCGGGCTGTCCGGGAGGAGAATAGAAGGCTTACCGCAGTGGCTGCGGAAAAGGAGAAGGCCTTCAAGGCCCTCGAGGTTGAAGTTCAGGCCCGGCTCGAGGCCCGTTCCAAGGCTGCCCAAGCTGTTAACGAACAGCTTCGGCTGGCTAAGGAAACTGCACGGAACGCAACCGAGAGGGCCACCAAGGCTGAAGCTGTTGCTGAGCCTTTACGCCTCGAGAATGAGGAACTCAAAGCCAAACTAGAGGCGCTCCAACAGGCTCATGATGCCTTGGCGATGGAAGACGCCAAGAAGCTCCAAGAGATCTTGGACCAGAGGGGCGTGCTTGACCACACTGAGCGGAAGCTAAAGGGTGTTGAAGAGGCTGCTGCAAAGGAAGTGTTGCTTGCCAACCTCAATAAAAGTGAAGCCGAACGCGCCCGTAACCAAGCTCAAGCCGCCCTCCAAGAGGCTCTGGTTGCCAAGGAATGGCTTCTTCGAGAAGCGTTGTCTCAGGTAAGCTTAACTTCATAATATCTTTACGCTTTTCTTTGTAAATAGAAAAGGTTTTGATACTTGTATTTTTTCTTTTTGTAGGTTGTGCATCGGGTCTTCACGGATACGTCTTATGACGATGCTATGAGCGCAGGCCTCAACGCTTCTCATGAGGATGGGGAAAAGGCCAACTTCCTGCTTGGTCTAGGGTTCGTTGAGAAAGGCATCCCGCCTTCCAACTTCCCTTTATTTGATGTGGATACTGAAGCTGTATACGACCAAGCAGTGAACCAGTATGCCGCCTTCCCGCATCCGGTGGTGGAGAAGGTAAACGAAGTTGCCGCTGCTGATGATGGGCTAGCTATCCTTAAAGCTTTCCTTGAACCGCCACACTCTACTGATGGTGCGGTCCAAGTGGAAGTGGTCCTGAGGCTTGATCTTGAAGATCCCTTTCCACCATTAGAGTAGATTTTTATTTTTGTATAGCTTCTTTTGTATGCGGGTATGTACACAGCAATCTTTGTAATATTTGAATTTCGATGGAATAAAGATTATTTGCCAATCCCTTGCCGTGTTTATTTCACGCTTATTCTGATTTAACTTAGCAATTTTTTTAGTACTTAGATAATTTAACTTTTCAACGTGGTAGATAATAAGTTAAAGTTTTGCGTCCTCTTTCATGATTGTGCGGATAAGACCGTCACTTGCACTTAGTAGGATGGCTAAACTTTACCTATATCTGACCTGCGTGGAAGTTTTCCTCATCTTTTCCTTTGAAATTTTCTAAGTGTTTAGAATAAGTTAACCTTTGAACGTGGTAGATAATAGGTTGAAGTTTTGCTTCCTCTTTCGTGATTGTGCGGGTAAGACCGTCACTTGCACTTAGTAGGATGGCTAAACTTTACCTATATCTGACCTGCGTGGAGGTTTACCGTTTTTTGGGTTTATGCGGGTTTTGCCGCCTTCCCCACGCAACGACTTTCCACGTAATTATGCGGTGAAAACCGGCATATTCGTGTGGAAAGTTCATAAGTATAAATGTAAAATCATCAGCATCGATGTTCTAAGGAGAATCATTTCCATTAGAAGTGGCTCTGGGCCTTTTCTTTACAAATTTGGAATTGATCTACATGCAAACTGTGTAATTGAGCTCCCTTCTATGCTGCTGGGATGGGAGTGCCACCGAGCCGATATGCACCTGGTTCGGGATCTCGTTGTTTACGCAGTATGTAGTCTCCGGCATTGAAGCTGCAATTTTATTCGTGTTTTCCCCAGCTGGGGTTCTACACGCATCAGCCTGCTCAGCGTTCGTTACGCCACGAGGTGTGCGAGCGTCCCATCTCTGACAAATGCTTCGACGATGTCCTTTACGTCTGTGCATTCTTCAGTGTTGTGGCCTTTTGTCCTGTGAAAGTCACAGTATTTGCTCCGATCAGCATTGTGACGATGTCGGATTATTGGAGCCTTTGGCCATGGGAGCTCCTCAGTGGCGAATATCTCGGTGACGCTTTTGGTGAGTGGCGTCCATCTGGAGTTCTGGTTCGACTGTACGTTATCCCTTCCGCCTAACCGATGTTGCAAGCCGGATGAGGTGTCAAAGTTTACCCTTGACTGCCAAATGCCTAGCTTCCGCTTTTTGTTTAGTCGGGCAGTAAGGACGTTGTCTTCTCTTGTTTTCTGGGTGTAGAGGTTTGTGCTCTGGGGGAGATCTCTACCCAGTTGCTTCTCCGTTTCCGCAAAGCGTTTAGCTGGTGTCATGATGGCATCCCATGTGGATGGCATGCCATCTTTACCCGTTAAGGTGCGGATGAGCTCTGGGTCGTTTGCGCCCTGGATGAAAGCAGCGCGAATAAGATCTTCGCTAATATTACCCAGACTTAGCTTCTTTGAGTTGAAGCGAGTGATGAAGTCTGGCAAAGATTCATCTTCCTCTCGAATGCATTTGAGGATTGTCCATTGCTCTTCGGTATACTTTCTTTGTTGGCTGAAGTGTTGGCTAAATTTTTGCTGGAAGTCTTCCCAATCGTAGATGTGGTGGACCGGTAGACGATCGAACCACGCTCTAGCTGCCCCAACAAGCGTCATTTGGAACATGTAACACCACGTAGGTTCCGTCCAACTACTGACGGTTGCCCCCGCTATGAACCTGTTCAAATGATCGTCTGGATCAGATATACCATCGTAAGTGCCGATGTTGGACATCTGTTTGGCACTTTTCGGGACGATTGCTTCCGCAATGTCCCTTGCAAATTTGGACGTTCCCGCCTTTGCAGCAGTTGGTGTAAATGTTTTGGAGAAGTCACGTGGGTTTTCACCTGCGTTTTTTGGTTTGAAGGTTTCTCCAAAACGCCTTCTCGGTTGGGAGTCTGTTTCCTTACGCTTCCCTTTCGCCCTATGACGAGGGTTTGCGTCACTATCGGATTCCTCCGAATCATTGTCCCAGTACTCTCCGAATTCCTCAGGCTGTTGGAGTGAACGTAAGCGTTCATCCAACTCGGCTTGGAATTCTTTTTGACGTGCTTCCGCCCACGCTTTAACTTCATCGAGTGTTTGGCGGGGGAGCCTCGTTCGTTGTCTCTCTAACTGGGTATCGGTGAATCCCTGTGAGCGATTATTTACTGCACTTGCCCCAGCTTGGGTAACTGGGGTAGTGTTCGTAAAATTTACTGCACTTGCCCCGGCTTGGGTAACCGGGGTAGTGTTCGTAAAAACTGTGTAGTCGCCGGTATTCCCCTGAGTAGCTGGGGTTGTGGTTACCGGAGTTTCTTTAACCATCTTTCCAGAAGTTTGAAAAAACTGAAAAGAAATGAAGTTCTAGCTTTTATGCACGGATGGCGCCAATGAAGAAACACTAAGTTACCCCGGGCAGATTACGGATAATCTGGGGGTTAAATAGATGTTTCCTACGAGGGGTTAGATCCGGCAAAGATGGTTCTGATAACCTGCAAAACAGACACCGTGAGCTCGTCACTGAGAAGGGGGGGTACCTCCTTGTGACCACCCTCCGGCGTGAGAATCAGACTAGATTGCTCTTGAATATAAATGTATATTAAGAGATTGCTAGAGCAGATATCAGGTATAAGATGTAAGATACAAGATAAGATCAGATGATCATACCATTTGGGGTATTTATAGCCGAAGCTAGGTTTTCAAGAGGGTATAGCCGGCTGAATAGTATTCATGTTCTACCAACTGTGGCCTACGCACGTGCCATGCTGGCAGTTGGTGGGTAGGCAGCGGCTGACAGTGACCAGGCCTGCTGTGTACTATTCCTTTTCCACCAACTGCAGGCTATGCACGTGGTATGACAGGAGTTGGTGAGTAGGTAGCGGCTAATAGTGACATACAGTACAAGAGCATGCTGCTCGCCATACTGTTGTCAATGGGCTGTCGTATCTCTGGTCAGATCTTTTGCCCATACCTCGTCAGGTACAGTACAAAAGATCTTCCAGTATCGTACGGACTGGCTCATTTGGGCGGGAGTATTCCCCCTCCCGCCTTTGTGCGGGATTGTTCCCGGCTTTGCTCATTCCTTCAGGTGACTACTGAATTATTGAGAGCTAAGTGCCTTGTGCGTGTAGCCTTGCTGCGCGGGTGGCCTTCCCTGATGGCTTGTATCCGCAGCTGCGGGAACAGGCAGAGTACACCATTGGGAGGCATTTCCTGCGGGAACAGCTTGCGTACTGCGCGTAAGGACGTCACGTCTCTGAGCATGGTGGGTCCTGCGGATCCAGTTGGTTTCTGCGCAGACGTCTCTCTTCAAGGTGAGTCCTGTGGGTTTAACTGGGCTCTGCTGGGACCTACCTCTTCAGTTATCGACTTGTTATTTTGTCAAAGTAAACATTCAAGTAGCTCACTAATTCTTGAGTGGTTCTAGCTTGCACGACTTTGTTCCCTAGTGGGTCCAGCACAAGGTCAAACCAGGCAGGCGGGTGTGCAAACCATGACACATACTTGGTCAGCAAACCTAAACCATGGGCTGGTAAATGAAGGTGGTTCGTTGGTTTGGACTTTCTGGCCGGACCAATTCAATCACCGGTGTATTCAATATTGAAATTGTAACATGGAGGCCATACCACATTGTCAACAATAAAGATAAACTCCATTTTTGGAAAGCTACATCATGGAAAATGACCACCCATAAAATGCCCATACTCTGAGTTGTTATTTATTAAAAAATATATATACAATTTTATATATGTTTTTTAACCTCCATTTATATAACTAATAGTCAATTGTCCCATCTGATTATCTCTATTTCGCGAGTGTTTACGACTAAAATATTAAGCTATGTTGGGTTAACCAAAATATTAATTATTATTATATAAGAAAGAGTAAATAGGCTAAAGTGATAGTATAAATTTGATGCGGTGGTAGAAAACTTGGGTTTCTCAATAAAAACCCAAATTCAATCCTCACTTACAAGTTATAACACTTTAAGGGAACATGGGTAGCTCAGTGAAAAAAAACTATGACCTTTGTAATCTCTAATTCGATTCTGAGAACGTCAGGGTATAACCACCAGCGGGTCTTCGGGTAGGGGGGTTCCCCGACCCTGGAGATAACGTGTAGGCGCTTAAGGGTTCCGTACATCTGAGTTGGGCCAGCAGGCGGTGACCTTTTACCACTGGATAACCCCGTACAAAGTACCTAAGCATTATATATTTGTTGGTTGTTAAAAAAAATAGTCTAAATTTAGTCAAAATAAAAGTTATAATTTAAAATATTCATTTCAAATTTATTTAATGATTATTTAGGAGTTATCATTCCATCGTCAGGTATAAACATTCATTTGTATAAACAAATAGGATGCATTCTATAGTAAAACTGAAATGACAACATTCATTTGTATAAACAAATAGGATGCATTCTATAGTAAAACTGAAATGACATTTGTATGGGTGGACTTCACCATAGATATAATTTCTTTATACACTAGAATATAATTATATATATATATATATATATATATATATATATATATATATAATTAACAAACTGTGAAACAACAGTCCTATTTCAATTATTTTTATAATTTATATGAAAAACGTGATAATAATATCCATATAATTATAATACTAAATATTTAACACTTTCTTGATATTTATATATTTTTTTGAACCACTTTCTTGATATCTTTTATGCGTGAATATATTATATAGTTATTATTTACTTCTAGATAATCTCAAAACAAGTTGTTGACAAACTGAGTTGAGTTGCCATAAATGCACAAAACAGATGTCCCCATTCATACATCTTGTCACTCTTTTCCCACTTTAGGAAATTTTGTTTAATTATTATTTGGCAAATTCTAAAGGTACACCATGTACACCTATTAAGTAGGCATATTTGCACATCATTCAGCATACGTTTCGTATGCTCAGCATACGTTGCGTTTGCTGTAATACTTTGTCAGATATCATACGATTCGTATGTAATGTTATACGGTTCATATGGTTTTTGTATAAACAATACGAATAATATAAAAAGCATACGATTCATATGAACAACTTTTAAGTAAAATTAATAAACGTTTCGTATGTAATGTTATACGGTTCATATGGCTTTTGTATAAACAATACGAATAATATGAAAAAGCATACGATTCATATGAACAACTTTTAAGTAAAATTAATAAACGCTTCGTATAAAAAGGATACATTTCGTATAGCTTAAATACGAATCATCTAAAATGTATACCGTTCGTATTTGAATGTGTAACAAAATAAGTTTTACTTGTAACCATCTAAAACAAAGGCGTAAGCTTTGTCTCCAACAATAGTGATTGCATGTAAGCTTCTTGCACCAGGACATCCTTTTTGGTCAACTGCAAATAATAATATTTGCAGTTAGTAAATATGGTTTATTTGGTAAAATCAGAAATCATGAACCAGTGATCAATTTGACATAACTAACATCTAAAGATGAATAAACCGGACAATAATTACGGTTTAAATGAATTTGATAATGATTTAGCTTGAATTCAAGAACAGTAGAACACTAATTCAATGATCCCTTTAAATAATTACTTTCATGTTAATGAATTTTGCAGCCTGCTTCTACTGGAGAACAAAGTGTAATCTAACTAGGGCTGTAAATAAACCGAATGTTTGAAGAACTGTTTGGCGGGCCATTCGACCATGTCTGCTCTTTTAATATGACGAACACGAGCAAGGAATTTCGTTCCATTAACTAAATGAATGAACACGAACATAGGCCATGTTCATTCAATTGTGAAGACTTTGGGGCGGTTTTGGGTTTGACCTAAAAAAGACAAAACCATGAACATTTCTAAATACTAAACTCACATAGTTGTATAACAAATACATAAAAATAAAAGCATTAATATTCATCAAACCCCAACATAGTTTGAAAAGAAAATTACTGCTACATCCATCCAAATTACTAGAATTCACACATACAACAAAAAAAGATAACGTTTATGTGCGTCAACAATAAAAGATAAAACCATAATAGCTAAATTGTGCATTTATCATACTAGGCATCATCATAAACCATGATCCTCGTCACTACTATCACCAAAATCATCATCATCATCACCGTCACCTCTATTATCATCATCACCAACACCACTAGCATCATCATCACCTGCATCATCACTACCGTCATCACTAGCATTATCACCAACATCATGAAAGCCCGACTCCTCCTGCGCGGCGACTCCTTTGGCGGTGGCACATCATCAGTGGGACCGTCCCTGTCTCTAACCAACCACTCTATCATCCTCTCTATCCTTATCATACGCTGCTCCATGTTAATTAATCACATATCCTGATTCACCGTCCCGGCATTGCCATGCGACTGCCCCTCATCGACACGTGGCCCCTGAACAAGTACATAAACGTCAGGATGGCAATGTAAGTAGGGATGGCAGTGAAACTCGAACCCGATGGGAAAACCCGAAACCCGACAAATGGCAAACCGTACCTATTTGTCTTGTATGTTGCATCTACGAACAACACATGCGGGAATGCACACCAAATCGGGAACGATAATTCATGAACGATGAATAGCCCCTCCAACTTGTGAGTGGATTCATTTACCTCATGCTCTTGAAGGTAACCAGCATTATCCAAGAGTGTGAAAATAACTTGCATCGGAGACTTGTTACCGTGGAGGGATACTCGTTCCTTTGTTGTTCGTTGTATACGTTTTTTTGCCGTAGACACACAACGAGGGTCCTGCTTTCTTATTATTGATATAATGTTTTGGGGATCCACGTTCTGGTTTGTCAGATCCTTAACCAAAACTTTTTACGCAGGGTTCAACCTCTTTGCAAATTCATGACCTTTCATATATAGAGCAGGCGAATGATTATGTGTACCACACACAACTTTTAGTTTCCAACCATCTTCCTCTTTGTGGTACTTTGCAATCAACTGAAATGGACAGTTGATTTTCTTGGTACTACCAACGTGTCTGACAGTTGTCTTCCCCTTGTATACACCACCACGATCACATATAAGAAACAACCTGTTCTTGTCGCCAGCAACATTTGTCTTAGACCGTTGGGTAATTATCACGTAACCATTGTTAAGTCCGGTGTTGTACGCCCATTGCTTCAACTCATCGAAACACATAAACACCTAAAATAAGATTCATTTTTGTTAATAACATGATAACGTAATACAAACATGAATAGAAAACCTGTACCTGTTCGGTTGTGAAAAAATGACCAGATTCCACAAAAACGGTGGCGAAAGATTCATCGGATTCCACAAAACTTTCTTCAAAATTATGCATTTCATCAACGAAATTTATCAATGTAGTTGGAAAAATAAATTTAGGTTGGTAATATTTTTAACAACATTTGGAAGGGATGAAGGGGGAGAAAGAAGTGAGTAAAATATACACACACTTCATTGTTAGATGTATATCGTTCAAGAAGTAAGTTGGTAAAAAACCATATGAGATCACACAATTTATATGGTTGAGAGATTCCTTTTATTCATAATATTCGTCTTACAGTCTCACAATATGGTCAAAGAATCAATGAGGCCTAAATATATGTGAGAGATTGATGGATTAAATATGTTTCACGCTTCTTGCAAAAGTAATTGTACAATTTTAAAGATTCTTCGTCATACGTTTTGTATTATTTCCTATACATTTCTTATAGATTACTTCTCATGAGTTTTCAAACACCTACATGCATACGATTTATATCCTTTCATATTCGGTTCATATGTTTATGTTAGATTACATGCTTCGTATGAAATCTTATACGTCTCGTCTTCCATATATACGAACTGTATATAAAAGCATATGACTCGTATAGTTTCTGAAGCATATGACTCGTATAGTTTTTGAAGCATATGACTCGTATGGTTTTCCATATGACTCGTATGGCTTCCTTAATTTGACTAACTTAAGTTATTATTCTATACGTTGCGTATGAGGCCTATGATTAGATGGGGGAATGGTGTGACATCCGGCATTTTTAGGTTAACTCTGTTAACTAAACCCAGTTAAATCCTGTTGACTATGTCTATAAACTCAGTTAGTTCTGTTAACTATGAGTATGAACTCTTGTACATGTGATGTCATGTATGCGTATATTTAAGTCAACGTGTCATTGATGACTTAAACAAGGATAAGTGACTAATTGTAACTAGGATAATAAACTCGTCTTGCATGTTATAATAAACATGTCATATAACATGTATGATAAGTATAATGTGATTGTAAGTAAGCTAAATGATTAAATAGGTTATATTGTATGTCATGTAACATGTTTATTATTTAAATGGAACCTTAGGTTATGTTACATAGGAAATGTTTATTAAAATATGTAGCATGTCACACATGAGTTAATAAAAGATAACCTAAGTATTACTTTCATTAAATCAACAATGATGAGTTGTTAATAGGAAAATAGGTTACAAACTATTGATTAACAAGACTTTTCTCTTTCCCTTCTCTCTCCCTTTGGCCGTAGATCACACACACACACATACTCTCACTTTTTCTTGTAAACATTATCCTTCAAGTATCATCTTCAAAACAAACAAGAGTTGGTGATTTTGGTAAACAAGGGTTTAAGCATTTGATCAAGCAAAGTGAGTAGATTATTATGTTTATATGTTTCTTTTTCTTTTAATTCATATGAACCTTGTATCCAAATGGTTGGATCATGAAAGGGGATGATCAAAGTTTGACAAGTAAAAAGGATTTTTGTATGTGTCTTGATTAGTATTTTTGAGTCTTTTATGAATACATGTGTTTTTACTTTTCTTATGAAATCAAATGGATAAAAATAAGACATGAAATTTGATTGAGTAAGAATGATCCTTGATGATTTAGAATCATAAGGATGTAAAAGTTATGATTTGTAGTGGATTATGTTTGAATCTGTTTGCTGGCAGACTTGATGTTTCAGATTGTATGGTGAATAAATTGATGATATGTTTGAGTTTTTGATCGATTTTTGATTCTATGAACATGTACTTTGAATCTAGTTTTCAGAAAGTCCGAAATCTTAATTTTTGAACACTGTTTGAATACTTTTTATTAATTTACAAAATCAGGATGCAAATCTAAATTAGAGAAAATAATTCTGAGTTGAGTTGTAAATTTCATAACTTGATGATAAAAATATATATGGATATAATTCTACTTCGAGGATGTTGTAAATTGAATTAGAAATCTAGTCCAATTGGTCTTGCACCAATTGGACAAATATGGAGTTTTTGACAAATTTTTAATTACTGCTGTGTTGTTGTAGAAATATAAATCATGTTGTTGTAGTATATGAATATTCTGGACGAATTGGTAAATCCAAAAATTGTGAGAAAAATATATGTTGAACCTAATACTGATGTGTACATGTGTGATTTATTTGGTAATTTAATTGTGAGTTTTGATTGATGAGAAAAATCGGTTTAGGTGGTATAAATTGTTAAAGGTGATAAAGGTGTTGGTTGAATTGAGATAATTGCAAATTGTGATATGTTAGTTGTGGTAAATTAGAACTTTGACTTTTTAAGTCAACTTAGAACTAGTTGACTAAATAGTTAGTCTTGCTTGTGATGTTGTGAAAGTGTATTGATCATAGAATTGCAAGGAATATGGCTAAGTGTGTATACTTGATGATTGATTAAGTGTGACTAGAATTATAAGGTAAACATTCTAAGTCCAACCTTTTAGTCAAAGGTCAATATTTTAGTCAAAGGTCAATATTTTAGTCAAAGGTCAAAACTTTAGTCAAAGTCAACTTTAATCAAAGTCAACAAAAGTCAAACTTTGGTCAAAAGTCTTTTTAAAAACAATGGGAGATTGTTGGATACTAGTGGTTCTAGGAACCATCCCACAAGTTACTTACGTACTTGCATTTTTAGGGTCTTAGCACGTGACGCATGTAATACCCGAAGCACCAACAAGGTGAGTTTACGGCCCCACTTTTATACTTTTCCTTTGGGGGAGGAAACATGCAAAACTGTTTTACTTTACTTGCTCTAAATCTTTACACAACCGTTTGGTTGCTTATAACGTAGTGTTTCTTTGCCATGGAAAGTCCTCACGAACATCGGACCGTTAACTAAGGTTAACTGGCGTGGTAAATTTAAATAGTACTATTGGGTTTGACAAACCCCACCCTGCATTATTCTCGACTGGAGGTCGAACGGGGTGTAACTTTGACCAAACATTGTTAAGTTTTGGCAATACTTGACTTGAGGCAATAACTAGTCAGCTTCGGTCGTGATGGAGACATAACACTATGCGGCAACGAGTTAACTAAGTGTAGTTAACCATGGGCCACTTTTATTTATAAATGTTTATGAACTGATAGAGCATAACAACTTTGAAAACCTGTGAACTCACCAACCATATGTGTTGACTCTTTTTAGCATATTTTCCTCAGGTCACTAGCAAGCACTTGGATTAGGATAACATTGCATGCATGGACTCGTATTGGTTTAAGTTTGAAAACATTTACTTGATATTGGTTTTGCGCTTGTAGCGCCATGAATTATTTAAACTTGTTTGGGAGATGGCTCCCGCACTTTGTTTAGCTTCCGCACTAGCACTTAAGTACTCTGAACATTTTATTTTGATTTGTTAAAACTTTTAAGACCATGTAGATGTCGTTAGGTGTGATTAATGTGTTCGGATCCTGGTTTGTCACCCGCCTTACGGTAAAACTCCGTTAGTGGAAATTTGGGGGTGTGACAAATGGTGTTTAAAAAAGCTAAGTGGTGTATCTCTAGCAAACCCCTTATTATTTATACTACTATATATATTTTATATAAAGAGAATAATTATGTAAAGTGGTGGGGTTCTCTCACACAAAAAAGTGTAGATGTATCTAAAATTAATTACATTTGAAAGAAGGATATAGTGTTTGAGATCAGTGAATCTTTGAAATTAATCTAATTTAACTACTGAAGTGATATATTTTTAGCAGGGTTGTCTTCGAGAATTTAAATACCTTGGTCAAGCCAAAATAAAAAGGCCCGTAGGTCTTAACGAAAATTTTTTATTCGCTAATGTACATGGATAAAACTTTTATCGACCGATTTATTATAAACAGAAACCGTTCTGAGCATTTAATTATATCATAAACCATTGCAAATAACCTTATTTTTAACACCAAAAAACATATATATGTAATATGTATATCAAGTTTTGTGCCTCCGAAACTTATGGGCCACAGCCGATGGTGCGGCTCGCACACCCTCCAAGCCTCCCTTGATTTTTAGCTTTTGAAATGCATGTCTAGGGTGACTGGGTGGGAGTTTGAACTTCTAATTAGAGCATTCTCATCCCATTCTCTATAATTATGTGAGGGGAGTTTGCAAATTATAGGGTGGAGTTATTGGATTGGTTGTGAGTAGAGGAGAGAGAAAACTGTTATGATAAAGGTATAAAAATATTATTTAATTGAACATGAGAGAGAAATGCAGTATTTTTTAGTGTAATTATAGAGATAGAGATGGAGAACGAGTTGAGAATGCTCTTAGCTACCAAATTGATCAAATTGCATTGATTAAAAGAACAAAACTCTTCTTATGTTTGTTTAGTATAATATGTTTTTTTAGGTCATTAGTAATAGTTAATGCTCTTTTGTTAAGTTTCAAAAAAAAAAATAAGTTTCAAAAAAAGTTAATGCTCTTTGCGAACATTTTCAGTTACATCATCATTGTCCTCTTCAGTAAAACTATGTGTAATGATAACACTCCTTTAATCAATATCATTTAAGACATATAAATGCTTTATTGTAAAAACAACAATACGCTTATAAATAAAGTTTTATAATGCTTCACTACACAGGATGTAAGGAGGTTATTCACCTATATAATACCTCATTACAATCTACGATCTCAATATATATAAACATGAAGGTTACTTGAAATCAGTTTTTTTCTTCATTTAGTTTAATCCCTAATCTGGTCAATAAAGTTAAAAGGAAGATATCAATTCCCTCCCATTCTTGGCAATCACACCAAACCAAAACCCTACTAATTGCCAAAAATATATAACAATTCAAAAATTTCCTTTTTCTAGTAAAACATTTAAGCACTTTGTTAATTAATTAAGTCATAGTTTACGTATACTAGCTGAATGTCCGCACAACGCAGCGGGGTATGTATGCAAATATGACATCGAACGCATAACCGTGTTATCGTTTCAGTAAGTGTGTGGCTTCGTAATAGTACACGTGTAACCCGGCAATAGTATGCTCGTAATGCGTCATTGGAAGCTCAACCGGTGTTAGTAAGCACGTCACACAACGAATGTACGCGCGCAATCAAGTGTCGGTGCACACGTAAGACTACATTGAACGAGTCTTGACCCGCCACCCGTTCTGCCTGACACTGTTATAACCCGAAATCCGTTCTAAGTTGACCCCTTTCGACCCGAACCCGTCCTGACCCAAACCAAGTTAACCTTTTTTTGTATCGACCCATTCCAACCTTAACCTTTTAGAACCATGACCCGAACGACTGAACCCGCCCGACCCGTTTGCCGATTCTTAATGGTAATCACGTAACACATTAAGTTTTAAAATAAAAAAGTATAGCAATACCATAATCAAAATAAAGAGAATAAAATACTCGTTTTTATGGTATAATTGTTTTTAAATAATATTAAGATATGAAAAATAATAAACATTTAAACGTCGTGGGGATAGTTGGTTTAAAAATAAGGGGCATATATATGATTATTATATAATTCAACAAAATGTGATTAAACTTAAAGGACCAAACTTGTAATTATAATTGAATGAATTAAAATCAGTATGTTCCCTCACTCATGCTTTATATATAGTATAGATAAATGAAACTACCATCCTTTTACCCTTCAAATAAAATATCTCACGTGACATATATTTTAGAAATTTTTTTACAAACTATTAAAAGTTTGATTTAAATGTTAACTATCACCGGTTTATACACGTGAACCAGTACTGTTAATTCAACTAATTTTTATCATTTGTATTTAATTAAAACTCAGTATAAATTCAGATGTGAGCTAAAATTTGTTTCTCGTGTTAATCATACTGATTTGCATATTATAATCTATAAAGTATAAGCATGATTAACATTTGTTCATACAAGAACCATCATTAATCAACGTATGAATCGTGTTAGCTCACATCTAAAAACTAGACATTGATTTTATTAAACATGTATAGTGCAAAGCTCTTCGAACACTCCATTTTAAGTTGATTTAAATGGAAAAACCACAATAAGTTTACAAAATTACACGATAGATTGATTAACATTCAAATTATGGATTAATTAATTAATAGTGAAATTTATAATATTTTTTTATTGATTCTAACCAAATACGGAGTATCAAATATTCAAATGCTTACCCATGAAACTTAAGGTTATTAAGTGCGAGCTAGTATTAAATAATCACCGTCATCGTCATCGGCATCATTCATAGGTAATCTAAATAGACAAATTTTAGAGAGAGAAGTCCCAAATAACCTAAATTATTGAAATATATAATAAATGTATAAGAGTATATCCAAAACCATTGAAAAAGACAAATTTTAAACCAGATCCGTCTTTACCGACGGGTTTCGTTTGAGCCAATTAAAACTAGCCACATGTTCCAAATCCTCTTCAAGCTCCTCTCGTGACACCATTTTTTCCACCCACCTGCAACTTCCGGCGACACCATTTATTCAGTCACCATTTAAACTCATATTCAGAAGCACCGGTACGTACACTCAACGTTTTATATGGATCTAACGTAACCAGATTGATTGAAACACACGTAACCATATAAAACAAACCACAAAATAAATAAAAGGAAAAAGTAAGGAAATGAAAGAAGAAAATTTCATCTCACATTGGTGGAGGAAAGAAAAGGAGAGGCTTCCACCATTGTATAAATAGGAGTGTAAGTACTTGTCCCACATCGCTAGATTATAAACTAGTGAGCTCTTTATAAGAAAGAAAATTCATATGTTATTGTTCTTATAAGACATATCACACCCAGTGCGAAGCACCCGAACGCGCACGGGCACGGGCTCGGGCGAAGTGCGATAGGCGCAATGTGACGCTTAGTATTTTTGCGGAAAATTAAGATTTTTAATAACTCTCCCATCGCGATACACAAAGGGTTTAGATTAGCCCCATCGCGTAGCTCGATGACGTGTAATATTATCCAGAAACTTGGCGGAATAGCGACGCGATGGACTCCCAAAGTAACACATCGCGTATCGCGACGTGGAAGCCACGCAGGCGAGCCACGTGGCGTGCCACGTAGCATGCATAGGGCTTACTAGGCGAAGCTACAAGATTCTTCGCGATACGCGACGCCTTTTGTGTATGGCCATCGTGTATCGCGACGGGGTCCAGAATCATCTATAAATAGGAAGCAAACGTGACATTCATTTCTTTGTCCAAAAATCTTGTTTCTCTCTGAAATTTTCACACATATTAAGAGTATAGTATAATACCCGAGTGTCGTAACGATATCCTATCCGATAGAAAGAAATTGTAACATCCCAAAATTTCGAATAATAATAATAATAATAATAATAATAATAATAATAATAATAATAATAATAATAATAATAATAATGAATATTGACTCGTTATGACGGAAAAGTTTACTTGAGTTAATAAATAAATAGTAAAATGGTAAAAAGGGAAAGATAAGTAAGTTAATTAAATATAATTAATTATTGACCAAAAAAGAAAGATGGGCCTTAGGTCCATGGGCTTAAGGGAGTATAAATACCTCTTAAACCCTAAATCTTTCAATTTCCATCCATATTATCCATCTTATTCTCTCCACACCATAAAACACACACACACCTCTTACCTTCTACGACCGTGAGAGAGAGAGAGAGATTCAAGATCCAAAACCAAGCCGAGATATCGATAGATAGTGGTCATACAAGCTAGATACGAGATCATTGTTGAATCTCAAGCTAGCCGTAACCTAACAACCGACTAAAGGTATGTTTTTGATCTTAAAGGTTAAGTTTTTATGAACGAATAATCATGAAACTCGAACCTAGAGTAGATCGGATCCAAACAAATCATGAAGTTGCAAACTTGAAGATTAAAACGAACTTAATGGACTCATGATTAAATACGGTTCGTAAAGGAAACCCAAGATCTAGCCTAGAACGTTTTAAAACCATAAAGGTCTAAGCTTTACGCCTAAAACGGGTTAGATCTAGTTGATGATATAGTAACGAGTGTAAAATGGTTAGTATAAATAGAAAGGGGTGGTTAAAAGTTCATGATTTGAACCATAGAACATTTACTGGGCAAGGTAGAAACATAAAGATAGAAAGATGAGCTGAATTGGGGGTTCTCGGCCAGGACTGAGGGTTCTCGGCCAACCCGTGTTTTCGGCCAGGTATGGGATTTCGGTCGAACCTGAGTTCTCAGTCATACCAGAGTTCTCGGCCAGAACGGGTTCTCGGTCTCCAGGGTTCTCTTCCAAGGGTTCTCGGCTGACCAAGTCCTCTGTTGGGTTTTGGGCTAAATCCAGTTGGGTCCAAGGTACCATAATGGGCAGTTGGGCTAAGCCCATATATAATATAAAGCAAACTGACCCATTATCTTAGGCTTAGCAAATAAGCCCAACTTAGAAAATGATTTAAAATGTTAATGGAAAATGTGTTAAGGCAGTTAATGAAAATCAAATTTTTCCAAGCTGACCTAGCAGCTTAACCCCAGCCAGGGGATCCGCCCCTTGGACCCCGCTAGGGGCTGCCGCCCCTAGAACCCCGCTGCCAGGGACACTGCCCCCGGACCCCCGTTCGTTGTGGGTTATATAAAGATAGAAATACGATATGAGTAGTAGTAGTTAATTGATACATGTAAATATTATACAGTTAGCCATGCACAACTCAAGAAGGGAATAACGATTAACGGAGAGCGTAACAGGATTTAGGTGAGTTTCTAGCCCCATTTCCTTGTTATGTTTTCGGGCTGTATGCATACTCAACGTGAATGTTAATACACTTACCTTAAATGGTAAGTGTATGTCTTAATGACGATTGTGATAGTTATGTATGCATGCTTGACAGTACGTGAACGACATTCGGGTATTGCACGTATTGTCAAGGCAAGTATAGTGTAGTATGTATGATATGTGTATGTGAACAAGGGAGTATGTACGATTATGTTGTGTATGGTATTAAATGTATGGGTATGATATTGAAAGGTAAGGTAAGGTTAAAGGGTTGCATGCCCTAATAATTTATGTGAAGGCTAAAGGGTTGCATACCCTACTAATATATGCGAAGGATAAAGGGTTGCATACCCTAATAATATATGCGAAGGTTAAAGGGTTGCATACCCTATTAATATATGCGAAGGTTAAAGGGTTGCATACCCTAATAATATATGCGAAGGTTATAGGGCGTAATGCTTTTTAAAACGTAAGGTAAGTATATGACAGAAAGAAAGTACGAAGGTAAGTAAGTATATTATAAACGAAAGTATGGAAGTATGTAGTTATCAATGTATTGTATGTTATGTGATTAACTAGAACTCACTCAACGTAGCTGACTTTTAATATGCACGCAATTGAGTAGAATGAGGCAGTTCTCTTGAGGGGAACACGTGGCATTGAATAAGAGGCTGGCATCGGAAGACTCAAGACGCTTAAGTTTAATGTTTTGTTTATTTTAAAAGACGAGACGTTGTTTTAAGACAAGTTATGGTTTGCTATGAAATGTTTTATGAAAGTTTTATATTCCGCGAATGTTTTTATTAACTCTGATGATTAGAACTATGTTGATGAGTAAATCTAACGTCTAAATGTGAGGCACCGGTAACGTGGCCTTACAGAAATATACACGAATTCAAAAGCTCTGCCTGTTAAGGTATGACATTGTGCCATCGTGTAAGTTTCAACTCTCGTGATTATCGTTATGATTATTGATTTTATACTAATCTAGGAATACTACATTGTGCTTATCCTAGGTGCTTAATATCAAGAAGCGTTCTTTAAATTGTAAACTTGCAAGGTGAGACATTGGAGTTTTTGTACAACTCACATTTGCGTGAGACAATCATTTTCCCGACACTGTCATGATAATTTCAAAACCTATAAAACTCATGACAGATAGTCTAAATGATTTCACATATATTTTAAAGTATTTTAAATACATTATAGTGATTAAGTCTCCATAGACTTACGGGATGGTTACTACTGGTATTGTGGGGTTTTGTATACATGGCTTGCAAACTGGGCTATTACACGTTACTTATTGGACAAGTGTTAGCAATTAAGTAATATGACCACGGTCACAGATACGGTCGAGTGACAAGTATCTTTCGTTAATTTGTAAGCAGGCAGATGTAAAAACATCTTAATGCTGTAACTGTAAAATGTGTCCTTTCAAATGAATGTACCCACCAGTATTTCTTGCTGATCAAATATTTTAAACATGTTTCAGGTGACTTATTAGAGACAAAGGAATGATGCCTGCGGGCTTTCAGCTTAAATAAGTGGCTTGTCACCAGAATAAAGAAACGTGTTTTGTAAATTAGGGTTTATCCCTATAAAAATTATGTTTGTATCAAAATGGGTTAAATTCCCAGTTTACTATAATAACATTCGTGGTGTTTTTATAACTCTGATAATTTTTTCTAACTACGGTTTTAATGAAACTTTCCGTTGCAAAATAATTTAATAAACACCGATACCACCACTCAATGTTCACGGCTTCCTTCCCGAGGTATAGAGGTCGGGGGTTGTGACACCATAGATTCAGAAGCACCATATTCAATGTTTTATGGTGTTCGACGGAAGTTGCAAGTCGTATGAAAAAACAGTGTCACCAAAGGAGCTTAAAGAGGAATGGTGGGGAGTGTGTCCGGTGCAATTTCACGGATTTCAAAAACGACATATTTGGTTCAAAAGTTGTCTGAGCCAACGGGTTCGGAACACATAGCAGGTTTTAATTGGCTCAAACGAAGCCCGTCGGCGAATACGGATTTGGTTCAAAACTTGTCTTTTCCGACGGTTTTGAATGGACATTTATAAAATAAGTTGATATCTTAAGTCATTTACGATTTCGCTCTAGAAATTGACTAATTGAAAATTTTTCTCATCTTAGTCTTAAATATATACAAACGAAACTTTTAAAATCTCTATGGTTGTTTCTTACATTTTTTTACATTTTTTTAAGTCACCAGATTGCTTTATTTGTATATAAAAGTTTCTCATTTACTTGACCCGAATTCATAGATAACATTTTAAATATATATAAAAGTTTCTCTTACCAAACCAAGATAACCCTTAAACGAGGTATAACATCTCATTAAATAAAAAAAGTAATCTCATCAAATACTATATACGAAAATCCTATAAAATTGGAATATAATATAATTAATATCCGAATTTTTTTTTTAAAAAATGTATAATTTATAATTAGAAAACAGTTTTATAGTAAAAAATAAGTAGGTCATGAGTTTTATCAAACTCAAATAACTTTTAAACCATGTTATAAATTTCATTTATATATAAAACTCTTTCATCATAAATATAAATAAGTATATTGTTAACTTCCTTATAATATATAAAATTGAAATTTAATAAAATATAAATGTTAAAAATGTATAATGTAGAACAACCCTGTAATGCGTGAGATAAAAAGTAAAAACTTGTAACTACATCTAATTCTCTTCTTTTATATACTCAATTACAATCATTTAGTAGCCAGCTAAGAAACCAACAAAAATTATTTGTCATGTTATTTTCGACTAGTGGCCAGGGCGTTGTGGACGTGGTCACCAATTCACAACCCACAAGGCAACTTTATCAACATCCAAAATTATTATATTATAATACTATCGTCACCGTCTGCAAGTGGACGATTCTTCAAACCAAAGCAAAATATATACCTGGTGAAATATGATTGAACCCTCCTAACTTTGGAACCAAATTTAATATACCATTGTTACTAACAAGTCATTTTATCGTTCTACTTTTATATCATTATATTACAAATTTATTTTTGTTTACATTATCCTATTAATATCTTATGTATTAACATCCTTTTTTAAATATATGCTTGACCCTCATCTTTATTTATCGAACTTAAATAGGCTCACGAGTCTCATAGTATTAGGAATGATTCTTAAGGAATTCCATTAACTACGAGAACTCAAGAAACCACTTTTAAACAACTTTAGTTTAATATTATTTAGACATAAAAAACAATAAAAGTTTGTACTTAGCGGGATTAAAATATGTAACCATGTCATATCACACATACTAGACAATACAAAACAATACAAAAAATTTTGTTAACGGGATTAAACATGTAACCTATCATATTTATGTTGGTAAAGCAGATATGTACACGTAAACGAGATATGCAAATGTAAATTCGTAAGGTTACACATGTAATCTTGTGAGTTTAGCTCAAAACATTTACTAAACTAGTCAGGCCTAAGCTTAGAATACACTTTGAATAACTAAACCTTTAGAATAAGTAAACCTTTTGACCAAGTGAAGTTTTCAAGGTTTTCAACCTTCTCACATTCACATTGGCAGTCCCAATGGGTCAAAATTTTAACATAAAACACAAAAAAATCAATAGGAGTTAAGTAAAACTAGCTTCATAAACCATCAAACTAAGCCCCAAAATACACATGAGTGAGTCATATTACAACATAAGTGATAATCCTAATCAAACTATCATTAACCAAAATATGAAAGATTCTAACTTTGTAGCAAACTACCTCTATTCTTCTACAAAAGAGACCATCTTGCACTTGCATTGAAAATAGCTAGAAATTAGACGGTGACGAGCGCGGTGGAGTCGCCCAAAACATGTCCTGATGCATTTGACCATTTGGCAATAGTTTAGGGGGCTGATTGTAAACTGGCATTGAAGAAGATGGAATATTTTCCCCTTGAGGAGCACCCCCTCCAGATTGTGGACTAGTTCCAGCATTCACCCCTGAAGTTTGCTGAATTTGCATTTCACCCCCTTCCTCCTCGTCCTCCAACGGCAAGCGCTCGTAAGTCGCGTTAGTAAACGTGGCGGCAATAACCATCACCGGCCCAGACGCGACTAATTGCCCAACCACCAACCCACCCACCACCTGCCCTTGACCCCCAGCTAAATACACCGTCAGCCCAGTGGCCCCAGGTGAAGACGGGTGCGGGAGAAACGCCCCAGACAAGGACAGTATTTCAAACCGTCCTTGTAAACTCAAAACCCCGCCTGGGGCAGCGGGCTGACGGAGTGTCACATTAGTAACAATACCCGTTCCACTCAGCACCGACACCCCACGGTGTCGGCGCTGAGCGAACGTGGCGATACATTCGGAAACATCATTCCCACTAGTGATTTCCAACACATGGCTCCTAAGAGCATTAGGGTTCTCCTTAGTTATCACAATCGGGGGCTTCGGCTTGTTTTTCGAGCCCGGCGGCCTCCCACGAGGCCGCCTGCCCCCACCCGAGCTAGTAGGCTCGGGACCCTCCAAAGAAACCCCTCCCACAATATTATTATTATGCTCTTGTTCACCAAACTCCTCATCCTCTTCATCATTAGGGTTTGCACCATTTCCGGTGACATCCAACGCCGTCTTCTCGTCCTCCGGTACCGGCGTATGCCTTAAATGAATCCCAGCAGTCTGGCCCACATTCCCAGCCCACCAACGGTTCGCCATGATAAAAACTTATTTTAACTCAAACCCAAATAATAATAATAATTTGCATGAAAACCCTAGATCTGTAGCAAAAAAGGTAAAAGATTCAAATATTTGAAAGCTGCTATATTAAACCAGATGTGTACGAATAAGCAACAGGTATAGATGTACAGAGCAAAGGTGATAATAGGAGCGTAGACTAGCAGTAGTCTAGTAGCTATAAGTTTGAAGAAGAAGGTATAGGTGGTGATGATGATGATGATGATGGTTTTTTAGAAGAGAGTGTGAGTGGGGTGTACGTTTAGCAGGGAAGTGCAGAGAGGCGTACGATAAGGGAGAGCAGTAGTATTTGGAATATAGAAAGAAAGAAAGAAAGAAAGAAAGGCGGTTTTTAGATTTAGATTTAGATTTAGATTTAGATTTGAGTTGAGATTATATATCTTGTGTTGTGGTGGTCTCTAGAATGAGCCAATAGTGTGTTGTCGAACACGAAGTACAGCTGTTGCTGGCATATCATAAATAAATAATAATAAATAATGTAATGTTAAAACATTTTTTTTGTTTCTTGGCTAAAGGTTGACTGGCTGGTTATTCCATTTTTGACCAAACATTTGCATTTGGTTACCTTTGTTTCACACACTAACGTGAGAATGAGATCCAAATGTTTATTAGACCAAATTAAAGTTTAGATTTTAAAATTTATTAAATCATTATAAAAGCTGGTTGTGTTCAATATATTATAATTATACTAAAGGGAGCAAAGAAAAGGACTGGTTTAAAATAAGTAAAACTTCACTTTTTGGTACGTTTTAAGATTATAATTTATAATTTTTTTTCTGGCCCACTAAATAAATTATTGTTTTTGGTACCTAGTATTTGGTTACGAGGTAATGTTTTATATTATTAGGTAAATCGCAAATAAAAAATGTGAAGGTGCCCCATCCATTTAACTTGGGTTACCGTTGATAGATTGCAAACGTCAATCATCTATCTATCTATTTAAATAAAGAATCTCTATGCATACTATTAACAAACTACTACTATTTTACATAGCCATTTAAAATGATTTATTTATTTTTTATTTTAATACAAAAAGGCTAATATCATTTTTCCCTAATTGTTTTTTTAGTTATTTTTCAATTTCACTAGTTTTTTAAATATATTTTTATTTTACTTAGATTTTATTATGTAACTTTTTTCAAGTACATTTCTTAAAAAACTAAAACTTTTTGTGTTTAAAGTAGTGAAACACCCATTGTACTTGATAAGAAAATTCCAATATTTCCAACAGATCTACAATGAGGCTTTAATGGGGGCTCCAACCAATAATATTATAACGTGTGGCAGAGAGAGAAACTGGATAAGGGGGGTGTTGGAGCCCCTGGCCCTGGTATGGGGGGCTTTAATGGGGGCTTTAATGGGGTATAATTATATAGGAAAAATATTTTTTTTTTGGGTTTGGTCGGCTCCCAACGGTCAAAAAACCATCAAATCCCGTGCTTTTCTCTCTCTTCTCCCGCTAACAGGCTCACGCCTGCATGGTTTTTCGCGTTAGCGCCCCGGTGGTGTGGTGTTAGCGCCTGGGGGCGCGAGCGGAGGGGCTCTAGCGCCCCCGTTGAAGCCCCACACCCCTCAGCCTAACTTTGCATGGTCAGGTTTAAATTTAATAAAAAGTTAAATACATGTTTGTCGAGTGAAAAGAGATATGTACATGCTATTAGCCATTCTTCTGACTAAAGACTGTTTCTACCTTTCCGGCTCATGAAAACATTGGCATTCTTTATGAGAGACTTAGCTTTCAGTTTTATGTAGGCAAGAAAAGAAAACACATACAAATAATGGAGTTTCTATTCCACACCATTTTTATCTTTTTTGTACGTTTTTTGGGCTCCTAGCTACTGGTTAGGAGGTTCCAATCTTATGTTTCTTTATGTATTCGGCATTTCCAAAAAATTTTTTACTCTGGGTTGTAATGCTAGCACAACTTGAACCTTCGCTTGCTAAGTGTGAAGCAGTAAAACAAGCAATTTCATTGTCATCCACTTTCATCATCGTTTAGAGAACGCAAAGAGGGTTGTAGTTTTGAAACACCTCATGATTGTTCTTATTTTCTTGTTTCTTATGTTCAATGCAAAAAAGGATATTGAATGGAGTTTTTTAAAGTGTTCAATTTTACAAAATAACTCAAATTCTTTGTACAACCACAGTAACCATCTTTAGTGGTTGCATCCATCTTTAGTATTTCGTTTTTTAGTTGGGTATGGGTTACTTGTAATATTTGCTCTTTTTTTGGGGTTTAGCTTCTAATGGTAGATTTTTTTTCATCGATTTCAAATTTGTTGCATCCATTATTCATAAACTTTACCTCCAATGCATATATTTGTCCACATTGAATGTGGACGGGTTTTACAGACATAATGTTGGATATGTCCATAAAGCATCCACAACGCATATCAGTCGTCCACCTCTTTTCCTATCTCATCCTCCCTTATCACAAAATCCGTCCGAAATTCCACACAACCACCACCCTCTCTCTTCCTTATAGCCTCTCTCGCTCTTCTAGCTAACCAGGTAAAATATTTAAACTTAGAACACTTTTACACACTTTAATAACCTGATTTGAACAAAAAATCTTTATGAGTGACCTCGCCATTATAAATCAATTATCAATATTGATACATATTTCACCCTCACATGCACCATGCAACCCTTGTTTACCATATCAGCTTTCGGTTGATTTTCAAAACTTTGTGATTTGTCGAGGAATCATTATTCTACTTTAAAAACTCATCGTTTATTTATACTATATATAAAGCATGAGTGAGAGACCTCTTAATTTTTAAGAGGTACCAAACTTGTTGCTTTTAGTATAAACTATAATGCACAATATTAAGACATTTTATGGGCAATTTTGTATTTTGACAATTTTGTCTTTTAACATAACCAAAATAATGTTACTGTTTATTTTTAATTTATTAAAAAATAATTACAAGTTTGGTCCATTAATTTTAATCACATTTTGTTAATTTATATAATAGTTACATATATACCCCTTATTTTAAACCAACTACCCCGACGACGTTTAAACGTTTATAATTTTTTCACACGTCAATATTTTTTAGAAAACATTATACCGTAAAAACAAGTATTTTATTCTCTTTAATTTGAGTATGGTATTGCTATTGTTTTTTCATTTTAAAACCTTAACGTGTTACGTGATTACCATTAAAGACCGACAAACGAATCCGGCGGTTTTGGTCGTTCGGGTCATGGGTCTAAAAGGTTAAGGTTGGAATGAGTCGATACAAAAAGGTTAATTTGGTTTGGGTCGGGACGTGTTTGGGTTGAAAGGGATCAAGTCGTAACGAATTTCGGCTAGAACATTGTCAAGCGGACGAGTTCAATGTAGCGTTACGTGCGCACCAACACCTGGATGAGCGTGCACAATCGTTGTGTAACGTGCTTACTAACACCGGTTAAGATTTCAATGTCGCAATATGAGCATACTATAGTCGTGTTACGCGCGTACTATTGTTAAGTCACACACATACAAAAACAGTAACACCAGTTACCTCGCCGTATCGTGTGGGCACGCAACTAGTGTAAAAAAACAGCACACATCAAACTGGCCCATTAGTGAATAATAAAAATAAAGGCCACCTCAAAGCCCAAATAGCGTTTAGGCTTTGCAAAACGCAACACTTATGGGCCACCTCAAAACCCAACTCCCTCTCTAGAGAGAAGTTACCAAAAATTATGTATCTTAAAAAGAGAATCAGTCTGTATCTTTGGCGAACCAACAAGAATCTCATCACACCCAATTTATATATGTATTTGATCGTGTAAGTGAATTATTTTTCAAAAAAAAACTCAAAATTTTTGTTTATATAATAAACAAAATAAAAATTTGGAGTATATAAAATTTGCATTAAACAGTTAAATGTATATCAATGCAAAAACATTCGGCTACCCCCCAAATCTAAGGACGGGCAAGATCCGCCAAAAACAGACACGCTCCGCCCAAAACGCCAAAGTTAAGATTGAGAAGGAGATTACGACATTCGCAACAACGAGACGTACAACGTGTATGCGTTGAACCAACTCGATGGCACGCCCGTTTATAACACGGCGTAGCTGCGAAGTTGTGACATCCGGCATTTTTAAGTTAACTCTGTTAACTAAACCCAGTTAAATCCTGTTGACTATGTCTATAAACTCAGTTAGTTCTGTTAACTATGAGTATGAACTCTTGTACACGTGATGTCATGTATGCGTATATTTAAGTCAACGTGTCATTGGTGACTTAAACAAGGATAAGTGACTAATTATAACTAGGATAATAAACTCGTCTTGCATGTTATAATAAACATGTCATATAACATGTATGATAAGTATAATGTGCTATGTGATTAATATGTTATTACATGATGATGTGATTGTAAGTAAGCTAAATGATTAAATAGGTTATATTGTATGTCATGTAACATGTTTATTATTTAAATGGAACCTTAGGTTATGTTACATAGGAAATGTTTATTAAAATATGTAGCATGTCACACATGAGTTAATAAAAGTTAACCTAAGTAATTTTATTCATTAAATCAATCATAAAGGGTTGTTAATAACAAGGAGGTTACAACTATTGGATGCCAACACCTTTTCCTCTCTCCTTGGCCGTGATACTCACACACACACACACATACTCTCATTTTCTTTCATACAAACAATCATCTTCTAGTATTTTCTCCATAACACAAGAGTTGGTGATTTTGGTAAACAAGGGTTTAAGCATTTGATCAAGCAAAGTGAGTAGATTATTATGTTTATATGTTTCTTTTTCTTTTAATTCATATGAACCTTGTATCCAAATGGTTGGATCATGAAAGGGGATGATCAAAGTTTGACAAGTAAAAAGGATTTTTGTATGTGTCTTGATTAGTATTTTTGAGTCTTTTATAAATACATGTGTTTTTACTTCTCTTAAGAAATCAAATGGATAAAAATAAGACATGAAATTTGATTTGGTAAGAATGTTTCTTGATGATTTTGAATCATAAATGTTTCTTGATGATTTTGAATCAAAATGTAGTGAATTGTGCCTAAAACTGCTTGTTGGCAGACTTGATGTTCCGGATTGCATTGTGGATAACTTGATATGTTTGAGTTTTTGATCGATTTTTGATTCTATGAACATGTACTTTGAATCTAGTTTTCAGAAAGTTCAGAATCTTAATTTTTGGACTCTGTTTGAGTACTTTTTATGAATTTATAAAATCAGGATGCAAAGCTGATTTAGGGATAATAATTTCTGAGTTGAGTTGTAAATTTCATAACTTGATGATAAAATAGATATGAATATAATTCTACTTCTAGGATGTTGTAAATTGAATTAGGAATCTAGTCCAATTGGTCTTGCATCAATTGGATAAATATGGAATTTTTGACAAATTTTTGATTACTGCTGTGTTGTTGTAGAAATATAAATCATGTTGTTGTAGTATATGAATATTCTGGACGAATTGGTAAATCCAAAAATTGTGAGAAAAATATATGTTGAACCTAATACTGATGTGTACATGTGTGATTTATTTGGTAATTTAATTGTGAGTTTTGATTGATGAGAAAAATCGGTTTAGGTGGTATAAATTGTTAAAGGTGATAAAGGTGTTGGTTGAATTGAGATAATTGCAAATTGTGATATGTTAGTTGTGGTAAATTAGAACTTTGACTTTTTAAGTCAACTTAGAACTAGTTGACTAAATAGTTAGTCTTGCTTGTGATGTTGTGAAAGTGTATTGATCATAGAATTGCAAGGAATATGGCTAAGTGTGTATACTTGATGATTGATTAAGTGTGACTAGAATTATAAGGTAAACATTCTAAGTCCAACCTTTTAGTCAAAGGTCAATATTTTAGTCAAAGGTCAAAACTTTAGTCAAAGTCAACTTTAGTCAAAGTCAACAAAAGTCAAACTTTGGTCAAAAGTCTTTTTTTAAAAACAATGGGAGATTGTTGGATACTAGTGGTTCTAGGAACCATCCCACAAGTTACTCACGTACTTGCATTTTTAGGGTCTTAGCACGTGACGCATTTACTTCGGTCGGATTTGTGTAATACCCGAAGCACCAACAAGGTGAGTTTACGGCCCCACTTTTATACTTTTCCTTTGGGGGAGGAAACATGCAAAACTGTTTTACTTTACTTGCTCTAAATCTTTACACAACCGTTTGGTTGCTTATAACGTAGTGTTTCTTTGCCATGGAAAGTCCTCACGAACATCGGACCGTTAACTAAGGTTAACTGGCGTGGTAAATTTAAATAGTACTATTGGGTTTGACAAACCCCACCCTGCATTATTCTCGACTGGAGGTCGAACGGGGTGTAACTTTGACCAAACATTGTTAAGTTTTGGCAATACTTGACTTGAGGCAATAACTAGTCAGCCTCGGTCGTGATGGAAACATAACACTATGCGGCAACGAGTTAACTAAGTGTAGTTAACCATGGGCCACTTTTATTTATAAATGTTTATGAACTGATAGAGCATAACAACTTTGAAAACCTGTGAACTCACCAACCATATGTGTTGACTCTTTTTAGCATGTTTTCCTCAGGTAAGCACTTGGATTAAGATAACATTGCATGCATGGACTCGCATTGGTTTAAGTTTGAAAACATCTATTTGATATTGGTTGTGCGCTTGTAGCGCCATGAATTATTTAAACTTGTCTGGGAGATGGCTCCCGCACTTTGTTTAGCTTCCGCACTAGCACTTAAGTACTCTGAACATTTTATTTTGATTTGTTAAAACTTTTAAGACCATATAGATGTCGTTTGGTGTGATTAATGTGTTCGGATCCTGGTTTGTCACCCGCCTTACGGTAAAACTCCGTTAGTGGAAATTTGGGGGTGTGACAGAAGTGTTATACGTAAATCGATTTCATTTTATATAAAAGCAGGCAGAAAGCCGCAAAATTAATAAAAACGATACTCCATTGTTGGCAATCTAAATTGGCGTTAATTAAATGATACTTATTTTAACGCGCGCCGAAAATACTACGGTTCCACCGCGTTGGATATGCTCCGGTCCACCATCCAGTCCACCGCGTTGGGCACGTTCCAATCTAAACAGACATACTCCGGTACACCGCGTCGAACACGTTCCGATAAAAACGGCCACGCGCCAAACATAAAGTGGGTGGGGGGGGACCTGATAATAACCCAAATGGCCACGCGCCAAACATATAGGTTGGGGAACCTGATAATGACCCAAACGGCCACACGCCAAACATAAAGATTGGGGAACCTTATAATAACCCAAGTCGGACACGATTCGTTCCACGTGCCCCGCACATGTCATGTTCAAGACGGACACGATCCGTCCCACGCGCCCTAGACACGTTCCACCCAAATTCACCATCATGATTTTAAAACCTCTTAAAACCCGTTATTTTTAACCCTCAAGCACTCCAAATAAGTCCATAGCTCCCCTTTCTTTAAAAATGGCAACTACGGACTTGGGGGACTTGTAGAGGTAGGGTCCCGAACCCCCGGTACGACCATTTACTTATTACATAAGATGTTATATCTGTTATGTTATTATTTGGTTACTAACTAAGGCCCAATGGGCCGGGGGTTGTGGAGGTAACCCCTAACCGGACTTGGCCCATTAAGGTTAAGGTTCATGATGACTGCCATGGAGTTTCCTATATAAAGGACCTTCATATCTCATTTGAAATGATCCTTTCTTGGACTCTTGGTCTCCACCAATATTTTTGTGTCTGTACTCCTAGCAGTCACCTCCAGTCTCCACTCCCCCTCGGTCTTTCCATGGCAGGTCTCGAGCAACTGGAGAAGAAGATCGAGATGCGGGTTCACATGTGTACCAAAACAGAAGAGAACATCCATCTGACCCAGGAGAGGTGAGATCTCATGTTCCTTCAATAACCCATCGTGAGGAATACCTAACCATAACCATCGGACTAACATGTTAGACCTTGAAGAGTGGATTTGTGTTTCTTCACATGTCTACCTAAAAAAAGTGACACAAACTTGAACTTAAAAATCATGTAACATCAGTGATGAAGTTCACATACATGTTAAAAACATATCAATAGTCATTAAAAATGGCATAAATGTTTATTTTTTCTCTCCAGTTCATTTAGCCTGACTGACTAAGGTTACAAGTTAACTGTTTTTAAGGGGGCAATCAAGAGTTTTACCAAAAAATCACATTACAAATGTTTTTTTAAGTTACTACATACCTCAGTCAGCCACTGTAACTAACCCCACTTAAACATTGTATTTATTATTCTTATTCTTATTGATGAAGAACGAAGAAACACGGTTATTGAAAAGATCCATGAGTCGGCTGTGAGCATATCAAAGAGGCGAGGGGTGGAGCTTTTGGACTTCAAATTGTATACCAGGACCCGCCCGCCCGCTCCGATGAATCTGTGATCAAAGCAATGGAATCCGCCGCTCGAGATTTGGGTTTGACTCACAAAAAGATGATCAGCAGAGCTTATCATGATTCTCTTTTTATGGCTAGGTTTGTTACTACAAAATTTCGTTAATTGTTCTCTAAACTTTTAAGTTACGATTAATGTGGTTTGAAATTTATTTATGTAGAAAAGAACCAATGGGAATGATATTTATTCCATGTTATAAAGGTACAGCCAGCCATAAATATCATCATTTCCTTTTTTTTTTGAATTTTATACAAGTTTATGTGTTTATTTATTTTGCGGGCTACAGTCATAACCCGGAGGAGTACGCCTCGCCTGAAGATATAGCAAACGAAGCGAAGGTGTTGTCGCTAACACTCGCCAAAGTGTCCCTTAAACTCTTAATTTGTACGAGTAAATGTTCCAAACCAAACAAACGCAGTTAGACCACTATGCAGCAAAAAACTTGTAATCTGTTCAAAGATAAAAACTAGTTATAAGCCAATTTATGAGCCTGAGATTAAACACAAAAGTCTATTATTTATTTGGTCAATAATTTAAACTAAATCATTCTTTGTGGGAAATGTATTGTTGTTTGGGTTAGTTTATGCTGTTTTCTATTGTGATAGTCACTGTTATGTGTAAAAAAGTGTATATATGTGTTGTACATTGGCTTGTGAGTTAGCGTGCACGTTTGGAGGCAGTTGAGTTGTCGATAGTAACTTTCTTGCACACATGAGATCTCGGTTATTTTTGTTAATAGTTATAACCATGAACTGTAACAACATGTTGTGATAGTTCGTCTGTTGTGTGGTTCAACAGAAATAAACGAGCGGAGGTCATACCTAATAAACAGGGAAACAATATTACCCCATTATGTGTAGATTAGTGGCGGTTTCAGCCTATTCAGGTTCAAACGAAATCATGGAAAGCTAGAGATAGATCTAATAGTACGCGAGTTCTATATGCCCTATTTTAGCGTGTTTCGGGTTGATTCATGTACAAGTGGTAAAATGGTTTTGCAAAAAAGAATGATAGTAAAGAGTTACTTGTAAAAATCACAGCTAGACGTCAATTTATCGCTAGTCGGTACTCCACTACTGTCCGACTAGACACCACTGCCCGACTAGCGCCTAGCAATTTCTACAACACTATTGTCTTTGTTCTTTTGTTTATCAGATTTACAAACACAATCACTAAGAAAAGAAACATGGATTCAAAAGCCTAGATGCATAAACTTTGCTTGTATATGTTTGAATTTCAACAACAATTTCATACTTTAATTAGAGTAGTTTAACATAAATCCAAAAAACAAATTAACAGCAGCAGCGTAATACCAAAACAAAATCTGCTTTATAAACAAAGATCCAGATTTGAATACTTGGTCATAATTTATAATTTCCTTGATTATAATTCATTCCACAATCCCCAAAATATAGTATATATAGCTCTTAAAAAGTAGTAGTAAATAACAATCACTGTAAATATAATAACCTTAAAACAGAAAACAACTTATCACCAGTAACAACACATAGACGCAAACTTATTGCGTCGTAACGTACCATTTGTAAGTACCAACGAGACCATCCCGAAGCGAAATCTTGGCTTCCCAAGCCAACTTAGAAAGCGTCGAACTATCCATAAGCTTCCTCGGAGTCCCATCCGGCTTGGAACTATCCCAAACAAGCTCTCCTTCAAACCCGACAACCTCTTTAACCAACTCCGCAAGCTCCTTAATCGACACCTCCTTCCCACTTCCCACATTCACGTGCTCTAAATCCGAATAATTCTCCAACAGAAACACAACCGCATCCGCCAGGTCATCCACATGCAAGAACTCACGCAGCGGTGACCCTGTACCCCACACCACGACTTCTTTCGCCCCCGAAACTTTAGCCTCATGAAACCTTCTCATTAAAGCAGGCAACACGTGCGAATTCTCGGGGTGGAAATTGTCATTCGGACCGTATAAGTTCGTGGGCATGGCGGAAATAGCGTCCCACTTGTGTTGCAGGCGATACGCCTGGCACAGCCTATTTTGGCAACCGCGTACCACTCGTTGGTGGGTTCCAGCGGGCCGGTTAGTAAAGCGGATTCAGGTATGGGTTGGGGGGCGTGTTTGGGGTAGATGCAAGAAGAGCCTAGGAACAGAAGCTTTTTGACGGCGTAACGGTAGGCGGAGTCGATGACATTGGTCTGAATCTGGAGGTTGATGGTGATGAAGTCGGCAGGGTAGGTGTTGTTGGCGTGGATGCCGCCGACCTTGGCTGCAGTGAGGATCACGTATTGGGGCTTCTCGATGGAAAAGAAGGTTTTGACGGCGGACTGGTTGGTTAAGTCAAGCTCCGAGTGGGACCGGAGGATGAGGTTGGTGTAGCCGAGGGAGCGCAGGCGGCGTAGCCCACGAGTCCGCGGTGGCTGGCCACAAAGACCTTGGCGGATTTGTCCGGTTTAGGGGCATCAGTGACTGTCATTTTGCAATCTGAAGAAAGAAAACCTCCGGTTTAGGGGCATCAGTGACTGTCATTTTGCAATCTGAAGAAAGAAAACCTCCCTCTGTGTTAAGCAAACTGATATTGATATAAAAATCAAATGTATATATAGAGGGAGTGTTAATAAATGAAAGGTAATTTAGGTTTCAGCAGCAGCAGAATATTAGTAATTGTTAAGAGTATTGATTTGTTCAACAATGAAATCTCAAGTTAGTAATAATACTAATAATAATATGCAGCAGCAGCAGGTGAGATAAGTGAGTTAATTCCTTCCCACCCTTTCCTTTCCTTTCTTTTCCTTTCCCTCCTTAAATGAAACTCGGGAACAGAGCGAAAAGAGAAAAGAAAGGAAAATAGGCGAGAAAGGAAAGAAAAAGATGTGATTTTTTATGGTGTTCCCTATTTTAATGAAAGAAAAGAAAAGTTTACTTTTTATGTGTTCCCTAGTTGGAAAGTAAAAGAAAGAAAAGTTTCAATTTTACCATTATACCCTTAGTTTACTTCCAAGTGTCTATTACTCGTTCTTCTAAACCATCTCTACCTTTATAGTCTTAAACGAGTCTCCACACTTAAACATGGTCAAACCTCATTCTTTCTTCCTTCCTTCCTTGAGCAATTAAAATTAAGTATGTTCTAACCTGCGCGGGCCTATCGTCTGTTTATTTCTTCTAATATTTTGATATGTTCTTAAATGCAAAACTTAGGGTAATATTATCTTTAGAAGTAATGCAGGTTAGGTTTACTACATCCAAAATATATGGTATAACATCTACTGCCTAATTATATAGCTTCCTACAAATGATATATGAACCTTTTAACTAATGGTGCATCTAATTATATATGGCATGTAGTCTAACTAATTGTTCTAATCTGCTCCATTAAACGAGTTAATCTTATTTGACAATTAATCTTGATATGGTGCATACCATTGCAGTCGTTTACCTCAAAGAAGTTCTTATTGCATATTTAATTATATCAAGAAAAACCATATTAATCGGTCAATTGAATAAGATGTAAAATAAAAACAAAGTGAGATTAAGTTTATAATACCTGATAAAAGAAGAACAGGCACTGTATGCTTGGGGCGTCTGGGTTTGTGATAGAATAAAATGGACTTACCGGTTGGTTGGTTGGTTGGTTATAAGAAACTTGACCGACAGTAGAAGAAGAAGGAATCAGATTTAGATTTGAAACACAAGCCCAAGGCTTTGTGGTAAGCGCAGGCAGACTGGCAGTGTGTGTCTTACAATTATTATTATTATTATTATTATTATTATTATTATTATTATCATTATTATTATTATTATTATTATTATTATTATATTTTCAAACCTCCGCTTTCCTCTCCTCTCAATAACATATCAAACCTTCCTCAATTCGACTTTGTTTTTTATTCGTACGTATGCCAATTTTATTTTATTCTTATTATTATGGTGATAAATAAACAAAAATTTTATTCTTAGTATTTGTCATTCCTGGTAATCTGGTATTTACGCTCATGGGTCATAACGAGTTAAGGTCAGTAAAGGTCGATACAAAAAATTGTTAATTTGGTTCGGTCCTCGATGGTTCAGGTCGAAATAGGCCAAATCAAAACGAGCTTTGGGTTAAAACGATTTTGGGATGAAACGGGTTTTGTGTCAAAACGGGCCGGGTTAAATAGTTGTTACTTGAAATTACTGTACATTTTATTTTTTGCTTCTTGATTTCGTCACAGGTTACACAGATGACATTGTTTATGCATACCATATTGCTTGCGTGTAGGCGTTGTGCGACACGCTTACCGACACTAGTTACACGTCTGATGCCACGTTAAGCACATACCATCGTCATGTAATGTACGTACTGTTGCGACTTGTGAGGATCATAATGACACCGGTAACGTTCGTGCATATCCTGTTACATCGTGCGGACACATAACTAGTTTATATTGAACAAGTAGATCACGGTACCACTTTAATTGTCATGGCTTAGCATAAACATAACAATTGTCAAGGTTATAACCTTGTATATTGTAAATTTATTTACCTTTGGCTTTACCCATAGAATTTACTTGAGCATGGATTGTTTCAGACTCATGACTCTACATCTCACCCTACTTAGCCAATACCCGAACCCGATGCATAGGGTATGGTTTATAAAGATAATACCCGGACCTGATCCGTTATTACCAATACCTAATTTTCCAATACCCGGTTTTGAAGAACCGTGGATCGACTCACTGGTAGACGATCTACTTTCCTCGGGTGTGATTATGATATTTCACCGATGGTTCTCTTGGATCTGGGTTCTTCCACCTACAAAATGAACAGCACCGTAAACTTACCCCTCAGAAAGGGACAGATGGGTCCTCTTTGGGGTAACCCTCCGGTGTGAGAATAAGTGTTTGTAGGAGAAGATAATAATATGAGAGTAAGGAATTTGGAGTGTATTGCTTAATGCAGCTGAATACTCTGTAATTGGATCTAATTGGATGTAATTGTGTCTGCTTGGATGTGTTCTCCTTGTGGAGTTGATGTGGTATTTATAGTGCTAGGGTTTCCAATGATTGGGCTCAGACCCAATTAGGGCTTTGTTGGCCTCTTCCAGTTGCTTTGCGCCACGTGTCCTTTGGGACACCTGGTGCTTTTTCATTGGTTATAATCACGTGGTAGCACATGGGTTTTGCTGAGTTGTCCACCTTTCATTGGCAGCTGTCAACATCAGCATATTCTTATTCCTTAAAAAGATACCTTCTGGAAGGTTGTCTGACGTGCACAATCAAGGTTGCCGTAATCCTGACTTGGATAAGGACGAGGTTGATTATGTGCATGTGTGATACGCGCATATCCTGAGGATGCGCGAGGTCTTCTCTTTATTCTCACGCGCAGATGTTTCATGCGCAGATGTGATATGCACGAGCATGTGATATGCGCCACGCGCGGATGCGCCACGCGCATATGTGATATGCGTGAGCATATGTGATGCGTGAGCATATGTGATGCCTGAGCATCTGTGATGCCTGAGCATCTGTGGTGCCTGAGCATATGATGCCTGAGCATATGATGCCTGAGCATGTGATGCATGAGCATATGTGATGCCTGAGCATCTGTGGTGCCTGAGCATGTGATGCATGAGCATATGTGATATGCGTGAGCATATGTGATATGCGCCATGCGCGTAGTTTTTGGCTTTGTGCCTTCATAATGTCTTGATTTCAAGCCTCTTGTCCATATCTTGTGGGTTGACCCGCCTCGCTCGGTGTTGAGGCGGGTACATACCTCTTCAAGCCCCCCCAGTCTAATGTGTGTCTTGTCTCGCGCGAGCGAGGTAAGATAGATATTAGACTTAATAGTTTGCTCTTTTTGTAGGGGTTTGTCTTCTTCTTCTTATTATTCATGGTTGCGCGAAATTCTATCTTTTTGGTTGAAAACGAATCGTCCCTGTACGTGGTTGGTTGTTGCTGACATGCGTCAGTGATGGAGACGTGTCAGACCTTTCGTGTGCTCGAGGTGCTACAGTTGCCTTTCGTGTCCCCTCACATAGTGTCAGGGACACGTGTCGCGCTCGCGTTGGTCCGTTCCTGCGAGTGGTGGCGCGTGAACTCTGGCAGCAGCTGTATCGTTTCTTTTCGTGTCCCCTCACACAGTGTCAGGGACACGTGTCGCGCTTGCGTTGGTTTACACCTGCGAGTGGGGGCGCGTGAAGTCCGATCAGCACCAATTTTTCTCTCTCCTGGGCCTATAAAAGCCAGCCCCTTTGAGTTTTTTATCCTTCATCTTCTTGTTTATTCAGAGCTTTTTCCTTTCATACTATTCCGATTAGCTGTCTTCTGCTTCCAGATCTCTGTTCTTCAGATCATCCTTTGTCCGTTTTTACAGTTGTATGTCTGATAGCTCAGACAACACAATCTCCCCTATCCATCGCCGTGTTAAATCGTTAGTAATGTCTACATTGAAGAAGACCGGCAAGGGGAAGAGGGCTGCTGAGGCCTCGTCGGAGGAGGTAGGGAGGACCAAGGCCGTGAAGAAGTGGGATGAGATCCCCTGCAAACTTAGGCAGTCCGATTTTGACAGCCTTATCGATACTCAGGGTTTTCTCCCTGAGTATGGCTGCATGTTGCCGGCGGCCGGGCAAACGGCGGCGGACCCGCCTACTGGCTATATTTCCTTGTATTGCCATTTTTTCACCCACTGCAACCTTCGTCTCCCGATGACAAGGTTTGTGGGTGCGCTGCTTAGGTTTTATGGGATTCATATATCCCAAGTCCATCCGTTTGGACTTGTGCGTATGACTCATTTTGAGTTCATGTGCAAATCTCAGCGCGAGGAGCCCACCCCTCGTCGCTTTCAATTTTTTTACAAGCCAAAGATCCAAGATTCTTGGTTCTCCTTTATTCCTCGCAGTCAGAAGGTCAAGTGCTGCACTGTTTCATTCAAGAGCCTTCATGACTGGTCTGAGAGATTTTTTTACATCAGGGCTGGTGTGATCCCCATCCGCATGACCATGCGCGCGATCTCTTCTGCGCCTGCGGATGTGGGTGTCTTCAAGAACCCAACTGGCGCCTGGGTGAAAAAGTTGACTGCCGAACCATCCCCCGCCAAGAAAGTTTGCGAGGAGGCGCTGGTGGGGGTTGGTATGAGCAGGAGGTGGGCTGACAGCGCGACTGAGCCCGTTATCCAAGTTGACGGCTTGTGTAAGTTAATCTCATTGCATTACTTCTGCTCGAATACTTATCTTTTTGCTGATATCATTTGACTTGTTTTGTGCAGTCAGCAAGGAGTATGTCCACGCCGCCTATGATGAGCATATGGAGGGTGGCTCCGTCGCGCTGGGCGCTGGGGAGGTTGGCTTCCCCGATCGCTTCGATGACATGTTCATCCCTGTTGATCTGGGATTTCTCTTTGACAGCGATGCGCCTGGTAAGCCTTTGTACTTATGCTTTTGCCTTTATAATACCAAATTTGGCTAACACTTCTTTTGCACGTATTGTAGACGCGCTTGAGAACTACGAGCTGGAGCTCGCGGAGGAGGAGGAGGAGGAGGAGGAGGAGGCGCCCCAACTAAAGCGTAAAGCTAAGGGGAAAACTGGCGCAGGGGCCAGTAAGAAACAGAAGAAAGATGTTGCCCCTGTTGCTCAGGATCCTCCTACTCAGGCGAGGGGATTTGAGAAAACCCAGGAATTTCCCCCCAAGTTTTCCTTGTCTTCCCTGCCTCAAAAAGTGGGCAGACCTCCTGTCCACACGAGGTATGGTGCTACTACCTCCTCCCTTCGCGCGGTGGAAAAGGGAAGCGGCGTTGCGCCTTCGACAGGTATACTTTGCTTATCCTTTGCTTATCTTTCATGGTTCTATGAGCGCGATTCTGATAGAATTACTAATGAATCTTTGCTCACTCAAATGTTTGTAGAGCCGGCGACCTTGGTGGATCAACCTCAAGCGCAACAAGATGCCGAGGCTGCGCCGGAGGTCGCTTCGAAGTCCCCTGTTTTACCCTCGAAAAAGGGTAGAATGGACTTCATGGCGATGTTTGCCTCGCGAACGGAGTTGCGCCAAGGTACGTATTGTGCTTTTATTTTCTGACTTTTTTCTTTTAGATCAAGTCATGAACCATTTATTTTTGTTGATTTTTTCATAGGAGTCATAGCTGGCGTGCAAGCTGCTAGCGGCACTCCGGGCGCCGGTGCCAGCGCCGTTGGCTCTGCTCCTGCTCCTGCAAGCGATGAATCTCCCCTCATCGGGATTACTAAGGAGCAGGAGGCCGTTTTACGCGCCGATCTGGCGGCGTCGAGACCTCCCTCACCTCCTCCTGCGCACAGCCCTCCTCGCGAGACTGATTTTGATTCTAGGTCGCAGGAGAAAAGGCCTGTTTCAGAGGAGGATGAGGAGGTTCAAGCTGAAGGCTCCGACAGCGGCCGCGCCAGCCCTGCAGCGCCACGAGGTTTCGCGGCGCCGTCTTCTCGTGGGCCTGCCGCTGACTTTTCTGCTTCGTCCCCGCAGGTATAAGTTCGTTTTTGCTCCGCTGCGCGGACTTTCATATTAGTGTTTTGATGACTTAGATCATTACTTTGTGTTTGCAGGAAGCCGATCACATCTACCGCCCGAGATGGAACATTACTGAGGACAGCGCATTTCAGTCCATGGGTGTGTGTGAGGACTTCTGGGCTCATTCTGTGCCTCCAGCTGAAAGGAGGTTTCAGGAGGCCTGCGCTCGCGATGACTTGCTCAAAGATCATCTGTTTGCTGGGTCGGCTTTCTTTGCTGCCTCCCAAGAGCTTCGCTATGATTACGTAAAGGTACGTGATGCTCTTGCGGAAGCCAAGCAAGAGGCTAAAGTATCTGCTTGGCATCTTTCTGATGCTCGAGAGAGAGCTGAGAAGCTCCAAGCAGAGCTCAGTGAGAACAGAGCAAGTGCCAACACCGCGTTCGTTAAGCGCGGGCATGAGCTACAGGCTGCGCGGGAGAAGCTGCAGGCGGCCGAGGCGGACGCTGCCAAGTACGCGCGTAGAGTGCGCGACTTGGAGCTGGACGCGGAGGCGCGTGACCAAGCTCTTGTCCAGTCTATAACTGACAAATCATCGCTGGAGAGTGAGGTTGCGCGCCTGAAGAAGGAGCTGGCGGCCGCGCAGGCCGAGAAAGACGAAGCCTTGGCGACGGCAGCGTCTAGCCAGGAAGCACTCGATCTTGCGCGAGCGGAAAAAGAAGAAGTCCTGGCGGCAGCAGCGTCCGACAAAGAGGAGCTGAAACAGACTAAGGAAACTGTTGAGTTGTTAAACTCTCAGATTCCTGCTCTTGAGACGTCTGTTGCTTCCCTCGCGCAGGATCGCCAATGGCTAATCTCACAGGGTATGACTCGTTGCGCTTACGCGATGAAATACTCAGACGAGTTTCAGGCCCTTGTGATGGATTGCAACGCTGCCGCGCGCTTGGTGGGTCGAGCTGAAGGGTTTACGGATGGCTATGAATATGGCATGTTGAAGAAGAACCCATCCGAGTACCCTTATCAGAGCGACGTTGCCTGCGCGGACATGGCCGCGATGGGGGAGAAGTATTTGAATACTCCCATTCCCATTCTTGCGCAGGTATTTTAACCTTAATGAGATAACCTTGACTTATTTTCCAAGTCTTTTTGTACTCATATTTTTCCTTATGATTTGCAGATATCCGCGCTTGCTGACCAGCCCGATCTCGGCGCGCTAAAGAAATTACTTGACGAGTGCGAAGGGGCTGGTGGCGGCGATGATGGCGCGGAGAATGCTGCTCCTGCTAGCGGCTCTGGCGTGGCCAAAGGATCCGCTCCTGACACTGTCGTGATAGAAGACTCCATTCTGGACGAAGAACTTGACTATGGTCAGTTTGGAGATGACGAGGAGCGGGCTGCGCCAGATGCTGAGGGCGGTGATGAGGACTATGAAGAGGCTGACGTCGACGTGGAGACTTGAGAAGCCCTTCATGTTTTTTGTATTTTTATTTGTAGTTTGTATCTCATCATCTTGTAAACTTGTAAATTTCAATGTTTTGGAATGAAATTATGTTTTTCCCTTCTTCGCATCTTGCACATTCCCCATTCATCTCTTTATATTGCATGTTTGCTCGTTGAATATAAGATATGCTTGCACGTTGAAATAAGAACAAGGTTGTAAGGAAATTATTATACTTAATCCTTGTCATATTGTAAGTGATTTTGCCATATCTTGATTATGTTGACACGTGCCTAGGCGTTTTCATTTTTCCTCTTTTGCGCGACGTTATCGCGCATTTATTATATGGAATTATGAGTTTTTAGCCTTTACGTATCAATATGTGTTGCTCAGATATCCATTACAATTGCATGCGCGACCTCGACCTGAGACCTTAACAACTATGTTTTGGCATTTGTTTTGCCTTAGTTGTGTTTAGGTATTTTTATGATCAGGCTGCGCAGTATGTAGGATGGATGTTGTGAGTGATTTGAGCTAAGGCTCACATTATTGGGCTAAGGCCCTGAGCTAAGGCTCACATTATTGGGCTAAGGCCCTGACGTTTTAGAGTTAAGACTCGTTAACGCGTTTGAGCTTGAAGCTCGCGCATGTATGTTTTACTTCGTTTTATTTCGTTTTGATGTCAATACAATGTTGTCATATTGCTCAAAATTAATAAAGGGAAGTGTGAAACATGTATGCAAAAGGTAATAGAATTGGGCTAAGGCCCTGACGTTTTAGAGTTAAGACTCGTTAACGCTTTTGAGCTTGAAGCTCGCGCATGTATGTTATACTTCGTTTTTATTTCGTTTTAATGTCAATACAATGTTGTCATATTGCTCAAAATTAATAAAGGGAAGTGTGAAACATGTATGCAAAAGGTAATAGAATCCACATTAAGAGAAGATAGCGCGTATCATTATTCATAATGGCTTAAAAAGCCTTGATTACAAACTTGACATTTTTTACATGAAACATTTTCTAAGCTGTGCCGCGTTCCATGCGCGCGGGATCTTCTTTCCATTCAAATCTTTTAAAGCGTATGCGCCTTTTCCCAATTCTTCCGAGACTTGATAAGGTCCCTCCCAATTGGGGGACATTTTTCCCGGGGGTATCGCGCGGCTAGCTTCATTGTTTCGAAGGACAAAATCATTTTTCTTGAAGTGGCATTCTTTCACACGCTGGTTGTAATATTTTTCCAGTTTTTTCTTGTATTTGGCTTCACTGATGATAGCCGCCTCTCTGCGCCCTTCAAGTAAGTTGAGATCCAACCTCCTTTCGCGCTCGTTATCAATCTTGTTCATCATGAGCACTCTATGGGATGGGCATCCAATTTCTGCTGGAATCATAGCCTCCGTTCCATAGGTTAGGCTAAACGGGGATTCGCCATTGCTGGTTTTGCTTAATGTCCTGTGTGCCCACAGGACATTAGGTAGCTCTTCGACCCAAGAATGGGATTCTCCCTCCAACCTTTTCTTCAGCCCATTTAACAAGCTTTGATTCGCGCGCTCCACTTAGCCATTCCCCTGAGGGTGGTATACCGAAGTGAAGATTTGGTTGATGCGCAATTCCTTGAGCCAGTTGGATATCTTCCTGTCAGTGAATTGTTTGCCATTATCGCTCACAATTTCCATGGGCAAGCCAAAACGGCATATGATGTGGCTCCAGATAAACTGCTTCATCGCCTCGGCTGTGATTTTTGCTAGTGGCTTGGCTTCGACCCATTTTGTGAAATAGTCTACCGCCACTACCAAAAATTTTACTCGTCCTTGCGCTTGCGGTAGGGGACCCACAATATCGATTGCCCATTTGTGGAAAGGCCATGCGGAGGTCACCGGAATCAAGTTGTTCTTTGGCCGCATGGTGTTTGGCGCATAGCTCTGACATGCTTTGCATTTTTGGATCTCTTTTAAAGCGTCCAAGTACATGCCTGGCCAATAGTAACCTGCGCTCATTGCCTTGGCAACCACCATGCGCGGGCCAGCATGTATTCCACAGATTCCTTCGTGTATCTCTCTGATCACATAGCTTGCTTCCTCAGCATCTAGGCATTTCATGAGCGGTCCCAGATAAGAGCGTCGATATAATGTACCATCAAGCAGTTCATAGTTCTGCGACTTGTGTCTTATCTTCCTCGCCTGTGCGCGATCGTCTGGTACTTTTCCCTCCTTCAAGAATTCCATTACTGGAGTTATCCATGATGAAGGGGTTGTATGAGTTACAAGGACAGACTTCGCTCCCACCGACGGGTTGCTCATTACTTCTACCCTGACATCTTTGCCAAAGTGATCGAAGCTGGTTGATGCCATCTTGCTCAGCGCGTCAGCAGATTTGTTTTCACTGCGCGGAATATGAATGATTCTGAAGCAGTCAAATTGCTCGATGAGCTTTTTCGCCTGCTCTAGATACAGAGGCATGGTGTTCTCCTTGGCATCATAAAGGCCATTGACCTGTGCTGCTACCAAGTATGAATCAACATGGGCCTCTAGGTTTTTAACTCCGAATTTGTGCGCGATGCGCAGGCCAGCCAGCAGGGCTTCATACTCAGCTTCATTGTTGGTGCTCTTGAAGTCCAACCTGATGGCGTAAGTATATTCCTGATTCTCTGGATCCACCAGCTTGAGGCCTGCGCCGGATCCTTCGTTGTTTGAAGCTCCGTCAGTGAATAATCTCCAAACATTTTCTTCATCATTGGCTCGCGGAGGGTCTACCTCTCGCTGAGCCTCTTCATTTTTTCCTTCGGGGACTTCTGCAATGAAATCAGCCAAGACTTGTCCCTTTATTGCTGGACGGGGCTTATAGGCGATCGTGTGCTCTCCTAATTCCAGCGCCCATTTTGTCAGCCTTCCCGAGAGCGCGGGGCGTCGCAAGACTTGCTGGATGTTGTAACCAGTCAGAACTTCAATGGGATGACCATTGAAATATCTATGAAGCTTGCGCGACGCGTGTGTTAGTGATAAAACTAACTTTTCCATGATGGAGTAGCGCGTCTCAGGATCTGTCAGCACCCGACTCACATAGTATATTGGCGTTTGGATTCCCTTGCGATCCACCAACAATACTGCGCCGATGGCGCGCTCTCCTGCTGATAGGTACAATGTCAAAATTTCACCAGGAAGTGGAGCTGTGAGCGCGGGCAGATTTATCAAACATTCTTTTATCTCATTGAAAGCTTGCTCGGCCTCAACAGTCCATTTGAATTGGCTTTTCTTTAAGCAATTCCTCAATGTGTTGACAAATGGGGTAGATTTGCTTGCATGGTTCGCTAGGAACCTGTTGATTGAAACCAATCTACCATTCAGCTTCTGGACTTCTTTCATGGTGGATGGCGAGGGCATGTCAAGGATGGCCTCCACCTTCTCAGGGTTCACCTTAAAACCATCCTTGGTGACCATTACACCTAGAAATTTTCCCTCTTGTACGCCGAAAGTGCATTTGCTCGGATTGAGCTTCATGTTAACTTCCTTTAGGCGCCCAAGAGTTTCTTCGATGTCTTTGAGCATTTGTTTTTCCTCCCTGCTTTTGATCACCAAATCATCCACATAGACTTCTAGGTTTCTTCCAATCTGCTCGCTGAAAACAGCGTCCATAAGTCTTTGGTAGGTGGCTCCCGCATTCTTCAAACCAAAGGGCATTTTTGTGTAACAAAAAACACCCTTGTCGGTTCTGAAGGCGGTCTTGTCCTCGTCTTGTGGTGCCATTTGAATCTGGTGATAGCCCTTGTAGGCATCCAGGAAACATTTGAGCTTGAATGGCGCCACGTAGTCTACCTTTGCGTCGATGTTTGGGAGGGGGTAACAATCTTTTGGGCACGCTTTGTTGAGGTCCTTGAAGTCAATGCACATCCTCCACGACCCGTTACTTTTCTTTACCATCACAGGATTGGCTACCCATGTCTGGTATCGTATCGGGCGGATGATATTTGCGCGCAATAAATCCTCAACCTGCTCATTCATGGCCCTCTCCTTCTCATCCCCCATGACTCTCTTCTTTTGAGCAATTGGCTCTACAGACTTGAACGTGTTGAGAGAATGTTGCGCCAGGTCTAGCGGAACCCCAGTCATATCAGAGTGTTGCCACGCGAAGACCGACATATATGCTGTGAGCAATCTTTTCATTCTCAACCTCGTGTCGTCTGATATCGTAGCGCCAATTGTGATTGTCTGCTCCGGGAATTTTGGGTTGAGAATCCATTCCTCTGGCGCGTTGTCTGCCATTGGAAGTTTCATTCTCCCTTCCCGCGGAGTACTTGTCACTGCACACAAATGATCTCGGTATACAAAAGTTACACCTGTTGGTGTTGGGAATCCCAATGCGCCGTGCGCTGGCGACGGTATGGCGTTGAATTGGGCAATCGTTCCCCTACCCAAGATCATATTGTGGCAAGAAGTGGTGGGCAAGACCAAGAAGTTGACAACTTCGGCTCGCTTGTGTTTTTCATCCCCCATGGTTAGTTCAAATTGTATTTGACCTAGGGGATGAATGATTTCATTTGAAACACCAGAGATCGGTGCATTCACAATCTCAAGCCTTGCTTGGTCTGCCGGATCCAGTTTCCTGAAACATTGCTCATACATGATGTCTGATTCGCTGCCAGTGTCCACCAGGACTTTTGACACTTCATAATGAGCAATGTGTGTGGTGATGACCAGAGGACTGCTGATAGAAGGGCCTCCCCTGATTCTTGGGAAGATGACTTGTTGCTCGCGCCAATCTCCTTGGGTTTGCGCGCTTCTCTTTCTTGATATTTGCCCTTGCCTTCCTCCCTCGGCTACACAGATTCTTTTGTACTTTTTGCTGGCTGAGGCTCCTGATTGTTCATTTTCTGGTCTTGAGTTTTTCACCAGGTGAGCCAGCTTGCCTGATTTCACATCTTTTTCAATTGCATCCTTCAAGTGGTGGCATGCATCAGTGTTGTGTCCTGTGGACTTGTGAAACTCACAGTACTTGCCACTGTCTGATGGTCCCTTGTAGTGTAGTGGCTTGGGGCTTTTGAATTGGACATTCTCAGTGCTTAACACCTGTGAAGGCGTTTTAGTGAGGGGAGTCCATATTCTTGGCAGAGGTCTGTTAGGATCTCTGCCGCCTTCCCTCTTGTCACCCTCCCCGCGATTACGAACGTCTTTTTGGGGCTGGGGTGAGGTTGGTTGCGCCTGTTTTTATGCGGAAGAAAAACTGGTTGGTTGCAACCTGGACCATACAGAGTTCTGTTTGCCCCTTTTTTCGTTGCTGCGCGGTGTCTCAGCTTGATGCGCTCTTTCTCTTGCCCTATCTTGGGCAATTTGTTTTTCATTTCTCGCGAAGACTCGCGATGCTTCCATTAGTTTGGCCCAAGTGGTTGGCATGCCATCTCTGCTTACGAGAGCTCGGCGGAGTTGATCACTGCGCGCGCCTTGTATAAAGGCCACGCGCAAGAGTTGCTCAGTGATACCTCCGATTGCCAGACTCCTGATTGAAACGAGTTATGTAGTCTTCAATCGTTTCATCATTCCTGCGCACGCAGTGCATGATGTCATCAGGGTCGCGCGTGTGTCTGCGCTGCTGTACGAAGTGGGCTTGGAACTTTTCCAATAGTTCCTCAAACCCATCGATTTGCCAAGTAGGCAAGCTCTCGAACCAGACACGCGCCGCGCCCGTGAGGCAGCGAGCAAACATGTGACACCATGTTGGCATCGTCCAGCTTTCTAGGTTTCCTGTGTTGTAAAAACCTTGTAAGAAATCGTCTGGATCTGTTGTGCCGTCATATTTGCCCAAACCACTTGGCATCTTGGTTTTGTGCTGAATGGGGGCCTTCGCGATGCGCTCAGTGAACTTTGAATGTTTCACCAAGATGGCTGGCCTGTATGGTGTGGTTACGTCCACTTGCCCTCTAACTGGTGGGCTGTACGGTATGTGCAGATCCAGATCGGCTTTGGCTCCAGGCGCCGTGTTCACGTGCGCGAGGAGCTGTGAGCCTCCTGCATGAGTATCTCGCGTCTTCCTCATGCTGTGCACTTCTTCATCACTAAATTCAGTGTGTGCAGTGTGAACAGAATGACCATCTTCCGGCGCGCGCGCCCTTTTTGTTCCATGAACGTTTTGCTTGTCAAACGCTAGCCGTTGTGTTAAGTCGGCTGACTTTTTGTGTTTGACCATCTCATTGTACTTGTCCATTAGACGTCGTTGCTCGTTTATGAGCCATTCTTTGGGGTCATTGGTTTCATCTTCTGGACCCATTGGTCCTTTTTGTTTCGCGCCGGCAAGATTTTGTAACGTGAGATCGTCTGGAGGAGTTTCAGTCTGGTCATGAGGAGTTGTGATGAAGGGACGGTTACTGGTGGTGCGCGTAGAATCACGCGGCACCCTCAGAAACTGATGTCCCCCATTAACATCCTCACGTTCAATATCCTCCAGAACTTGATCAACGTTACGAACGCCAGAAACCATGGTGAAAGTTTTTTTTTTATATAGATCTGATGAGATCTTGTTGCCGTTGTAACAGGTGATGGCGCCAATGAAGAACCGTGGATCGACTCACTGGTAGACGATCTACTTTCCTCGGGTGTGATTATGATATTTCACCGATGGTTCTCTTGGATCTGGGTTCTTCCACCTACAAAATGAACAGCACCGTAAACTTACCCCTCAGAAAGGGACAGAGGGGTCCTCTTTGGGGTAACCCTCCGGTGTGAGAATAAGTGTTTGTAGGAGAAGATAATAATATGAGAGTAAGGAATTTGGAGTGTATTGCTTAATGTAGCTGAATACTCTGTAATTGGATGTAATTGGATCTAATTGGATGTAATTGTGTCTGCTTGGATGTGTTCTCCTTGTGGAGTTGATGTGGTATTTATAGTGCTAGGGTTTCCAATGATTGGGCTCAGACCCAATTAGGGCTTTGTTGGCCTCTTCCAGTTGCTTTGCGCCACGTGTCCTTTGGGACACCTGGTGCTTTTTCATTGGTTATAATCACGTGGTAGCACATGGGTTTTGCTGAGTTGTCCACCTTTCATTGGCAGCTGTCAACATCAGCATATTCTTATTCCTTAAAAAGATACCTTCTGGAAGGTTGTCTGACGTGCACAATCAAGGTTGCCCTAATCCTGACTTGGATAAGGACGAGGTTGATTATGTGCATGTGTGATACGCGCCTATCCTGAGGATGCGCGAGGTCTTCTCTTTATTCTCACGCGCAGATGTTTCATGCGCAGATGTGATATGCACGAGCATGTGATATGCGCCACGCGCGGATGCGCCACGCGCATATGTGATATGCGTGAGCATATGTGATGCGTGAGCATATGTGATGCCTGAGCATCTGTGGTGCCTGAGCATGTGATGCCTGAGCATATGTGATGCCTGAGCATCTGTGGTGCCTGAGCATGTGATGCATGAGCATATGTGATATGCGTGAGCATATGTGATATGCGCCATGCGCGTAGGTTTTGGCTTTGTGCCTTCATAATGTCTTGATTTCAAGCCTCTTGTCCATATCTTATGGGTTGACCCGCCTCGCTCGGTGTTGAGGCGGGTACATACCTCTTCAGGTTTCATACCCGAGCCCGGGTAATTAGAAACCCGATTTGCACCTCTACTTTCAACTTCAACTAGTGTAATACAATAATGACGTAGGGGTCAAGATAACCCACTATGGATGCCTTAAGTGACATCTAAGGAAAAAAAATACTAGTAACTAAACTAATGTTCATTATTTATTTAATAGGTTTGTATGCTTTAAACAAATTCATTAATTATAAATGCTTAGAAAGTTTAAAGATATTTTTTAAAATCAAATATCAAGTTAGTTGAAAAGAAAAAAAAATAATATCCATCCACCCACCTGACCAGCTGTAGTTAACCGTCTAAGACTCTGTACTAGTTGTAATGGTCTCTCCATATTTACAATTTCTGACCCTTATTTGGACACTTTTATACTTCCACTTGCGAATCTCACAACATTGTCTTTTTGTCCCCTGCACAACATGCCACTTGCTATTATGGTCCCTCAAGTCAAAATAAATACCTTTAAAACATATCACAAAACCATGAATCATACTTTTCACAATATAACAAACACACAAATATTTACCTCAATCCAATAATATGGGTCCATCTTCGATGCCAGGACTACAACCTTCTCAATTTTGCTAGGGTAATCTTTGTTTTTGCATATCTTGACTGTCATATCTCTTGTATAAGTGGTAACAGTATCATTTCCCGCCTCTTGAACCTGACTAATGTAATACATAGCCGGAAGTTCACACGGGGTGGTCGGGAAGGGTCGGGTATTAAACGTGAAAGGCCCATCTTTAAAGCTATCCCATGTGACGAATGTCTGCATTGGCATCACGAGCTCTACTGCTGTCAATAGAGTCGGGTATATCTGAACCGTGTATCCCCAGGAGACGGATAGGGACCAGGTCTTGTAGTAGCAAAACGACTGTTGCACCACTCGGGGTAGGTCGTGACGGTAGGTTTGGATGAGGGCATTCAATGACTCGTACTTTGTTCTGTTTGGTAAAAGTGGGTTAATATAGTCAAGGTGGTGGAGTGATACCAATGGTGTCATGGGGTGTGCTGCTAGTAGACCATACGCATCTCCTCTAATATCCATCTATGATAAGCATTAAGAGTTAAAATGTAAGAACCGTCTTTATAGTAAAATAAATAAAACACTTTTATTGAATTAATTACAAAATCTCAAAGGAAAGCAATGGGTTACAAAATAAGTTTTGGTTGAAGATACATGTTCTACACATGTCTTCTAATAGAACTTGTTTGTTTTCTAGAGCACAACAAAAGTAGCAGGTAGTTACTGTATGAGAAGACACTAGCATTCAAAATAATACTTTGAACTAGAAAGTATACAATTAAATGATAGCTTGGAAGAACTTTTGTGAATTTGTTAATATTGATATTTTTATTTTTAGGATCTATTAATATTTATAGTGAAACCCTACACGTGCATGTGTACGAGCACCCAATAGGATCCTCTATAGTTCTCTATATGGGGCAAGTCCCCCCTTATTCCACTATTTTGCCTTCACACTTTTACAACTTTATCATTTTTACACATCTAACTTTGAATATTGATATCTCGTTCATCTTAACTTTGTTTTGGATGATGTTTAGTTCAATTCGAAGCTTATAGTAGAATACATACTCAAAAGTTAAAACTTATAGTAATAGATTTTAGATATAGAATATTTCCTTCTCGGATCTTATCTTGAAGACCATGTCTCCTACCCAAGTCGGTCATAATCACATTCTTTATATAAAGTTTTTGATCGGCTGAAACCCCTTTGAATAGAGAAGAAGGTATTGTATCCCCAAACATGGCAAGTAGCCCCTTTGCTAACATACCACACTTGGGGTTGGTTTCTATAGTGTTGACCTCCACAAGAGTCAATAAATTTGTTATCATTGCCGCTAGAGGCCAGCAAGTTTCTTTGTTTTGGAGACCGGAATCCTCCATTTTGTACGTTTTCTTTAAAAACTAAAAACTCTCATTATTCTTATACAATCTTTACCGCACATTGTACAACACGTCCACTAAACCATTTGTCACACCATTACGGCATGCGAAATCAAGTGCTTCCAAGCATCTATCCCACTCACCACTTGAGCGTCGACCTGCCTTTCCTTAAGGAGCGGATTTAGTGAAGAATCTTGCAAGGTTCAAGATGGTCAAGTAGAAGAACAACTTTTGTTTCAACGTGTCATTTAGCGCATCAAGTTTTACTGTGGCGCAACAAATTTCGTAACACGACATACTAGATCACTTTAGCTCAACAATTTAATATGACAAAACAAATTCCTTTATGGCGTAGGAAATTCCATGTGTCGCGGTAGATTTTCATCAGGAACTATTTTCTTAATTAAAAAATAAATAATAATAGAATAATATTTTATTAAAATAAAAAGAATCAATAACCATGCATGTAGTGAAAGTTAATCTCTAATTAGTGATTCATTGGTATGAGGCTTGAGTTTTTTAGTAGAGACCCTGACCCAAGTTCGATCTCCACTTGTGTCACTTATGGTGGATATAGACAATGAATAATTTGAGCTATGCCTTGCGAGGTTGTCAGTTCGAATCTCAAGCCCACCCAGGTTTTCGCCTTACCGTGTATTACGCCAGAGATTTATGCTTTTGTGGTGGTGGCATAACGACTGTCAAATGACATCCAGCCGGTATGGTTTCTCGTGGAACGCCCAAGCCAAACACAGAAACCAACGTGGATCCGGTTAAGACAACATAGTCTGGCCGGAGTGAGAGCAACGAGACTCTCCAAATTAAAGAGGACGATGACCTAAACAAATAAGAAAGTCGCGGTCCTAAATTTTTTTTTTTTTGAGAAAGTTAAAGGTCAAAATATTAGTTTTGGCAATTTTCTCTTAAAAACACTATTAAAAATAATCAGCCTTGATTGATGCATTGACCATATCCAAGCTATCCATTCCAAGTCTCCCAACAACCGGTCAATATTCATTAGACAATAAGACCCAGTCATCAACCATTGACCATTGTATTTATGTTACCGGGTACTCATGTTCACACCCGACACTTAAATTGTAACCAACCATCATATTTATATAAAACAGTTAGATTTACCTGATGGAATTCACGTTCTACCGTAAGCGAAACGCCAAGCTCGGTCACACAACCCCTCACCCGTTCATCCGACCCGTAAAACCAACGTCTAAAATCCGCGCCAACTCCGCGGCCAGCGCATAACTCACCGTGAACCCACCACCACCAAATGCCGTACCATACGAGTGCTTCACATCCTGTCCGACACTCTCCGAATTCCCACCAATGTAGTACATGTTTCGGTGATCATACTTTGATAACACCGATACCAAATTATCCGCAAAAAACACCGTATCGTCGTCTCCCATCACAAACCACCTCACATTCGGTAACCCGAGGTTAAACGACTCCAACACAATTCGGGCTATGCGAACCGCTGGGTTTGGGCCCACATTATTTAAATTTAACCGAGTGACATTTTCCGAGACCTTAAAAGGGAGTGAATTCGGGTTAGAGAATAGTTTCGGGTCGGGTTCTTTGTCTAACCAAACGAATCCTCGGGTTATATTCGGTTGCCACCAGAGTTCGGAGTAGTGTCGACGATCCGTCCACGTGTGAACCGAACCACTGATACCAAACAGCACGTGGGAGATTTCCGTACGCGGTTCGGATACTCCGGGGGATAATTCGTGTGCTTGGGGAATATTCGGGTGAAAACGCCACTTGGGAGGTCGACAAGCATGAAGGTTGGCGGCGTAAGGCGGAGAGAATGATAAAGGAGGCTGAAAATAGAAGGAACACTAGGAGGATTAACTTGAACGACTTCATTATGATTGTGTTCTTGTAATAACAATAGTTTGTCATTTCGTGAATCATTAACGAAAAACCTCAGATGTTCCTAGTATTTGAGTGGTTTTGGGGCAGTTAAGATTAAAAGTGGAGGCTAGATAAGTAGATATGCGTATGAAAGAACAAGAACCTTAAAATAAGGTCATGTTTGCACAAGAATGTATGGACGTCACAACACGTGTATAAAAGCATACGCAACAAGTCAACAACAAACCTCCCATATATAATATAGTTTCATATTGTAATACATGTTATGATATTAGCTCTAATTATAACAAGATTATTGAAGTAATAATTGAACTTTATTATATCTGAGAGACAAGAGAGTGAAGAGATATATGTGAATTGTTAGTTCTACCAGGATGAATAACTTCGTTACAAATACATTCTATTTATAAGGCAAAAACTATTGTGCAAAAAGTAAATTACCGATAATATAAACTATTGATGAACATTTCAATAGTTTGACAATTGTGAATAAAACGTGTGAATAAAGGTGTTTGACAATTGTGTCATCCACCTTTCATCAATAATTCATAACACTCCCCCTTGGATGACACAATTTCAAAACGTCGGGGTCTTGAAGTACTGCCTCATTAAAAACCTTGCTAAAGGAAAACCCAATGGGAAAAAAACTTTAGCTAAGGGAAAAAGAGTGCAGTATATAGCTCCCCCTCAAATTGCAGGTCGTTACATTGTTCGTACATGGCGCATGCCAATATCATGAACATGTTTCCTGAATGTTGCTGTGGGAAGTGCTTTTGTGAAAAGATCAGCTGAGTTGTTGCTGGACTGGACATATCTCATTTCAACCTGATTGTCTTTAATAAAGTCTCGAGTATACTCAAAGTATCTTGGTGGTATATGCTTTGTTCTGTCACTTTTGATATATCATTCCTTCATTTGTGAGACACAAGCTGCATTATCTTCATAGATAGGAGTTAGAATTCGATCTTTCTCTAGTCCACAAGAAATCAATATGTGTCGTGACATAGATCTTAACCATACACATTCTCTTGAAGCTTCATGCAATGCAATGACTTCAGCATGATTTGAAGATGTTGCAACGAGTATTTGTTCCTGAGAACGCCATGAAATCGCAGTTCCTCCATTCTTAAATACATATCCAGTTTGAGATTTTGCTTTATGGGGATCAGATAAATAACCTGCATCTGCATAACCAACTAACCCTTCTTTTGAATCGTTAGTATAAAATAAACCTAAATCAACAGTTCCTTTTAAATACCGAAAAATATGTTTAATGCCATTCCAATGTCTTTTAGTAGGGGATGAACTGAATCTTGCCAATAAATAAACTGCAAAAGAAATGTCAGGTCTTGTACAGTTAGTAAGATACATAAGTGCTCCAATTGCACTGAGGTATGGTACTTCGGGACCAAGAATCTCTTCATTATCTTCGCAAGGACGAAATGGATCATTGTCAACATTGAGTGATCTAACAACCATCGGTGTGCTTAAAGGATTTGCTTTGTCCATATTGAAACGTTTTAAGAGTTTCTCAGTATAAGTTGACTGATGCACAAGTATCCCATTATGCATATGCTCAATTTGTAAACCAAGACAATATTTGGTTTTTCCAAGATCTTTCATTTCGAATTCTTTCTTTAAAAGAGCAATTGCTTCATTAATTTCTTTTTGTGTCCCAATTAAATTTAGATCGTCAACATACACAGCTATGATCACATATCCTGATGTTGTCTTCTTGATGAAGACACATGGACAAATAAGATTATTTGTGTATCCTTTGCTTATCAAATAATCACTCAAACGATTGTACCACATCCTTCCAGATTGTTTCAGTCCATACAAGGATCTTTGTAATTTGATGGAATACATTTCCTTAGGCTTTGAGCTTATTGCATCGGGGAGTTTAAATCCTTCGGAATTTTCATATAGATGTCACTATCTAGTGATCCATACAAGTAAGCTGTGACAACATCCATAAGGCGCATCTCTAAATTTTTAGAGACTGCTAAGCTGATTAAATATCTAAACGTAATAGCATCCATGACAGGAGAATACGTTTCTTCATAGTCAATTCCTGGCCTCTGAGAAAAACCTTGAGCTACAAGTCTTGCTTTATATCTTGTAACTTCATTTTTCTCATTTCGTTTTCTCACAAAAACCCATTTATATCTTACAGGTTTCATTGACTTTGGCGTAATGACAATAGGTCCAAAAACCTTTCGATTGTTTAGTGAGTTTAATTCAGCTTGCATAGCATCTTTCCATTTGTTCCAATCTTGTCGATTTTTACAATCATCTACAGATTTTGGTCCAGGGTCATCATTTTCTTCCATGATATCGCTTGCCACAGAATAAGAAAATATATCATCAATATTTTCCATTTCATCTCGATCCCACATTATATGTGATTTACCATAGTTTATTGACAATTCTTTATTGGAATCATTTATTTCTTCCTGAGGAAATGTTATATCATTTATTCTTTCCTGAGGGAAGGTTTTGCCAATCATTCCTTCCTTAGGGTCAGTATCCTTCTCAGAACCCTTTCTTTTTCGAGGATTTTTATCCTTTGAACCGATTGGCCTTCCACGTTTTAAACGTATTTGGGATTCATGAGGTGCATTATTATTATTTTGCTTGCTTGGAATCTCAACTCGAGCTGGAGCATTAGCAGCTGGTATATGAGATTTAGTGACCCTGTTTATATCAGTAAATGCATCAGGTAACTGATTTGCAATTTCTTGTAGATGTATTATTTTTTGAACCTCTGTCTCACTTTGTTTTGATCTTGGGTCTAGGTGTAACAATGATGGCACACACCATGATATATCTCTTTCTTGCGTTTTCATTTCTCCCCCTAATGCTGGGAACATTGTCTCGTTAAAATGACAATCAGCAAAACGTGCTGTAAATACATCACATGTTAAAGGTTCAAGGTATCTTATGATGGAAGATGTTTCATATCCAACATATATTCCCAACCTTCTTTGGGGACCCATTTTTGTGCGTTGTGGTGGTGCAATAGGAACATACACAGCACAACCAAAAATTCTAAGATGAGAGATATTTGGCTCATTTCCAGAAACAAGTTGTGTGGGAGAATATTTATGATTTGCACTTGGTCTCACGCGGATTAATGATCCAGCATGCATAATTGCATGACCCCAAATAGAAACAGGGAGTTTTGTCCTCATTATTAATGGTCTAGCTATTAGCTGTAGGCGTTTGATCAACGACTCGGCTAAGCCATTTTGTGTGTGTACATGAGCAACAGGGTGTTCTACAACAATCCCCACAGACATGCAATAATCATCAAAAGCATGTGATGTAAATTCTCCCGCATTATCAAGCCTTACTCTTTTAATGGTATAATCCGGAAAATGTGCACGTAATTTGATAATTTGAGCAAGAAATTTTGCAAAAGCAACATTACGAGTCGATAATAAAGAGATATTAGACCATCTGCTGGATGCGTCTATTAAAACCATGAAGTATCTAAATGGTCCACATGGTAGATGAATTGGTCCACATATGTCACCTTGAATTCTTTCAAGAAACATTGGTGTTTCTTTATCGACTTTTAATGGCGAAGGCCTTGTAATTAATTTTCCAAGAGAACAAGATGTCATTGAGGCATTTTATCTATTTTATGGATCTTTTGACCTTTCAGTGGATGCCCATGTGTATTTTCAATGATCCTTTTCATCATTGTGGATCATGGATGGCCTAATCTGTCATGCCATAAGTTTATGATACCAGAATCGCAACAATTTTCTTTGACTGCCATATGTGCTTGAGGCACATTTATATATGTATAATGCAAACCAGAATGGAGCATTGGCAATTTTTCCAATATTTGATCTTTGCTTATGATATGCAAATATTTTTCATTACTAACAGTCCTTGACTGAGTATCATATCCATTATGATATATGTTTCTGAAATTCAACAAATTTCTTGTTGATTTTGGGGAAAATAAAGCATTTTCTATTTTGAGCTTTGTACCATTTGGTAATGCTAAATTAGCTTTTCCCACTCCTTCTATCAAGTTTGTAGGACCTGATATTGTATTGATGATCCCTTTTGTTGGTTTCAGTTCATAAAAATATTTTTTAGATCTAAGTATAGTATGCGTGGCTCCACTATCCGCTATACATATATCTTCTTCATTTGTTTGATCTTGTGCTCCGGTGATTTTCATTTTAAATATTGAAAAATATTAAGAGAAAAAAAATAAGTGTATAACGAAGACATATGATATTTTAATAAGAACTTTAATTGAAACACAAGTAGTACATGAAAGAGAAACTACATAATTAAAGATAATGAGAACACACTTAATAATTGCATCTAATTATAGTAGTCAAGCAACTTTGTTTCAAAGTTCCATCACAAAGTCTTCAACGCTCAGCTCAGCATTGATATTATTAAAGTTATCAACATGGTTCACTTCTTTCTCTTTTCCTTTTAGAGAGGCTTGGTACAGTTCACACAGATGTGGAGCTGTGCGACAAGCCTTTGCCCAGTGGTTTGTACTTCCACATCTAAAACATAAAATGCCATTATTTTCGGATCTACCAGCTTCATTCCATTTATTTTGGTGGTTGGAATTGGTATTGTGTGGGACATGATAATTATTGGCTCTCTGGTTACGACCACGACCACGGCCACGACCACGACCGTAAGTGTTATTGTTCCATTTGAATGGATGCTTACGATCATTAAAATGCCTTTTGTCAAAATGACCACGTCCACGTCCACGGCCTCGTCCTCGACTTTGTTCCCATATTTGATCAGAATTTTTATGAGAACTTTTGTGAGCAACATGTGCTTCTGGTATTGCTAATGAACCCGTGGGACGAGATTGATGATTTTTCATCAATAATTAATTATTTTTCTCGGCTACAAGGAGTAATGCATTTAGATCAGAGTATCTTTTAAAATTCTGCAAACAATAATGTGTTTGCAAGTTTATATTTGATGCATGAAACGTGGAGAAAGTTTTCTCTAACTTTTCTTCCTCTGTTACGGGATACCCACAAAATTCTAGCTTTGAACAAATTCGGTATAAAGCAGAGGTGTAATCATTTACCCTCTTAAAATCTTGGAACCTAAGACTGTTCCATTCATCTCTAGAAGTAGGAAGTAAAACTTCCTTTAGATGACCGAATCTGCTTTTCAAATCTTCCCATATCATATATGGGTTATCATAATTAAAATACTCATGCTGTAGTAATTCATCAATATGTTTATGGATGAAAATATCAGCTCTTGCTTTATCCTGGTCAGAGCAATCATTGTATTCTTGGATTGCGTCTAACACATCCATAGATTTTAAATGTCTTTTGACATTTGCTGTCCAAGACATATAATTTTCTCCAGAAATGTTGAGTGCAGGGAATTCGAGTTTTGCTATATTTGACATTTTGTTGCTAAACATAATAGAGCAAATAATAAGATAAATATTAGAATCCATATATATCAATCAACAATGAGATACAATACATTGGTAGAGCTATAAACATATAAAAGAAAAAGAAAATGCCGAAATCTTCAGATGGGAGATTAAAAATTAGAATGAGAAGTAGTATAAGCATTATAGTGACCAACATCAAAACCGGGTGAATCATTTTGAGAATTTTATCTTGAATAAATTTAATAAGAAGAATGTTTGTTGTAAATGAAATGAGGTTAATGATTGGTTATTTATAGTGAAAATTTATAACCCTTTTATAACGGTTATATTACCGTTTATAACGGTAACATTACCGTTTGTGTGTGTGTATATATATAATATATAATATTAATTATTTTAAAGTAAGATAATAAATAAGATATTAAATACAGTTTATTTTATAAAATATATATAATTAGTATGCACAATAATAAGAATAGAATTGTTAGTGTAAATAAATCTAACTTCTAAATGAGATATTAGTGTGCATATATAAATAAAAGTTAGAATAGTTATCAAATTTTAATAAAAATGTTTATACACATTATTGCTATTACTCAGTATATTAGTTAGTATATGTATATGCATAGATATATATCTAATGTACATAATTAAAGAAGTGTTTATGATGCTTATGTAGATACCTTTGTGTCTATTACCTTTCTTGGTTAGGATATAAGCGGCTCGTGCTGATAACGTGTTATGATATTAGCTCTAATTATAACAAGATTATTGAAGTAATAATTGAACTTTATTATATCTGAGAGACAAGAGAGTGAAGAGATATATGTGAATTGTTAGTTCTACCAGGATGAATAACTTCGTTACAAATACATTCTATTTATAAGGCAAAAACTACTGTGCAAAAAGTAAATTACCGACAATATAAACTATTGATGAACATTTCAATAGTTTGACAATTGTGAATTAAACGTGTGAATAAAGGTGTTTGACAATTGTGTCATCCACCTTTCATCAATAATTCATAACAATACAAACTTATTTAAAAATTACTTATTTCTTCTTTAACAACAAAACTCCACAAATAGACTAAAAATACTAAAATAATATTATATATGATATGTGTGTATGAGAGACAAGATAGCAGACAACATTACTTTTAGAGCACCCGGGCATCGCGTGATGGGTTTTTGAACACCACCGTCACTCCCTTATCAAGCTTGATGGAGGTGTTTTGCTTGATTGCCATCACGCGCGTGATGGGGTGAAAACCAAGAAATCTATCCGTTGGGGGGGGGATGACCGTTGAGGGTTAAAAAATAAAAAAAAAACATATTTTACCTATATAAATAACTACAAATATATCTTCAAAACATACACAAATCCAACTCAAATCCAACTCAAAAACTTCTCCTTCATTGACAACAAAAAATATACGGCATTTCCGAATTACTTGCATCCCTTAGACACCGATAGCTCTTCGTTTTCAGACGATGACATTATCGAATGGTTCCCGTTGCTATATAACGAACTTGAAGGCCCGAGCCGTCCAAAGAAAAAAATGGTGGAGCGTGATCGTATACATGCCCACGACTTGCTAATGAACGACTATTTTGTGGAGGAGCCGAAATACAATGACGAGACGTTTAGGGAACGCTTTCGTTTGCCGAAATCTTTATTTTTAAATATTGTAGCCGACGTCGAAGCAAACGAAGAATGGTTTCAAGAATCTTACGACGCGAGGGGTAAACAAAGTTTTACGGCGCTTCAAAAATGCACGTCCGCTATTCGTCAACTAGCGACAGGTAACTCACCCGACCAATTCGATGAATACTTACAAATGGCTGAGAGAACTTCACGTAAATGTCTACAATTCTTTTGTAACGCGATTATAAAATTGTATGAGAAAGAGTTTCTATGAAAACCAACAAGTCACGACATTGCACGTCTTTACGCCGCGCACGAGGCTAGATGGCATTTTCCAGGGATGCTCGGTAGCATCGATTGTACACATATCGAAAATTGTCCACGGGAGTTGCGAGGGGCGTATGTTAGGGGTGATATCAAACGACCGACCATCTCACTAGAAGCGGTTGCGTCAAATGATTTATGGATTTGGCATTCTTATTTTGGTGTTCCCGGCTCAAACAACGACATCACTGTTCTGTACACATCACCGTTGTTTCAGAGCATAACAGAAGGCACCGCACCTTTCTGTCCGTACTTTATCAACGGGAGATATTACAGACGAGGCTACTATCTTGTCGATGGTATCTACCCGCAATGGTATGTTTTTGTTAAAGCCTTTTCGTTTCCTGTCGAGACCAATGAAAAGACGTTCAAGAAGTTGCAAGAATCGGCAAGAAAAGATGTCGAGAGAGCTTTCGGTGTTTTAAATGGTAGATGGTGCATACTCAGTCGACCGGTTCGTGCAATGAAAAAACCCACGATCTCTAGCTACGTGTATGCATGCATCATATTACACAATATGTTAATAAAAGAAGATGGAAATGTAATTTCTCCAGATTGGGTACCGGATCCTCCGACTCAAGTTCCCGTTCCCGATGATGTCCAATTAGACTTGCGGGATGAAGATATTCATCATCGGTTGAGATGGGATCTTGTTGAGCATATAGGTTCTTTAGGTTTGGAATTTCCGGATTCAGACGAGGAGTAGACGTTTATTGTAACTTTTATTTTTTATTTCTAAATTTTAAGTTGAATTATGTTCTATTAAACTATTGTTTTTATTTTTTAAGTTTTAGTAAAATATATATTTTTTTAAGTTGCAAAAAAAAACAAAAAAAAAATTCCATCACACACCACCACACCACCACACCACACCACCACTGTGACATCCCACATCGGTTGGGAAGGAGAACTAAGCCTTCTTTATAAGGAGGTGGATACCTTCCCATCATAACGCGTTTTGGGCGCTTAATGGTAGTGGATGATAGGAGAATTCCACAGTTAAGCGTGCTCAGGTGGGAGAAGTATGAGGCAACCAAAAGCAAATCCGTGAGGCGATGGTGGTACGTCCCGGTCAAAACGAAAAATATTATGGTGCGGTGGTAGCTGGGTTGTTACAACCACCCCTAGTAAAAAACCATCACATGTGATGGATTTGGGGTTGGTGATGTGACACCATTTGATTGGGTGGGGTGTGTGATGAGAAACTTCATCACATCTACCACCCCTCCCCCCCTTACTTGTTGTAAGAGACTTTACTACTTAGTAAAATTATTTACCAATATATTATAGTTTTAAATATAATTACCAAAATGAGTATTTTTAATGAGACACGTCATCTTGTTCCCTCTAAACCAATTATCTCTCTCTCTCTCTCTAGACCACCACAAGTCCAATCAAAGTTATTGATGGTCGCCGGAGTTTTGACCGGACTTGTGGTGATCTAGATAAAGAGTGATAATGGGTTTAGAGGGAAGAAGATGAAGTGGGTGAGTGGGTAATAGGTCCCACTAAAAATACTCATTTTGGTAATTATGTTTCAAACTACACTATATTGGTAAATAATTTAACGAAGTACACTAGTTAGGTAAATTCCTTGTTCTAACGACGTTTGGAATCATGGACTTGGCCCAAACGGACTTCACCCTCAATGGGGGTTGTCTAGCCACATCACATCTGCATCATATGGGATTCTCACAAGCAACATTGATGTGGCTGCTCAAGGTATTAACCTAAATGAGCTAAAACTTTTGTGTCTAGGTTTAAGGAGCTAAACGTTTTGTAATAAAGGTTGCAAGAACTAAAGTAAATTGTAAAATTTGTGCAAAAAGTTGTATACAAACTTGTATGCCTAAAGTTTTGGGGCCAATTTGCAAGAAAAGTATGAAAGTTTGTAAATGATCGGGATTAATGGATGATTAATCGGCCCTTAGTAAGGATTTTTACAACTATGTTTACGACCGTATCAACTCCTAACAGGTTTATATATTTAAAAACATAAAATTTACAATAATAACTCGCAAACGTACCTGGTGAAACCCACGTTCTCTCGTGAGGGAAACCCCAAGCTCGGTCACACAAGCATGAACCCTTTCATCATCCCCGTATAAATAACTATACCGGCCAAGGCACCCGTCGAGAGTCCGCGCTAGCTCCGCAGCCAGCGGATAACTCACGGCGAACCCACCACCACCAAACGCCAAATCATATGAGTGCCACACGTCCTGTTCGACACTCTCTGAACTCCCACCAACATGGTACATCTTTCGGTGATCATATTTCGATAACACCGATACCAAATTATCCGTAAAAAACACCGTATCATCGTCCCCCATCACAAACCATCTTACATCCGGTAACCCGAGCTTGAATGACTCCAACACAATTCGGGCTATGTGAGGGTTGTGCCCTGAATTATTCAACCGAGTCACATTTTCCGAGACCTTGAAGGGTATGGAATTTGTGTGAGAGAATAATTCCGGGTCGGGTTGTTGGTCCAACCAAACATATCCTCGGGTTACGTTTGGTTGCCACCAGAGCTCGGAGTAGTGGCGACGTTTCGTCCACGTGTTAATAGATCCACATATGCCAAACAACACGTTTGAAATTTCAGTTTTGGATGTTCCGAGGACGAAATCATGGTCTTGGGAGGTTGTTCATGATCAATATTCCACTGGAGAAGGCGTAAGGCGAAGAGAACGATTAAGGAGGCCGAGAAAGATACGAGAATAAGAAGCGTTAACATGAATGACTTCGTTACGAATTTACTCTTCTTGTAGTTAAAAACATTTGTCATTTCTTGAATCCGGTCAAAGAAACCTCGGATGAGGAGGATTTAAGGACAAAATTGGAGCTAGGTATCATGTATATAGGGAAATAGATGAACCTCAAAACTGTCAACAAAATGCTATGTTCTTCCATATCTTCTCATACGTTATGTTGATTCATTTATTTATTAGCATTGATGTATTTACCATAATTAAACTGTTTTGTAATTGTATTTAGTATTTACACTCATGTAATTGATCGTAAATAATATGAAGAAAACCGGTTATACCTTTCATAAAAATAATATCACGTTTGTGAATGAATGTATGTATTTGCCTAAAGAGGCGGAGTTGCTTTTGGCTGAACAAAATTCTTTTACCAAATGCGCAAAACAATTTCTAGGAAACTTACATATTGATAAAAAAAGATTGAGATGGTTATTATATAAATTTTATTTATGGAAAATGTAACATCCAACTTTTGATTATAAGAATAATATAAATTTCGTCTGTTTTATAGTGAGTCGTTATCGGTTTGGGTAAATAGAATATGAGTTGGGCTAGTGTTGGGTAAATGGGTATGGGTTATGGACTTGGGTTATGAAAGAAAGAAGGAGAGTCCATGGGCTTGAGCCCATGATCCCTAAATATATAAACCATTAATCACCCATTTAATCCTCATTCACACATATTCCATACACCAACCAAAACACACACTTAAGATCTCTCTCTAGTTCTTCCCTTTTCTCTAGCCGAAACCAAGAAGGAAACCGAGCATCGACCCGAGGTAATGATAGTTTAATACTGTATGAGCTTAACCCGTTAGATATAGTCACGAAACAACGAGCCGGCACCGTTAAACCGTTTAAGTCACGAGATCCGGGTGGAATCGGGTATAAAACGAACCTATGATGAGCTTAGGGGTCACCCTAGCTCAGATCTGGATCGAACCGGACGAAAAACGGTGAAAACGAGCTAAAACTCGTTTTTCCGACGTGTTCGCGGTTTTCCGGTGGCTTTCTGGCAATGGCGGCGCCGGAAAAGTTAATACGAGGTTAGAGGTGTCAGGGAATGTTCTGACATTCCCTGACCTAACCCTAGTTCGCTAAGGGGTAACTAACGAATTAGAAGTAATTGGCTAGCTGATTCGTCTAAGGGAATATAGCGGACTAGCTTCAGTTGGTTAAGGAGGAAAGATTGCGAACTACCCTTGATTCGCTATAGTTAAAAGATAACGAATTGGAAGGTCCAATTCGTTGCATAGACTGGTTCGCTATGGACTAATTCGTTAAGGGTCCAGTTCGTTAGAGGGTTCAATTCGTTACAAAGAACCAGTTCGTCATGACAAGTCAATTCGTTAAGGTTAAGTAACGAACTGGAAGTTTAACAGAATTACAGAATGGTCCCTGGACTTATTAAAGAATGGTTTAATTACAAAGAAGCCCTTGAACTTTTAAGTTAGCAAATTTAATAATGATTCAAAATTCTAATGAAAAATGTGTTAAGACAGTTAATGGAAATAAATTTTTTCCAAGCTCGACCCCAGCCAGGGGCTCTGCCACTTGGACCTTGCTAGGGACTGCCGCCCCTAGACCCCGCTGCCAGGGGCGCTGCCCCCGGACCCCCGTCCGTTGAGGGTTATAATTATAATAGAAACGTGATATGGCTAGTTATAGATAATTGATATGAGTAATTGTTATACAGTTAGCCGTGCCCAACTGAGGAAAGGAATAACTATTAACGGTGAACGTAGCCGACTTAAGGTGAGTTTCTAGCCCCATTCCTTGTTATGGTTTCGGGGTTGTGTGCATACTCAATGTGATTAGTTAATACACTTATCCTAAGTAATAAGTGTATGCAATATATGTATTATGTGAAATGTGTGAATGGTTTCTTGTCGATACATGAACGATATTCGGAATTGCATGTATTGCCAGGAAATGGTTGATGTTATATGTATGTTGTAAGATGAAGAATGAATGACGTATGTATGAAACTTACGATTATGTATATAGAAAAGTATGTTAAAAAGGTATGGAAGAAAGGGTACCGGACCCTAATAATATCCGAGGATGAAGGGTACCGGACCCTAATAATATCCGAGGATGGAGGGCACCAGACCCTAATAATATCCGAGGATGGAGGGTACCGGACCCTAATAATATCCGAGGTATGTCGGGCGAATGCTCTTTATAACGTAAGGTTAGATATGTATGTGTATGAAAGATTGATGGACAGGTTAAGTATGTAATGCGTACCTACGGGCACGTGTATGTGTATGTAAAGTAAGTTATGTGATTAACTAGAACTCACTCAGCGTAGCTGGCTTTAGTATGCACACAGGTTAACAGATTGAGACAGCTAGTTTGAGATGGACACATGGCAGGATTGAAGAAGCTGGCATCCGAAGATTGTCATGATGTTTTGAATGTTATGATTTATGTTATGTTTTGAAAGACAAATTATGGATATATGTAACGAATGATTGATGTTTTATATTATTCCGCGAAAGTTTTAATTAACTCTGATTTGTAGAGCTGTGTTTATGAGTAAATCCAACACCAAAATAAGGCTACCGGTAACGAGGCCTTACAGAAAACATTTTAATATACACCTGATACCTTTAATTGAACATTTTATATATACACACACCTGATACCTTTAATTAAATAATGTTACATGTGAGGAACAGTACCTTGTAAGGCTTTCTACTTGTCTGGTTTTGACAAACAATTAATCATTTATGTGTCCAAATTAAATATTATATTTCAATATACAGTGGTCAAGTTAAGGTGACTGGGAATTGGAACGTGAAGAAACACTAACCGGACCCCGGGCAGATTACGGATAACCTGGGGGTTAGATAGATGTTTCCCACGAGGGGTTGGACCCGGCAAAGATGGTTCTTCTGATAACCTGCAAAACAGACACCGTGAGCTCGTCACTAAGAAGGGGGGGGGTTCCTCCTTGTGACCACCCTCCGGCGTGAGAATCAGACTAGATTGCTCTTGAATATAAATGTATATTAAGAGATTGCTAGAGCAGATATCAGGTATAATATGTAATATGAGATAGTATATGATGATAAGATGATCATACCATTTGGGGTATTTATAGCCGAAGGTAGGTTTCCAAGAAGGTATGGCCGGCTGAATAGTATTCCTGTTCTACCAACTGTGGCCTACGCACGTGCCATGCTGGTAGTTGGTGGGTAGGCAGCGGCTGACAGTGGCCAGGCCTGCTGTGTACTATTCCTTTTCCACCAACTGCCGGCTATGCACGTGGTATGACAGGAGTTGGTGAGTAGGCAGCGGCTAATAGTGACATACAGTACAAGAGCATGCTGCTCGCCATACTGTTGTCAATGAGCTGTCGTATCTTTGGTCAGATCTTTTGCCCATACCTCGTCAGGTACAGTACATAAGATCTTCCCGTATCGTACGGACTGGCTTAGTTGGGCGGGAGTATTCCCCCTCCCGCCTTTGTGCGGGATTGTTCCCGGCTTTGCTCATTCCTTCAGGTGACAACTGAATGATTGAGAGCTAAGTGCCTTGTGCGTGTAGCCTTGCTGCGCGGGTGGCCTTCCCTGATGGCTTGTATCCGCAGCTGCGGGAACAGGCAGAGTACTTCACCATTGGGAGGCATTTCCTGCGGGAACAGCTTGCGTACTGCGCGTAAGGACGTCACGTCTCTGAGCATGGTGGGTCCTGCGTATCCAGTTGGTTTCTGCGCAGACGTCTCTTTTGAAGGTGAGTCTTGCGGGTCCAACTGGGCTCTGCTGGGACCTACCTCTTCAAGTCCCCCCATTCCAATGTTCTTCTCATGAATGTTTAATAAAGTGAGGTGAACTTTTGGACTTTAAGCAAAGGGTTTTGAAAAGGGTTTAGTTTTAAGGTTTTCCATGGGGATTCTTCCCGCGGAAGTCCTTGTCACTTGCAGAAATTCCCGACTTTCCTGCTTGATCTTTGGGTATGATGCGGGTAGGTCTGTAACCTCCCCGAAAGTCAGGAGCGTTGAGTCCTACTTGTGTGGATTCTCCATGAGGTTTTGGTAGTTTTGAACATAGTGATCAATTATGTTAAAACCACCAATTCCATCCTGGAGCTTCAAACAATGTAGTTCTCGACGTTCCCGCTATGCGGGGATGTTATTCCCGTTTCCGCAAGCATTGCCCAGGAGATCCTTCTTGGTTTCAATTCCCTGCGGAGCGCTAGGTATGTGAAGGGTTTTGCCTTAACACTGTACCCGCACTCGTCTTACGGTTACTTTACTTCCAAGGTATTCCTGGCGTCAATTCCCTGCGGGTGCTAAGTATGTGAAGGGTTTTGCCTTAACACTGTACCCGCACCCGTCTTATAGTTACTTGGTTGCCAAGGTATTCCTGGCGTCAATTCCCTGCGGGTGCTAAGTATGTGAAGGGTTTTGCCTTAACACTGTACCCGCACCCGTCTTATAGTTACTTGGTTGCCGAGGTATTCTTGGCTTCAATTCCCTGCAGGTGCTAAGTATGTGAAGGGTTTTGCCTTAACACTGTACCCGCACCTGTCTTACAGTTACTTGGTTGCCAAGGTAAGGGGTATATGCTGCATTCTTTGTCTATGGGAATCTTAGGTTCCCTTTGACAAAGTTTGTGTACCGTGTCCTAGAGAGGCACGGTGTACACCTGACCGAGGTGCACCCGATGGCGATTGCGAAGATTCGCCACTTCGAGTGGGTGTGCCGGATTCTGGGCATTGAGCCCTTCGTCGACCGCCTGATGACCTTCTACTCTTGGAGGTGCATCCAGGGGTGGTATACGCTGATAACCCGGATTAAGGGTTTGAAGATTTGCGCAACCGAGCGCAATCTTCGCTCGTGGAAGCGGGAGTTCTTCTTTATCTCCGCTCGCGGCATCCCCCTTGCCATGAAGTTCAAGAATGGGCAAGCACTCCCCAGCCTTCACGCCTCCAACTACCAGGAGGCGGAATGGTTTTCGAAGATATCCCGAGTCCAATCTCCGGTTTACCGCTTTGCGGAGTCCGGGATGGTGATGCTCTGGATGAGCCGGGTGTGGAAGGATGCAGATGCGCGAAAGATCCCGATCATCCTCGAATACGGTTTGAACTATGTTTCTTACGGTATGCTCTTTTTCTTTTTGTTGATTTAGAATCTCTTCTAACTTCTTTCCTGTTTATTTCAGAGGGGAACGACTTGCAGCCGCTCCTGTATCCGCGGGAGGCTGACAGTCCCGCTCGGATGGGTACTCGCGCTCTAGATGAGAACGAGTTGCCCATCCTTGAACAGACGGCGGATCGGTTCGTGGAGGTCTACCCGCTAGGCCACGAGATCCTGAGCGCCAGGCGGCCAGGTAAGGCGTTATTCAACCCTCGACCCCTCAATGCTGAAACCTCTGCTGGAATTCCTCTAATCTTATGTTCTGATGAGGAATCCGCAGATGGTCCTCCGTTGGTGCGGAAGAAGAAGGCTGCCGGCGGGAAGGGGAAGGAGAAGGTGGCCTCCACTGCCGATCCGGTGCCTCGGTCTGACTCAGAGGCCGAGAGCGAGGAGGTGGCGGGGAACCCCGGTGGTGATAAGACCACCGCTCCGGAGGCTGCGACGACTGTCACCTCCGGAGAGCCCAGGATGACAATGGTGAGCGGCGTGAAGAGGCCGGCTCCATCGGGTTCATCCCCGCCTGTCCGCACTTTTAGGCTCAAGAAAACCCGTAAGTACAAACTTTATTTTTAATTTCATAGCTTTCCATCAATACTTATCTTCTTTGTGCAGGCGTGGATGTTGACGCATTCCAGGGTGGAGCGGGGAGGAGTACCCCCCTGCCCATGACGGTAGGCTTGGTCAGCCTAACTGAGGCGACGACCCAGGCGGCTGCGCCTGCGCCTGCTTCCGCTGGTTCAGTTGCTCACTCCGTTGAGCCGACTGTTCCAGCTGTGATGACATCACCGCCGGCTGTCAGTGCCATTTTTACCGCATCTTTCACTGAGCCGGCGGTTACTTTTGCTGCGGATTCCGCAGCGGCGACCGCGGCGGCTTTTACCATGCCTCCTCCGTCATCGGCAACGACGGCCGATCCTTCAGGTATGCATGGGGCTTCTCGCCAACCTCTGCCTCCTTCCCATCTACCTGACCTCTTGGACGGATTTCCCTTGGGTTCAGGTGATGGGTTTGGCGGCTATCGGCCTGTTATTGACCCTACAGGTGCGTAGGGTTCTTTTGGCCTATTTTATATTTTTATCATCTTTTCCTAATGCCTTTTGTTTTTTTTTTTTTGTTTTTTTTTGCAGTGTCGGATTCCAATGAAGTGTATGTTCCACGATGGAACATCCGCCGAGGAACAACCCTTCGCACACCTGTGGAGTGCGTGGAGTGGGCTCGTCACGCAGCTCCCAGTGGTGCGTTGGGGGAAGCCATGGCTAGCTACCAGGAGGGTAGGCTAACCAATGAGCTTCGGGTTCTCCTGGCCCGGATGCAGCCGCGCGTCGAGCTGCTTTGTCGTGAAAACGACAAGTTAAAAGCAGCTCGCCTTCAAGAAGTAGCTCGGGCGCGGGCTGACCGGGAGGAGAACGTAAGGCTTACCGCAGTGGCTGCGGAAAAGGAGAAGACCTTCAAGGCCCTCGAGGTTGAAGTTCAGGCCCGGCTCGAGGCCCGTTCCAAGGCTGCCCAAGCTGTTAACGAACAGCTTCGGCTGGCTAAGGAAACTGCAAGGAACGCAACCGAGAGGGCCACCAAGGCTGAAGCTGTTGCTGAGCTTCTACGCGTGGAGAATGAGGAGCTTAAAGCTAAATTAGAGGCTCTCCAGCAGGCTCATGATGCCTTGGCGATGGAAGACGCCAAAAAGCTCCAAGAGATCTTGGACCAGAGGGGGGTGCTTGACCACACTGAGCGGAAGCTAAAGGGCGTCGAAGAGGCTGCGGCTAAAGAAGTGTTGCTTGCCAACCTCAACAAAAGTGGAGCCGAACGCGCCCGTAACGAAGCTCAAGCTGCCCTCCAGGAGGCTCTGGTTGCCAAGGAATGGCTTCTTCGAGAAGCGTTGTCTCAGGTATGTTTAGCTTTATGTCTTCACGCTTTTCTTTGTAAATAGAAAAGGTTTTGATACTTGTATTTTCTTTTTTGTAGGTTGTGCATCGAGTCTTCACGGAGACGTCTTATGACGATGCTATGAGCGCAGCCCTCAACGCTTCTCATGAGGATGGGGAAAAGGCCGGCTTCCTGCTTGGTCTAGGGTTCGTTGAGAAAGGCATCCCGCCTTCCAACTTCCCTTTATTTGATGTGGATACTGAAGCTGTATACGACCAAGCAGTGAATCAGTATGCCGCCTTCCCGCATCCGGTGGTGGAGAAGGTGAACGAAGCTGCTGCTGCTGATGATGGGCTGGCTATCCTTAAAGCTTTCCTTGAACCGCCACGCTCTACTGATGGTGCTGGTCCAAGTGGAAGTGGCCCTGAAGCTTGATCCTGAAGATCCCTTCCCACTGTTAGGATAGGTTTAGCTTGTATAGATTTATATTCTTGTAGGCGGGTAGTTACCCGGCCATTCTTGTAATGAATATTATGAAATATAAATCTTTGTGCGGTTAAGATCGCTATTTTCACTGGATTCCTTGCTTTATAAACGTTATATGACTTGCATACTTTAGTTTAAATTAGCAATTTTCCAAGTGTTTAGAAGAAGTTAACCTTTGAACGTGGTAGATAATAGGTTGAAGTTTTGCTTCCTCTTTCGTGATTGTGCGGGTAGGACCGTCACTTGCACTTAGTAGGATGGCTAAACTTTACCTACATCTGACCTGCGTGGAGGTTTTCCTCATCTTTTTTGAAATTTCTAAGTGTTTAGGATAAGTTAACCTTTGAACGTGGCAGATAATAGGTTGAAGTTTTGCTTCCTCTTTCGTGATTGTGCGGGTAGGACCGTCAATTGCACTTAGTAGGATGGCTAAACTTTACCTACATCTGACCTGCGTGTAGGTTTTCCTCATCTTTTTTGAAATTTCTAAGTGTTTAGGATAAGTTAACCTTTGAACGTGGCAGATAATAGGTTGAAGTTTTGCTTCCTCTTTCGTGATTGTGCGGGTAGGACCGTCACTTGCACTTAGTAGGATGGCTAAACTTTACCTACATCTGACCTGCGTGTAGGTTTTCCTCATCCTTTTGTTAGAAATTCTCTGTTTTGAATAAGTTATCTGTTCGACGCGCGGTTGTCCATAGGTTCGGTTTCCTCACATGATTTGTGCGGTTAGGACCGGCACTTTCATTTAGTTGACCAAAGTTTACCTATGACTGACCTGCGTGAAGGTTTGCCGTTTTTTGGGTTTATGCGGGTTTTGCCGCCTTCCCCACGCAACGACCTTCCACGTAATTATGCGGTGAAAACCGTCATATCCGTGTTGAATAAATTAACCGTTCGACGCGCGGTTGTTAATAGGTTAGTGTTCAGTTTCCTCTATCATGATTCATGCGGATAGACCGGCACTTTCATTTAGTGGGATGACTGAACTTTTACCTTTAACTGACCTGCGTGAAGGTTTGCCATTTTTTGGGTTTATGCGGGTTTTGCCGCCTTCCCCACGCAACGACTTTCACACTTATGTATGCGGTGAAAACCGGCATCAGTGTTGAAAATTCATAAAAGTATAAATGTAAAATCATCAGCGTCGATGTTCTAAGGAGAATCATTTCCATTAGAAGTGGCTCTGGGCCTTTTCTTTACAAATTTGGAATTGATCTACATGCAAACTGTGTAATTGAGCTCCCTTCCATGTTGTTGGGATGGGAGTGCCATCGAGCCGATATGCACCTGGTTCGGGATCTCGTTGTTTACGCAGTATGTAGTCTCCAACATTGAAGCTGTAATTTTATTCGTGTTTTCCCCAACTGGGGTTCTACACGCATCAGCCTGCTCAGCGTTCATTGTGCCACGAGGTGCGCGAGCGTCCCATCTCTGACAAATGCTTCGACCATGTCCTTAACGTCTGTGCATTCTTCAGTGTTGTGGCCTTTTGTCCTGTGAAAGTCACAGTATTTGCTCCGATCAGCATTGTGACGATGTCGGATTATTGGAGCCTTTGGCCATGGGAGCTCCTCAGTGGCGAATATCTCGGTGACGCTTTTGGTGAGTGGCGTCCATCTGGAGTTCTGGTTCGACTGTACGTTATCCCTTCCGCCTAACCGATGTTGCAAGCCGGATGAGGTGTCAAAGTTTACCCTTGACTGCCAAATGCCTAGCTTCCGCTTTTTGTTTAATCGGGCGGTAAGGACGTTGTCTTCTCTTGTTTTCTGTGTGTAGAGGTTTGTGCTCTGGGGGAGATCTCTACCCAGTTGCTTTTCCGTTTCCGCAAAGCGTTTTGCTGCTGTCATGATGGCGTCCCATGTGGATGGCATGCCATCTTTACCCGTTAAGGTGCGGATGAGCTCTGGGTCGTTCGCGCCCTGGATGAAAGCAGCGCGAACAAGATCTTCGCTGATATTACCCAGACTTAGCTTCTTTGAGTTGAAGCGAGTGATGAAGTCTAGCAAAGATTCATCTTCCTCTCGAATGCATTTGAGGATTGTCCATTGCTCTTCGGTATACTTTATTTGTTGGCTGAAGTGTTGGCTAAATTTTTGCTGGAAGTCTTCCCAGCCGTAGATGTGGTGGACCGGTAGACGATCGAACCACGCTCTAGCTGGCCCAACAAGCGTCATTTGGAACATGTAACACCACGTAGGTTCCGTCCAACTACTGACGGTTGCCCCCGCTATGAACCTGTTCAAATGATCGTCTGGATCAGATATACCATCGTAAGTGCCGATGTTGGACATCTGTTTGGCACTTTTCGGGACGATTGCTTCCGCAATGTCCCTTGCAAATTTGGACGTTCCCGCCTTTGCAGCAGCTGGTGTAAATGTTTTGGAGAAGTCACTTGGGTTTCCACCTGCGTTTTTTGGTTTGAAGGTTTCTCCAAAACGCCTTCTCGGTTGGGAATCCGTTTCCTTACGCTTCCCTTTCGCCCTATGACGAGGGTTTGCGTCAGTATCGGATTCCTCCGAATCATTGTCCCAGTACTCTCCGAATTCCTCAGGCTGTTGGAGTGAACGTAAGCGTTCATCCAACTCGGCTTGGAATTCTTTTTGACGTGCCTCCGCCCACGCTTTAACTTCATCGAGTGTTTGGCGGGGGAGCCTCGTTCGTTCTCTCTCTAACCGGGTATCAGTGAATCCCAGTGAGCGATTATTTACTGCACTTGCCCCAGCTTGGGTAACTGGGGTAGTGTTCGTAAAATTTACTGCACTTGCCCCGGCTTGGGTAACCGGGGTAGTGTTCGTAAGAACTGTGTAGTCGCCGGTATTCCCCCCAGTAGCTGGGGTTGTGGTTACCGGAGTTTCTTTAACCATCTTTCCAGAAGTTCGAAAAAACTGAAAGGAAATGAAGTTCTAGCTTTTATGCACGGATGGCGCCAATGAAGAAACACTAACCGGACCCCGGGCAGATTACGGATAACCTGGGGGTTAGATAGATGTTTCCCACGAGGGGTTGGACCCGGCAAAGATGGTTCTTCTGATAACCTGCAAAACAGACACCGTGAGCTCGTCACTGAGAAGGGGGGGGGGGGTTCCTCCTTGTGACCACCCTCCTGCGTGAGAATCAGACTAGATTGCTCTTGAATATAAATGTATATTAAGAGATTGCTAGAGCAGATATCAGGTATAATATGTAATATGAGATAGTATATGATGATAAGATGATCATACCATTTGGGGTATTTATAGCCGAAGGTAGGTTTCCAAGAAGGTGTGGCCGGCTGAATAGTATTCCTGTTCTACCAACTGTGGCCTACGCACGTGCCATGCTGGTAGTTGGTGGGTAGGCAGCGGCTGACAGTGGCCAGGCCTGCTGTGTACTATTCCTTTTCCACCAACTGCCGGCTATGCACGTGGTATGACAGGAGTTGGTGAGTAGGCAGCGGCTAATAGTGACATACAGTACAAGAGCATGCTGCTCGCCATACTGTTGTCAATGAGCTGTCGTATCTTTGGTCAGATCTTTTGCCCATACCTCGTCAGGTACAGTACAGAAGATCTTCCCGTATCGTACGGACTGGCTTAGTTGGGCGGGAGTATTCCCCCTCCCGCCTTTGTGCGGGATTGTTCCCGGCTTTGCTCATTCCTTCAGGTGACAACTGAATGATTGAGAGCTAAGTGCCTTGTGCGTGTAGCCTTGCTGCGCGGGTGGCCTTCCCTGATGGCTTGTATCCGCAGCTGCGGGAACAGGCAGAGTACTTCACCATTGGGAGGCATTTCCTGCGGGAACAGCTTGCGTACTGCGCGTAAGGACATCACGTCTCTGAGCATGGTGGGTCCTGCGTATCCAGTTGGTTTCTGCGCAGACGTCTCTTTTGAAGGTGAGTCTTGCGGGTCCAACTGGGCTCTGCTGGGACCTACCTCTTCAGAACGCATATAAAAAACTTTATAATTATACCATTAATTTAAGTTTACTATCAATTTACTTAATTTAAAGTAGCTAGTCGTTTGATACTCGATTATATAAAAAGCTTATATACAAGATTGGCTTGATCATAATTCTAAGTATGAGAGAAGTCGTGATGTTAATGGATTTAATATATGATATATATCAGTTAATGGTAAAACGAATCTCTAGAAAGTAACTCACATATGTATACATGAACTCCGCATATTTAAGCCTTTATCAAGTCACTCTAAAATAACACACTCAACTAAGCTTATTTACGACACAACCAAATGCTACAAAGTTAATCGATTGTTCTAACCTCGTCCATGTAATTTCCCTGTAACTTTAAAAAAACGATTCTCACCTTAACGTTAGACATCAATGAAGATGGTATTTACAAGTAGATTTTAATGTGCGAAGTATTCTCATTATGTGAAGCACTGATAAGTTTATCATAGTGTAATAATTATTAAACCACAACAAAACTTAAGTATAGCCTATTAATTTACTCGCTATTTTAAAACTGCAAAGTAATAACAATTACTTAAGAGTAGATTTTAGAAGCATATATATAATTACATTATTTACAAAAATGCCGCAATGTGTTTTTTAATAGGCTTCGCACAGAAAAATCTACTTGTATTTAATCCTAATCAATATAATATTAAGTCATTTGAAAAAAAAAAAACCTAACATTAACCCTGCTTGACTAGATGACCTTCTAGGCGGTGATAGTCTCTCCATATTTACAATTTCTAACCCGTATTTTTACACTATTATACTTCCACCTCACGATCTCGCAACATTGTCTCCTCTGCCCCTGCACAATATACCACTTGTCATTGGTGCCTCCAAAAAAGCTACCATTAAAATATATATCGCATAACCATGAATTAAGATGCCACATTACAACAGAAACAGAGACATTTACCTGCATCCAATAATTCGAGTTCATCTTCGATGCCAAAACTACAACCTTCTTAATTTTGTAAGGATAATGTTTGTTTTTGCATATATCAACTGACTTATCTCTCGTATACGTGGTCATTGTAACATTTTCTGCCTCTTGAACCCGACTAATGTAATATATACTCGGACGTTCACATGAATTGGTGGACATGGGTCGGGTATTAAACGTGAAAGGCCCGTCTTTAAAGCTACTCCATGTGAAGAATGTTTGCAATGGCATCGCGAGTTCTTGGACCCTCAAGAGAGTGGGGTATATCTGAACGGTGTATCCCCATGAGACAGATATGGACCATGTGTTGTGGTAGCAAAACGATTGTTGCATGGCTTGAGGTGGGTCTAGCCGGTATGTTTGGATGAGAGTGTCCAATGACTCGTACTTTGTTAGGTTTGGTATAAGTGGGTTTATATAGTCAAGGTGGTGGAGTGATATAAGCGGTGTCATAGGGTGTGCTGCTAGTAGACCATACGCATCTCCTCTAATATCCATCTGTGTTAACAAATAAAGGATTAACACTCATTTAATGTAGTTGAACAAAACTCCAATATTGTTTGTGCTCTTATATAATTTTTTATCATTTTCTGAAAAACTTTGGCCTTAGGTACATTCATCTTTCTGTAGAGATTTTTAGGGGTGACTTCTAGGTACTTTTAAGAGGGTTATACTTATTTTCTCTGTTTATGTGCTCGTAGATTTGCTATCTGTTACTAATATAGTTCACACAAATGCATGTTTTCTAGACTAGAAATTCTAGTAACTACTACTTCTAGTATTAGTATTCTCTGTCATATTGTTTGTTTTGTTTCCCTTAGTCACACTTTATGCTACATGTTACAAGCAGCTTTCAAGAGACAGGGGTCTCAATAATAGCAGCCTCTCGATCTCATAGGATAGTGGAAAGGTATGTCCTTGTCCCATCCTCCCAAAACCCGGATATTCTTACAAATAAGAAACTTAATGGAAATGTGGAATGTTTTATAAAGACAATGAGTATAAGCCAAGACATGTAAACATGAACATGTTATAAAGTGTACCTAAGAAGACTTTAATGATGGTTCATGCAAAGTAGTTGAGAGTTAAGACTTGAAAAAAAAGGTTCGACATGAATCGGGTTAGTTACTATCTTAGCGATCTATAATAACCAATGCAATATGAATCGGTTTCAGGTCGGTTAAGTGGTTTGAAAACGTTTTCGGTAAAGAGAATTACAAACCAGTTCCTAACCTACGGTTTCAACCAGTGTTGTAAATCTATCGACTAGACATCAATTAATCACTAATCCTCACCACACAAATTAATCCCCGATTAATCACTAGTCCCCACCATCCCACATTCCCCATGAACTTTATAAACATAAATAGATATTTTTAATTCCATTTGTGATATAAGTTTTCAAGAAAATACCATTTGCTTTTTTTTTTAAATTCCAAATATGTCCCTCATATTTGTTTTCTTACGATGCCCACCCAACAAGATTATCGATTAAGGCTCATTTGACTATACAACGATGAATGATCCTTCGACACTACATGTTAGCGGGGACACATGTCATCAATCAATGTTTTTACTTTTTTTACGTGTCCTGTCTCCTAGATTTAAAAATTAAAACTATTAACTTTACAAAAATCACTCGCAAAAATTACCTGGTGAAACCCACGCTCTTTAGTCAAGCCAACTCCAAGCTCACTCACACACGCACAAACCCTTTCATCCGACCCGTACACATAACTATACCGATCAAGACACCCGTCTAGAACCCGCGCTAACTCCTTAGCCAACGGATAACTCACCGCAAACCCACCACCACCAAACGCCATATCGTACGAGTGCATCACGTCTTGTTCCACACTCTCCGAACTCGCACCAATGTAGTACATCTTTCGGTGATCATATTTCGATAAAACCAATACCAAATTATCCGCAAAAAACACCGTGTCATCGTCTCCCATCACAAACCATCTTACATCCGGTAACCCGAGGTTGAACGACTCCAATACAATCCGGGCTATCCGAACCGCCGGGTTCGGATTCGGGTTCTGGTTCGGGTTTGAGCCGGATTTTTTTGACCCGGTCACTTTCTCCGAGATTTTAAAAGGGAGTGAATTCGGGTGAGTGAATAGTTTCGGGTCGGGTTGTTCGTCTAACCAAACGAATCCTCGGGTTATATTCGGTTGCCACCAGATTTCGGAGTAGTGGCGACGATCCGGCCACGTGTGAACCGATCCGCTAATACCAAACAGCACGTGTGAAATATTAGTAGGCTGTTCAGATGTTCCGAGGATGGAATAAGGATATTCCTGTTCTTGGTAGGTTGTTTGTGGAATATTCCGGTTGAGTAGCCGTGACGATTGGCGGCGTAAGGCGGAGAGAACGAGAAAGGAAGCCGACAAAACAACGAGAATAAGAAACGTTAACTTAAACGACTTATTGTAATAATGAAAAACATTTGTCATGTCTTGAATCTGGTCGGAAGAACCTCGGATGTTGCTTGGACAATCAGAAAGGGTTTCGGCCGAGGAGGTTGGGTTTGAGGACAAAAGTGGAGCCTTGGTATCGGGAGTGGAAGAACAGGAACCTTAAAATAAGATCACGTATGATATAACATGATGTGATGAGGACACGTGTATGTTGTTTTTTGGACTTTAATCACCTTTTTTTAAACAAGATTGATTAATAACAAATGTGCAAAACAAAAGCACTAGTTAAAAGTTAAACTAAATTATGTTTTTGAAACTTTAATATATGATAAAAAATGATTTGAATAATCGTTCTTTGACATGTAGACTCTTTCAAAATACACTAGACAATTGATACCTGAACCAAATGACTTGACATGTGAGGAGCAGCTGTCAAGCTTTGGACTATTAATCTATTATTGATCAATAACTAACCATTTAACTAATACGTATTATATAGACATAGTTAATAGTTATTGATGGTTATTTAATCTGAAAGATAATTAAGTTAGGCGACTAGCAGTTGAAGTACAATTGAAAGATTAACCAATTATCTAATATAACGATCAAATTAAATAGTTTGTAGGTTGAAATTTAATTGAAAATAGCATAAAATCATCTTGAATAGTTCTGGAAATAATGACAGAAGTTGTGGTTCAATATATGATTTTAGGTGTTTGATAGTTGTTAGAAATAACTAACGATGATGGTAAGATATTGCATTGTATTTTAGTGGGTAATCTTCAGTGACGTAGTCTTAAATTTTTTCTTACGGGTTTGGAAAGTTTTGATGGACGGACGATCGATTATCTATCACTTAAGATTGGGTTTTATACGGGTTCGATGTCAAATTTATATGTATGTGATGACAACACATGAATATATCACTAAAAAGAAATATGTACGAGTTGGACCGGACACGTTCCTTAAAAGCTGCCTACCCCTGGTAATTCGAGTCCTAGTTGGAGACTTAGGGCCTCTATGAAGGCCATAATGACTTTTTAAAATAAGGCATGATGTTTGGGGCCTTTGGGCAAACATTGACATGCTAAGACGCCAAGTAGGAAGATGTTGGTTAGTAGGCCCAAATGTAAAAAGACGGGCTAGTGGGAAATGGAATTTATGGATTTTGATTTTGATAGTGCTAGTAGGAAGTGGGAACCGGGGTTATATGGTTACATGGCTGAAGTACCTATGTAATTGGCAAGCCACAGGTTTTGATTAAGCATTTTAGGTTGTGGTTAGGAACTCAATTTCTTTTTCATAATAAAGTGATAGTTGTCTACTTTGGAAACATGTCCAAAGAGAGCTGTTAATTTATTAAACTCTTAAACTTGGACCATGAGTTGTGAGCGCCAGATCAAGCACTCTGCCAAATTTCCAACTAGGCAAGTTTTACTGTACACACCACAACACATGTGGCGCCAAAGGGCATTAAAGACACTTTTCCATGAGGGTAGAGAGTGTGAATGTGTGTTTAATTGATTTTTTTAATTATTAGGTTGAGGGGTGTGGGGCGCTAACCTGGGTGTGAGAGCCCCTCCGCTCGCGCCCCCATGCGCTAACCCCACACCACCGGGGCGCGAGCGCGAGCCCCCAGGCAGGCGTGAGTGTGGTCGCGGGAGAAGAGAGAGAAAGAGCCGTTGAGCTCGAGAGAAAGAGCCGTTGGAGCTTATTATTTTTTTAAAAAAAAACCTTAAAACCTCTATATAATACCCCAAATTACTCCCATTTCAACCATATCAAAACACAATTTCACCTTACAAACCCATATATAATATCCCAAACTCCTATATAATACCCAAAAATGTCTGGAAATTGGTACCCAAACCTAGATTCAGATTATATTGACGACGATTTATGGTCGTCACCAGACCAACCGATGTTTTATTCGGGGCCGCAAGAAACATCCGGCTTTCAACCATCCAACATACAACCGTCTCCTAACTTTGTTGTTCCAAAGACATAAGAATCACACGGTGATGCTACGGGAGCAAGAAGACGCGTCCACCGGAAATAACAACTTGCAACGGACGGGCCGGGACCGGCTTCGACTCCGAGGACGAAACGGAAAACCACTCCGTGGTCATCGGATGAGAAGGAAGCCTTGTGTCGGGCTTGGATAGTCATTTCTGAGGATCGGCGTTGCGGTAATTGTTTTAACGTTTTTAAAAATGATTTTTAATAAAAAAGTTAAATAAAAAAGTTAACTGGAAATCTAATTTAATTATTCATTTTGCAGCCGACTACCAAAAAAGCAAGGTTTTTTAGACAAATGTTAGGGAGACGTTCTATACGCTCGTTGGGAGTACAGAGCGAAACGCCGATATGATTTCGGGTCGGTGGTCCGAAATCAGAAAATTTGTCGGCTTGTTTACTAATCTTTTCAACAGGAACGCCGGTCGTATGAGACCAAGTGGCAGTGATGATTTGGCGGTTTACAATTTCACTGTCGAAGAGTGGAGGCAGGAGTGTTTGCGGAGGTATGGGATGGTGAAGACGTGGGACGATTTAAAGTTGTGGGAGAGGTTGAAAAGGTGTTCCAAGTGGGTTGAGCTGGTGGCGCCGGACCTTGATGCGGAAGTAGGGCCGAAACGGACTAAAACTAGTTCGTCTGGAGCGTATAGCACTTCCGCCGGGTCAGATTGCCGCGTTGGATTCGACCTAAGCATTGCGGGGGAGGAAACGTCTTCACCGCCGAGGAGGCGGCCATTGGGAAGGGACGCCAAGGGGAAAAAACAGGCTGAGGGGGGAGCCGTAAACATCGTCGATCTTGTTGAATCCCTCAATAAATTCAACAAAACCATGGAGATGGTCTCTAATGACAAAAAGGAAAAAAGTCGAATGAGAGATTTGGACTTCCTTACAAGAGACTTCAGTAACCTAAATCCGGTCGATCAAATGCTGATGGAAAAGCAAAAGGAACGTATCCGAAAGAGGTTGATCGAAGAAGACCAAGCCGAAGAATAAGAATAATGTTTTTTTAGTACTTTAATTTTTATTTTATTTTTAGATATTAATGTGTTTTTTTTAATGTGTGTTTTTTTTAATAATTTATGAGTTTTTTTAATAATACGTTTTTTGAATATATTTATAAAAAAATAAAAAAAAACCCGCTGGAGCCCCTGCTGGAGCCCCTCCACACCAGGGCCAGGGGCTCCAGCGGGGGCTCCAACACCCCCCTTATCCAGTTTCTCTCTCTGCCACACGTCACAATATTATTGGCTGGAGCCCTCACTCGCGCCCCCGTTAGAGCCCCCCACACCCCTCAGCCTTAATTACTAGCCAATCATTTCACTCAAATCAATTCTGGGTCTTGCTAACCACACCCCACACCATACTAGACGTCGCTTATAGCTTTATTCGCGGCATATAAGGATATTTTCTAAAAAGTTTTTTTTGTGTCTTTTTGTGTTAATTTTATTTTACTTTTAATTTAATTTTATTTATTTTAATTATTGCTTTTCTTTTTGTTGTTTTATTAAAAATAGATTTTGTTTTATTTTCTTTATCAACAATTACAAAAATTATAACGAAACAATGTAAATAAACGATATATACATACACACAACCACTACAACGAGTTTGTACAAATAATAATAAAAATCTATCTTAATGGCAGTGTCACGAATGGCATCGTTGCCGTCGTGCTATCAAACCTACATCTGAATCCCAATTTATCGTCGTCCTCGCAGCCACGCCTGACGCCCGATGTGCTCGCTTAATGGTCAGAACGTGATGGTGGTTTTTGTGCTTTTTATTGTCACATAAATCCTAAGATTTAATTATCTTTCGTTAATACGCTAATGACGTTGTCATTTATATATATATATATATATATATATATATATATATATATATTTCTACATTTTGTTATTATTTGTACAAACTCGTTGTAATGGTGGTGGTTTTCGTGCTTTTTATTGTACAACGTCGTCGTTGTCCTAGCGGCCACACCTAAATGCTCGATGTGCTCGCTTCATGGTCAGAAGTGGTGGTTTTTTGTGTTTTTTATCGTTACATAATCCTACGATTTAAGCATCGCCTGCTAACACACCCGTGACGCTGCCATTTAGATAGATTTCTACATTTTGTTATTATTTATACAAATTTGTTGTAATGGTTGTGTGTGTGTATCGTTTATTTACATTGCTTCGTTATAATTGGTGTAATTCTTGATAAAGAAATTCAATAATTTTTTTTAATAAAACAACAAAATAAAAAATAATAATCAATTAAATTAAATCAAAACTAATATACATTAAACATTCAAAGACAAAAAAAACACGTTTTTTTTAAAAAACACATATGCCACATATAGAGCTATAAGCCGTGGTTAAACAAAAGACAAAAAAACACATCTTTTTAGAAAACACCTATAAGCCGTGGATAGAGCTATAAGCGGCGATTTGAACGGACACCTCCGGTATGATTAGAAAAGCCCTTATTATTTTGCCACTTTCACTCACCCTTCCATAACACCCTGGGGTGTGAAAGGTGGAAGCCCTTTGCAACCGGATTGTTTACATGTTCGATCACTTTTTCACCTTGGCCTTTTCATATGTCCCTGATTCTACAAAAGATGAAAGGTGAAACATATAGTCTTATTCTTACTCTAATTCTACAAAAGATCCCTTGAACCCATTCTGATTCTTTTTTTTTTTTTTTGCTTTTTTTTTTTTAAGTTTTGGATTATTTTGTTTTTTCTGTTGAGATATTCATAAAGAAAATAAAAGTGTATATCTATAGATTTTTTATTTTTTAATAACAATATTTTTACACCTAAACATAAGGATTTAAACGAGCATCATTTTAATGGAAGAAAACACCATACCATCAGAATAGTAGAATTCATGAGTGTTTGAACGCCTGCCAATGCCTTATTAATATTTAATAGTACATTCCTAATTTTTTCAAAAACAGCAGTATCGTGTTCTACTTTTATATATGTATCATCATACACAAGTAACAAGTAAGAATTTGTTCTTTTTATTTTCAAAATAAATCTGTTAGGCTAGATAGTTCGTAACTTTGTTTTACATAAACCAGTGTCGATTTTGTAACAGTTTATATATATATTTCTAGAATTTAATAAATATTTTACTTCCAAGAACTTTAGGTTTATTTAATATTATTATTTTTAATACATCATCATCATCATCATCATCGTACTCAGTATATCCCGCCAATAGCAAAGCTATGGTAGGGTCTGAGGAGGATAAGATGTAGACAGTTACCTCTACCCCATAGGGATAGAGAGACTGCTTCCGGTGAGACCCCCGGCTCGATAGTAGTTTTGCATCAAGCCTTGGATATAAGGCACATAACACTCAATCATCGGGACACCGGCTGATTGGTGCATGTACCCTTGTCTTTCGGCTATCAACGCCACCACATGATGCCTGATTAACCTTCCGTCACTTTTAACGTTATTTTCACGAGATTAGTAAAATAACGTCAAAATTAGTGCAATTTCACTTTTGCCCACCCGTGGGTTCGCACATATATACATTATATATGTGTATATAATGTATACACATATATACATTATATACAAATCAAAATTATACTAACGGTCTATAAAGACCCATGATCACGTCGACCAGTGGGTAAGACCCAGGATCAACTATTATACCCACAAAATGTTCTACAACAAAGTATCAATGATTCATATTAGAAGATGCTTTCTTCTAGAAGTACAAAGGTGCGCAATTATATATGAAAACATGGTCTTAAAAGGGCTTATTAGTCCTTTCCTGTTGTCTTTTTACAATTTTATTTAATGGTTAATTTTAATTGGGACTAGCTACTTAGTCTTCACACAAGTCAAATTATACGTGTGTTAATTAATAATTAATTATGAATTGTTGTAGTAGGAAAGAAGCAATGTGTCCCTTGTGCTTGTAGTTTAATCAAACTTTTGGAATTTAGGGTATTTGAAGTTTCATGATTATATATAAGGAATCATATCAAGTTACCAATTCAAATGCTCCAAAATTTGGTACAATTATTGCCAATATAAAAATTATTGTTAACACTGTAGCTCACCGTTGCTTACAAAATAAGAAGATAAATTAATCCCGTATTTTAATGATCATATTGTTTTTGTTAGGTGTATAAATTGTTGGTGAATTTCGAGATAATAACTTGGATAATCTAAGAGTCGTTTAGCACTTTCTATTTACAACTATGTTAGTGGTTCTTTAAAATTTTAACCGCATAAAACTCAGACGAGATCAAGAATATCATAAATCGAAAGTGAATTTTGTGAAATATAGAATAAATGCTCGACCAAAATAAAAGGGATATACTGATTAGGTTTTGGTAACAACTAAAATTCCCTCTTAATTATTTAAGGTAAAACGTGGCATATTAGAAAATCTATTTTTCTAATGAAAATTTTAATATAACAGCATTAGGAGCAATGCTCCTTATACAATGCCAAGGGCTACCACCCTTAACCATGATACTAGGGGCGTTGGGCTCTTGAAATCCTCATTTGTTAGGGGTTTTTCCCTGACATTGTAAAACAATGGTGCACTTCGCCCCTCTGACTGATTCAATGTATATTAAAATTTACATTGGTTAACAAGTAATTTCAATTACATTAAAATATCTAACATGATTAAATAGTATAAATTTCATTAGTTATTATATTAATAACTTAAAACTTTTCTCGTAATATATATACGTTAATTTTTAACAATAAAATGACTATAACCCATGATCGTGTTTGTCCGACGACCCTTCCACATGAATCTGAGGAAGGAGTCCCATATTTACTGATGCTACCCCTGCTACCATAGGCGCCCTTGTTTGCGTGCCATCATCTTTGATATACACAAAATAAAACCAAGTTACTACCAAGTTTCATATAATCAAATTTACAATGCAAGTATTAAAGCAAAAAACAAAAGTATTAAACCATTGTCAAGCTACATGCATAGCGCCAATCCATTGATGATGATCAATCTTTTAAAGATAGTATAATGATTAAGGGGGTGTTTGGCCGAGCTTATTTTTTTTTCTTATTGCTTTTTGGAGGGCCAAAATGTCAAAAAGCCTTTCAAAAAGCAAAAAAGCTTCAATTTGGTGCTTTTAAGTACTTTTGGAGGAGCATTTTAGACATTTTGCCCCTCCAAAAAGCAATAAGCAAAAAAATAAGCTCAACCAAACACCCTCTAATAGTCCAATATATCTTTGTAGCATACAAGTTGTGTACGTGTTCCCCATTCCCCCCATTTTTTGGAAAAAAACGGAAGATTTTCCTTTTCCTATATCTGAGCTACTGAAACTTTTTTTAAATATTAGAGATTGGTCGGGCAAAAAGATACAACAATGGTTAATCGCCAAAATTTGGGTTTTGGTGTGGCTACAATAGGGCTAGTTATGGGATCGTCTGTGATATGCACATAAACAAATTAAGTTACTACCAAGTTTCATATTAGCAAATTAAGACTGAATGCATCAGAACAAAGAACACAAGTATCAAACTTGTCAATCTACACACACGAAACATTAATCAATAGCTTGATTACCAATAATCGGTTATATATATAATGCATAAATCAAATACAAATGAATTTTAATGTAAGAAATGTACAAATAACTAGGGTAATTATGTTAACACTATAACAACTATTATTACTCTATAACTTTTGAATTAAAATAACTATTATTACACTATTTTATTTTTTATAACATAATTACTAGTTCAAAATTGTAATTATACTGGTTATTTGTATGTTTAATAGGTTAATCTTTTGGAATAGGATCTCCCCTATATATATAATAAATTAAAAAGTTAAAAACTTCTAAAGAAATAATTTTAACTTTTTTTTATTTTTTTTTATAATTTCTTTTTTTTCCATTATTCTTATATGGATGTTGTTAAAAATAACTCTCGTCCGTGTAGTACATATGTCTAATAGTCTCTAATGCATATATATAAGAGTGTTGTATTGGATAAAATACATCATTATTGCACATATTTGATACACACTATTATACATATATGAAATATATGACTAATGGACACATTAGTACGTATATGTAATACAACACTAATGCACATGTGCACTATATCGACTTTTATTCATATTTTTATATTTTTTTTACATATGATACAACAATAGTACTGCATATATACAATACACAAATAATGAATGCATGCAATTAAATACTATTTAACATAAAAATACACAGTATTATAGTATTATAGATGCCTAATACACAATATTATGTGACAATGTGTTTTTAATATAAAAATGATTTTTTTAGTAATTTTTTATATATAAAATGAAAAGTTATCTAATTCCTCAGTTTTTTTTAAGTTCACTCTTGAAATATATTTATCATGACTTTCTAGAGTGAAATTAATGATTATAAAATACTGATCATTTTGCTTAATTTTGACTTAAAATTTTTGTTTGACGATAAGACACAAAAACACATTAATTATCTTAAACAATGATCCAATTCGGGTCGCATTTTAATATTCTGAGTGAGCATATACTTACAGGACAACATTCAAAGCAAGACATCCATTTCAATTACTTTTATTAATTTAATTACCACAGCATGTTAGCCTAATTTTTTTATTTATGTCCTTTTCTATCTAGCAATCTTCTGTACAGAATTTTGTTCATTGACTTTAACATGAAATAGTGACCATTGGATTATTAATTTAGTTTTATGAAGTATGAATCTTGAAATTTCTTTGAAGAAATTAACAAACCACCAACAAACACTAAAACAAGTTATCCCCATATATGATCTTAATATATGATATAAAATTTGACCCGAAAATAATCAAATTTGAGTAATATATATATATCAAAATTGAGGATGACTGTTTAATTAAAAATTACATTAAACAGTAACATTGATATTGTACCAGCAATATTTTATGTATTACATGTTAGAGCATCCACAACAAACATCATTTCCCAAGGTCTGGATGTGTTACTGCAGCAAACAACAAAATCACAAACTTCACTGTTGTAGATCCAAGTTTGCCTTGAGAAGTTTGTTGCTGCAAACTTGCAACAAACGGATGATGTGGCAACAACCCTCACATACACACATACATATATATTATATATATACACATTTAATATTATTTAATGAGGTTTGTGTAGGTTTGTTGCTTCGAAAAAAAGTTGGGTTTTTAAAAAAATTTTAAAATATGATGTGGCTATGATGTTGCAGTTTGTGTTAGTTGTTGTAGATGCTTATATAATAATAAAAACCGTATGGGGATACATGCATATTCTAGTACTAGAACTATTTTGACAAAACCGAAATTTTCCATTATAAACGCATGTCAAATATTTTAATACAATTGAGAATCAAGAAACTTATGATAATTGATCATTATATAGTTGATATTAGGTGTTATATGTTTTGTCCGCATGCCGGTTTTCATTAGCGTTTTCAAGTAGTTTAGTTTTCTGGTATAAGAAAATTAACTGAAATACTTAGTTTTGTATTAACCTTAATGATATCCGGCCTTCATGAGCTTGAAAGTTGAAATGCATGAAGGTTCCATATATTGGGTCTAGGATAAGGATGGAGGCTTTAATTAGTTAAAGATCGAATTGAAATAGTAACAATATTATAGATGGACAATTGATTGAAAAATTGTCCTTTTAGTATAATAATATGAGATGATGATTAAGGTTTGAGATCTTTATGTCTTAGGTTTGTAAAGCATTCAAAGAGATTTTTTCACAGTGGTGAGTTTCATCCTAGATGACGTTCTTGATTGGATCGGACCTGGAACGTCAAAATCAGTATAAATACTTAACATCCCATTTCAGAAAGACTAATTTGGATATTAATATTGGAGGTAATTCGAAAGGTTGATAAAAAACAAAAAGAGAGATGGACAAATTATATGTTTACAATATTCAATTACTCTCCCGACACTCAAAAGAGCTAAATGAGAAACTTTCACCTATCTTATTATTTTGTAAACCTATACCCTCTCTCTCTCTCACGCACAACTACACACACAATGTCCTAGTTATATGAGTATGTATAACCAAGCCTTAAAACACAACACAACTTATCCACTATCTTTCTCTAAATTTTCAAACAAGTTTGAAAATTGTAAAGTTATAAGAGATCTATGGAGCAATACTCTCAGTATTTGATGTGGGTGAAGAACAAGAACAGTACTATCTTCAACAACTCATTCTGCCACTCATGGGAAGAAGAAGCTTTCGCGGAGGATGCTCGAGGTCCCCTTGGCGGGTTCGTATGGCCTCCAAGGTCTTACTCTTGTAGCTTCTGTAGAAGAGATTTCAGATCAGCTCAAGCCCTAGGTGGTCACATGAACGTTCATAGAAGAGAAAGAGCTAAACTGAAGCAACCTTTAAACAGTGTACAACAAAACCCTAAATTCTTATTGGAGTCTACAAGCACTAGTTTCTTCACCTCACCTGATTCACCTACTAGGGTTTCTTCCATACCTATATTAAGTCAAGAAAGTCCCACTCTTGCTAGCAACTCAGATGCAAAAAGTTGTGTTTGTGATGAAGTGTTGGTTCTTGGACCAGTTAAAACAAATTTGAATCTAGGGTGTGAAGATGAAGAAGTTATGAATTGTAAGAGGCAGAAGACAACGGGGGTTTCGCCAATGGTCATCGGTGTTGTGGAGGGTCAGGTGGATCTTGAGCTAAGGTTAGCTAGGTGAATATATTCTTCAAAAAGGATATATAGTAGTGCAATTAATCCATGCAGGCTTTGTTAGCCAGCTTAATGAATTGGAAGTTTTACATTCTTGAAGCTTTTGTTGTTTTGTTGTGTTGTTAACCACTAGATTATCCCTTTCTTCTTAATTACTTGGTTAGTTTGTTTATTAGAGTGACAAAGTTAATGAAACACCTTCTTAATTTATTTATAAACATCTTAAATCCATTTCTCTTTTTGTTTTTCTTGAATATTTATCTGCGTTTGTATGTCATCTAAAAATTGATAACAAGTATAATTGATTGTACATAAGTTATTTGTATGTTAAAGAAAAGGGATTTGAGTGTTTTTTTATCAACATAACAATGGAATGATTATCTGCGTTTGCATGTGCTATATATTGCAATCCCAATGAAAATATTCTTTACATGTGCCTTAATTCACATGATACATCTGCTGTTGCATGCCTATATATGTCATCCAATCATTATTCAAAGTTTAGCAATATCTGGGTAGTATATATGTCACTTAATTAAAGAAATGGGCAGAATATCAAACAATAATTTTGTAATTCTATATCATGTTTCATGAGGAGCTAGTACTATCAGAACGAAAGTATGATAATGGGACCATGGGAGGTTTTGAAATGTATGCGAACAATTATATGATTAATGTTGCAAAGTTCTTGAATATTGGTCATAAATATCATTGAGACTGCCTATTGAATATGACAAACTTCTTAAAATTAAGAGGTATGTGTTTTCTAATTCATCGTTTTCCTAGTGAAAAGAAGGTAATATATGTGTCTCATTGAGCACTTGACTTCTTGTGGACACTTAAAATGACCATATAATGAGTTTCTAACACTGATGTCATTCTCAATAGTCAATACCGACAAGATATCAAAATGCTAGTAGACTAGTTGAAAAGTTGAACAAATGATTCTTTGTATCATTTTCATCACAGAGTATTGAAGAAAAAACTTCATTAGCCGTACGCTCAATGAGACTATCTAGTGATTAGATTCACTACAATCACCTTTAAATAATGTACGTGTTTATTCCTCATTAAGTAAGTGAAAGGAAAAACTAGTTCCGCTTACATAATTTACTAATCAGGTATTTGTTATACATGTTTATATAAAAACTTGTTATATGCCTTTTGATCCATGTTTTGGAGCTCTGAGAATTGCCCATTCTTTGAGGTTGCGCAACCATAAAACATAAATACATACCAACTCGACGGATGTTGTTGCTGGACCACCACCGAGGGTTTGGTTGTGTGAGGGATGAAAAGGATAACGAAAACGAACCAACATTTTGTTGGTTGGTTAGAACGAATGTGAGAGATGAGTAATTGTATAAATATATATCATTACCTACGGAAATCCGTCGGTAATTTCACAAGACAAAATCTGAACCAATTTCGTAAGGTTAACTAGTTATATACGAGCAACTTTTGTTTTTAAAATACTTTACAATTTCCAGCTGATGAGCCATCGACAACTAGTACCGAAAAACTGATCAGGAATCAAACCTGGAAAAATGTTTCATATAAAATTTATTGGCATATTATTATGGGCAGTTGTTAGTTGTTAGAGCATTCACATTAAATCCATCAAAAAATGAGAGTAGAGTTTTTGTAATATATGGAGTGGTTTAAGAGAGAAATACAATTATTTTTTAGTATATTTGAAATGTTAGTATTCACAATATATATTTTTTTAATATATTTTGAAAGTGGTTGAAAGTGAATGAAAGATAAATGGTAATGATAAAAGTATAAAAAAAATTATTTAACAAAAAAAATAAAATATAGTGATTTTTAGTGTAAATTTGAATTTGAATATAGATGATTGGATGTAAATGCTATTACACATTTAGGTTAAAATGGATTTTGACGGTAACCCTCGTAGTACGTCAATGTTTTCAACGTATTATCGCGAATGGATATTTTTCGTCGGCAACGTATAGTTTTCTAGTAGTGATATATACATTTATGGAATTGTGAAACTAATATTAATAATCACAATATCTGAATTATTCCGGTTAGTTGGAGGCCTGACTAGTAGTACGTTTAAATAATATATTTTGAAGATAATTAAGAAAGCATTTATAATATTATTGATTACTACATAAACAATCACAACTCTCCCCGATACATCCAAAAACACATCTACCATGCACCAACTCTGAATGATCGATCCACTACAGTACGATTAACGTAGAGATCCCAATAATTTTCAATTCAATAAAATACTAATATAACTTTTGCTGGGTTATTAAATAAATAACAAAAGGATTTCACGTCATTTTCATTATTTACGCGTCTTTAATTCAAGTGTTGAGTACTTGTAGCACAAAATTTATTATTACCTAAAAGAGTAGAATACCTGATATAACAACATATTTTAACAACGATAAGGTGTAGGAAAAAAAATTATAGAACTTACCAAAATCACAAGTCACAATTACATTTACATGAAAAGTTGGGTTGTCTTCAAAAATTTCTTAAAATATTATTCTTGAAAATTTCGATATGATGATAAGTAAAAAAAAGAGCTCCTAAATTCACGTTTTTATTCATGTAATAAATAATAATTAACAATTTTACCAATTAAGTTGTATTTTCAAATTCCAATATGGAAAGCATAATAAAAAAAAAAGTAATAAACAAATACTAAATGGCTCATATAAAACATAAATGAATTTTTTATATAATCATAATAAAAGGGGGAAAAAAACCACATGAAAATTGAACCCATTACGGTTGATTTCATGAACTAACACTATTCTATCAAACCAATAATTCAAACTTCATGTTTTTGTTTTAAAACAAAATTATATATAAAATATATAATATTTTTAACAATTATCGGCCTCAAGGGAGACTGGGCTTGGCTCGGTTGCCCTCCTCGTTAGGGCTGTAAATGAATCGAACGAACATGAGCAAGGTATTGTTCATGTTGTTTGTTAAGGAAATAATGTGTACACGAACACTTACTGAACGAGATTTTACATCCGTGTTCGTTCATTAAAAAAATGAATGTGTTCACGAACGCAAATAAAATCGACAGAGCCTAGAGATCGAGACCGGTGTATTTATCAATGTAAATAATGAAAGCCTGTAAACGAATCGAATGAACACGGACAAGGGCATGTTCGTGTCTGTTCATTTAACTTTAAAAGAAAACGAACACTTATCAAACAAATATTTATGTCCATGTTCATTTATTTAAAACTGAACACTTGTGTTCGATTATTTAAAATCTAAACGAACATAGCTGAACAAATATAAATGAACACAAATAAACATAAACGAGCATAAATAAAAACACTTAAATGAACACAAATTAACAAATAAGGCGCCGAACGAACATAAATAAACAGACATAAACGAACATTCGTGAACATAAATGAATGAACGAAAATATGTTCATGTTCGTTCGTTTATTAAATAAACGAACTTCCCGCCGAACGATTCACGAACATTTTATAAAACGTTAAGTTCGTTTACAGACCTACTCTTCGCCCTCCCTTTGGGTCAGCCCTGATGAAAAGTAAAGTATTTCTAATCTATTCGTCCCACTCGAGTTTCAACTTACTATTTCAATTAACGATCCAAGGGTATGAGAATTGACGATTTAAGTCAAACATGATTTTCTTCTTTAATTCATTTGCTTGATATATAGACTCGTTTATGGATTTTGAGATGACCCACCACGTCGTCCACACCATTATTTCCAAAAGATTCTACTTTTTCTACACCAAATTACTCAGTTACGTGTGGTTGGGCAATATTCCAAATCAAAGGTGCGATGTAGCATTACTCAAATGGTGGTCAGGCGACTCCACATGCTTAGAACAAAACACACACAAGTGTTATGTAAATCGATATCTTTGTTATTTTGTCTGCAGACGATATATTCAATAACAATCTCTACACCATTTTAGATATTAACTTCCCTTGGAACTTGTTTGCTTCATCTTGTAGCTGGGTTTGTCATCTCGTCTTCTGTCATGACAATGACTAAACGAAACTAGGATAACAAATGGAGACGCGCAGAATGAACATACGGACTGCAAATCAAAAATCAAAAATAGAACTTTAAACTGAAACAATAAAACTTGACAAAGACAGTTTGTCTTCCTATACAAATTACTGTATATTTGAACTATTCATAAAGACATGTGTTAGGTATTGTTAATATATTTCGATTATTATATGTAGAGACAAAATAACCATAATAAAATGACTATGACCAGTCGCATATTTTAATTACAACATTATTATCTATTCAAAAAATGTTATTCAAACACAAACATTCATAGTTTGAATAACTAAACGAAAAGTCGACGATAAGTAGTAATAAAATGATTAGCCTACCGATATTGCATAGTGTATTTTTTTTCTTTTTTCTTTTTAGAAACACGTTTTCTTAAATAAATTTCCCTAAGTGAATAATCTGAATATATAAAAAAATAAAGCATGAATTATAACAACGCCTCTCGTCGCTTTTGCTTGCTGTGATTATTACATGTTTTCTTTATTATATTTATTTAAATAGTAATTGATTTGAGTAACATGTTTAACAACCTTTGATTAAGTTGCTGAAATTGTAAAGATTCGAAGGCTATGAAACCTAAAATGTCCAAAGACGTTAAAAACACTAGCTATGATATATATTACCGAAGGTTCTTGCAGATTACACGGCGGAGTTGCCGACATTCAGCGTCTTCATTATCCTACTTTTAGATTCTTCTACATTTTTTTATTTCTATTTTCTATTTTTCCCAATCACATGATCAATTATCCGAATGAATACTTTTTATTGAATTTTTTATAGTTCGTTCATAAAAATAAAAAAAAATAAAAGCGTTTTTAACCATGTATATTGGCCCATCTAAACCGAACACATATTTTTGCCAATCAAAACCCAATTAAACATTAAAGTTGAAAAATTATAACTAATTAAGTGATTAGCGCATTCCTACTTTGGTCGGGTGACAAGATGAATATCTTGTGAAATAGGATATCATGGGTTCAAAACCTAATATGTATGCAAAACACTATAGGAGGTCACGGGTAATACAAAAATTAGTCACTCGAAAAGAATGTGACTAGCGTGTGGAAGCCTAAGTCGATATCGTTTCCCAAGGCCAACATCACATTTCGTTTATTTGAAGGGAGTGTTTAGGCATGTAGCGATACGTGATAACTATCAATTCAAATTAAAAAAAAAAAGTTGTAGCATGCAGCAACAACTCAAATACAATTGTATCGAATATCGATCTTCTCATCGGTTTGCCATTCTCATTTCATCATTCCTCAAATCCGGTTTTAGGTTTTCTTAATTAAATCTTTGTACTTAACTATTTACTTAACTTAGTGTTAGATAATAATTAGACAACTTTGTAAAAGTAATCATCAAGAAAGTGATTTATTGATTGGTGTTAAATTAATTTTTTTAAATTGTTTTTTGATATGTTGATTAGACAAATTGTTTTGTTTGAACGCTTGATTTAGCATACTTTATATCTGGTACTCAAAACGTAAAAAGATGAACAAGTATCCACGTATCTACTGATTTTTGTTGCTACAACAATTATCATCGTATTAATTGCTAAAAAGATAAGCATTAATAAAATGTTTAATTCTGCTTCTGGAAAATTATTTATATTTTATGGAATGTGAAATATTCTTATTCTATTCTATTTTATTGCCTCCAGTTTATTTCTTTCCTTATTGTTTACCTAGAATCATGCATGTATTTTTGGCACTCTTGCTATAAAGAGACAAAACGGGGTAGCAGCGAACCAGTGGAACATTGCACCCATTGCGAGAGGGACGGGCACAACAAGGATGGTTGTTTCAAACTTATAGGTTATCCGGAGTGGTGGCAAGGAAAAGGTAAGCAAGACAAACCCAAACCGTCAGCCGCATGTGTTGAGAATGAAAAGAGTCCAATTGCCGGATTAAGTGACTCTCAATACCAACAATTCGTGAAGCTTTCTGGGAATAAAATCGGTGTAAACGAAGAAGAAAACAAACCCGAGGCCAACTTGGCAGGTAAGAATGGTAAAGAAGGTAAATGGATAATCGACTCGGGCGCGACCGAGCACATTATTTATAATGATTTTTTACTTAAAAATAAAAGAAAAAAGGTTTACGAGCCCCCCGTTATTATACCGAATGGTTAAGCCATCACTGTCGAAGGGAGAGGGGAATGTGCTCTCCCAAGTGGGGTGGTTATTAAAGAAGTTCTTCATGTACCAGATTTTAAGTGCAATTTGCTTTCTGTTAGTAGATTGTCTAAAGAACTTCAATGTGCCATTACCTTTTTTCCTGATTTTTGTACCATGCAGGACTTATATTCGAGGAGATTGATTGGAGCGGGTGATTGCGAAGATGGTCTCTACAAGATGGGGATGCTGGAAAGGAAGCAACATGCTATGATGATTACTCAAAGCACATGGCACAAGAGATTAGGTCACCCGTCTAATTCTAAATTATGCCATTTAGACTTTCTCAAAAACACTTCTTTGGATTTTGAGGTTTTTTGTGATTCTTGTGTTAAGCAAAATTTTAAAGGTTACCGTTTCCAACTAGTGTCACTAAGACGAATGCCTGTTTTGAATTAATACATTGTGACATATCGGGCAAGTATCGCACGCCTTCTTTTACACATGCAAGTTATTTTTTTAACGATAGTTGATGATTTTAGTCATTTTGTATGGGTTTTTCTTCTCAAACACAAGGATCAAGCAAGCACCTGTCTCATCGATTTTCACAAAATGGTTAAAGTCCAATTTGAGAAAGATATTAAAAGAATAAGGTGTGACAATGGTGGGGAATTCGTTTCAAACAAAATGCTTGATTTTTATGCTGAGAAGGGAATCGTACTAGAAACTACATGTCCACATACACCTCAACAAAATGGTGTAGTGGAATGAAAACACCGACACTTGTTGGAAACAGCTCGCGCTTTAAGGTTTGAGGCAAATCTGCCCACAAGGTTCTAGGGAGAATGTGTGTTAACCGCAACACATGTTATAAATCGTTTACCTTCTGAAGTCATTGAGAATAAGACGCCCTATGAAATTTTACACAACTCGATGCCCAACTATGATCATATGAGGGTTTTTGGTTGTCTAGTTTATTATAGGAGTGTTGAAACCAAAGGAGATAAGTTTGAGGTGAGGGGGAGACCGGGCGTTTTCCTTGGGTATCCACCCGGAACCAAAGGATATAAAATTTATGACCTTAAACATGGAAAGATAGTAATTTCTAGAGATGTCAAATTCCTAGAAAATATTTTTCCGTTTGCTAGAAACGCCCATGAGAAAGAAGAAATTTTCATTTTGCCTCATGAGTGGGAACAAGGAATTGATCTTGAAAACACAAAAACCAATCATGACAAGTCCAATGTTGAGACTAATGAGTATTTTCCTCTAGCTGAAAATCAAGAACATACCATTTCTAGTTTTTATGAGCAACATAAGGAAGCCAGTGGGCCTGCCACACCAGGCCCAAGTCAAGAAGACCAATCTCATGAGCCTTCTAATAAAGACTTTGAGCTCACTTATAATAACCAACATGAAATGGGTTTTGAAGTTTTTGATGAAGAAAATGGGCCCACAATTGAAACTACCAGACTAACAAGAACCAGGTCGAGACCCGCTCGGCTTGATGGCTTTGAAGTAAATTTGCCCCCATCTCTAGACCATACGCAATCAACGCTCAATCAAGACCCCTCCATGGTATATCCCTTGGCACATTTTATTTCTTATGATAATTTTACTAACAAACATAAAGCTTTCTTGACGACCATTACCACAAATAATGAGCCTAAGAACTTTCAACAAGCAGTAAGGTATGCTAGGTGGATCGAAGCTATGAAGCGTGAAATCCAAGCGCTTGAAGAAAATGATACTTGGTCCTTGGAAGAGTTACCAAAAGGGAAACGGGTGATTGATTCGAAATGGGTCTACAAGATCAAGTACAAGCCAAATGGAGATGTGGAACGTTACAAGGCACGTCTTGTTGCCAAAGGCTTCACACAAATTGAAGGGGTGGATTTTCACGAGACGTTCGCCCCTGTTGCGAAATTAGTAACAGTGCGAACTCTCTTGACGATGGTCGTAAAGCGTGGCTGGCATATCCACCAACTAGACGTGAATAACGCCTTTTTGCATGGCGACTTGAGTGAAGATGTTTATATGAAAATCCCGCAAGGATTTGGGAAGCAAAATGACAATAGGGTTTGCAAACTCAAGAAGTCGTTGTATGGCCTCAAGCAAGCTTCAAGAAATTGGTATCAAAAATTCACTCGTTCTTTGCTAGAAGCTGGATTCAAGCAAACTCCAGCCGATCATTCTCTCTTCATCTTCAAAGAAGACAAAAGATTCGTTGCTGCACTTATCTATGTTGATGATGTGGTTCTAGTGGGAAATGACTCGAGCAAAATACAAACCACTAAGGACTTTCTTGATAAGCGGTTTAGTATTAAAGATCTTGGACCCTTAAAGTATTTCCTTGGGATCGAGGTTGCCAAGACAAAAGAGGGCATGGTTTTGAGTCAACGCAAATACACCTTAGACATTCTTGAAGATATTGGGATGACGGGCTGTAGGCCGAGTCCTTTCCCCATGGAACAAAATTTAAAACTTGATATGTGTGAAAAAGAGCCCCGGGTCGATGCAAATCAGTTCCGTAGATTGATTGGGAGGCTTCTCTATTTACAAGCTACGAGACCCGACATTGCTTATGCGGTGAACATTTTGAGCCAATTCGTTAGTGACCCTAGACGAAGTCACATGGAAGCCGCTACTCGTGTTTTGCGATATTTAAAAGGAACCCCGGGGCAAGGTATTTTTATTCCTAAAGAAGGTGGAACCGATCTATTGGCTTATTGCGATTCAGACTGGTTAGGGTGTCCGATGACTCGAAGATCCAGAAGCGGTTACTTACTTCTTCTTGGAGGAGCTCCTGTCTCTTGGAGAACAAAGAAGCAGTTTGTTGTTTCGAGATCATCAGCAGAAGCCGAATATCGTGCAATGGCTAATGCCGTCAGCGAAATCTTATGGATGAGGTGGCTTTTAAGCGAGCTTGATATAACCCCTAGTGGTCCGACTCAATTGTTTTGTGACAATCAAGTTGCTCGTCACATCGCAAATAACCCGGTCTTCCATGAACGAACTAAGCACGTTGAGATGGATTGCTATTTTGTGAGGGAAAGAGTTGACTCTACGGAGATATGCCCTATGCCGATCACCACCAAAGACCAGGTCGCCGACGTTCTTACAAAGGCTTTGGGGACCAACACCCTCCGTTTTCTGCTGTGCAAGTTGAGTGTTCGAGATCTTCACGCTCCAACTTGAGGGGGGAGTATGGAATGTGGAATATTCTCATTCTATTCTATTCTATTGCCTCCGGTTTATTTCTTTCCTTATTGTTTACCTAGAATCATGCATGCATTTTTGGCACTCTTGCTATAAAGAGGCCTTTCTTCTTCCAGTTGTAACATACGAAAATAATCAATCAAAATATTACAACCCATAATAATTTTGTTATATGTTAATTCTCATTTTGTGTTATAATTGAAAGTGTTCCTAGTTGGCAGTTGAAGAGGAGTTGGATGGCTGTTATGCATAACTCAAGAATCCGTAACAATTAAGCACATTTAGGGTCTTCGACTTAGTTTCAGACGCTTCTAATTTACTCTTGTATATCATATATCTCGGTCTTCACAATAGTGAAGCCCTGCTATTATTTGGATCATCTTTGTTGTGTTGGTCTGTTGGTCTAATCATGTGAAGGCTAGGAGCTGAGTGCAGGGCTGTCGAGAACATGAGACTTTCATCTTGGGCTTGGAGTTGGTAGTCATTTATGAGCTCACAAAGGAAACTTACTTATCCTTGGGCTTGGACATGGTGTACACTGTACCCAGACAACTAATTAAACTTCATTGAGGAACAAGTCTTAACTGAATTGAGATTCTTGGACTCAAAAACAGTACTGAAAACTAAAATTTCAATTTAAAACTGACCCAAAAATCAAATGTGTAATTCGATCCTGTTTTAAATGGTTTCAGTTAATTTCGTTTTTTGGGTTTAAACGGTCGCTCGGTCGAAAAAAAAAATCTGAAAAGCTAAATATCATTGTCTATTGGTGGGAAAAAAAATCAATGTAAAATAAAATGGCAGATATTAACTATATATATTAAAAAGCAGCATATTCCCCTCACAGTATCACTATTCATTTTTTGTTGGTTTCTATAAGCTTAAGCCTTAAAGTGAAGATGAATAATTTGACAAAAGTATATTCATTTATTTAAAAAAAGATTCTATCAGTTGTTGTAGAATAACAATATATATAAACTTCGATTTAAAACGTTGGATTTTTTTTTGTGTCGTCACCGCAACAAATTGAACAAAACAATATCGTAAGGTACAAACTAACGCTAACCAGCTTATGTCGTGTCCCGCCGCAACAAACCGAACAAACCAATATTGTAAGGTACAAAACAAACCAACTTATGTCGTGTCCCACCACAACACCCGATCATATTTACTAGTTGTCTATTAGATAGTGACTTGAATGAATTAGATAGGTGGTTCCTTTTAGTTTACAAATCAAACACTTTTAATTTTGTATGAATGTCGTAAATTAGCACCAGACAGTCTTTTTGCCAACAATATAGATGAAAGCACCAAACAGTCTTTTTGTCAACAAGATAGATGAAAGTAACATTAATGCTACACAATTATATTAAATGCATGTATAGGATACTTCAGGGATTTTTTTTGTTTTACAACAATTTTTTTCCATCTAAATTAATCTCCGACCTTGTACTTGCAAACTTGTAAAGATTTGAGCCCGTTACTTTAATTATGAATAGACAAATTCCATACTAGTAGACTATTTGATCATGGGTAACCAATAGTTCAATAGATAAATAAAAGAAATAGGGAACAAGGGAAGTTAGCATGACCATGACCATCCTATAAGTTTAATTCCAATTTTCAAATTAAACAAAACAATATACATCAAGAGCAAACCCCATTAAAATGTAAAACAATTTTCATATTTGAACCAAGAATTTTTTTTTAAACAATTTTTATATGAAGGAAAATCTTCTTCTTGGAGAATCAGAATTGACGAACTAGGTCTTCTTGCCTTCTTGAAGAATCAGAATTGTCAGACGTTCATTCAGGGTGACATATTTTTTTTTCGCAGTAGAGTATATTGTAGTTTTCGTCCATGTGGTTTATCCAATTATGCGGTTTTAGTCAAATAGTTTCAAATTTATGATTTTCATCCATGTGGTGTTATTTCACTTGTAATTAAATCCGACCTCACTAACCCTATTAAGTCTGGTCGTTAAACCCATCAACATGCCCTTCACGTGAAGGGAAGTTTGGTCCCTTTTCTCCTCCAAAAATGGGGTCAGCATTATGGGGTTGTACAAAATATAGTCAACATTATTGGGCAGTACAAATTTATGTGGTGAAAATAATGGTCTTTTTCAACCATAAAAGAAGAACGTACTCCTTTTTAAGTGGCATAAATATATATCAACAGAAAAACTGCAATAATTCAAGAACATGGCGACCATAGCTAGTAATTCAAGATGGTCTCTAGCTGGAATGACCGCTCTTGTCACGGGCGGTACACGTGGAATCGGTTACGCTGTGGTGGAGGAATTGGCAGAGTTAGGTGCCACTGTACACACATGCTCTCACAACGAGGCCGAGCTTAACCAAAGGTTACAGGAATGGTCCGCCAAAGGGTTCACCATCACTGGATCGGTCTGTGACGCGTCTTCTGGTCCTCAACGCCAAGAGCTTATAGAAAAAGTTTCCTCCATTTTCAATGGAAAGCTCAACATTTTAGTAAGTTCTTGTGATTTTATATAAGTGATCATTTAAAAAATAAACTTGTTTTGTATAATGTGAAGGTTAATCCTGAATTAGTAATAAAGTTAAAGGTTTAGTTTGTTATGTTTTTTAAAGTCACCTTTCTTTGTATGTTTGTGAAGTTCGTTTATTAAGTTCATTTAATTATATGAAAAGAGTCACGGGTTGTCACCCAATATCTCGTGTTCGCTTGTCAGATCTGATTGATTGTTCCGCCGGTGCAACAATTTCGTTTGATTACATGAAAAGAGTTGTGGGTCGTGTCACCCAATATAGGACAGATTCACTCAATACATATTACATTTTTACGCTAAAAACACACATTAGCCACCGATTATTAGCTTTTCAAAGTGGTTCACACATTGTGATGAATATCTCGTGTTCGTTTGTTTGATCTGATTGTTTGTTCCGTCTGGGGCCAACATAATATTGTATTGTAGATAAATAATATTGGGAGGAACATAAAGAAAGCAACATTAGAGTATACTGCTGAAGAATATTCCATGATCATGTCTACTAATTTGGAATCTGCTTACCATATGAGTCAACTTGCACATCCTCTTCTAAAGGCTTCTGGTCTTGCAAGCATCGTCTTCATCCTCGGTTGCAGGCCTTGTTCATATGTCCTCTGGGTCTGTTTACGCAGCCACTAAAGGTATATGCATGGTCTTCCTCACAAATTTTCTTGGCAATCCAATTTGATATTGATAAAGTATCAGATCTAAGAGGTAGCTCACACCTACTTTTGTAAGCTAGACATAAAGGGGATTGATAAGAAAAATTTATTATTATTATTATTATTATTATTATTATTATTATTAATTACAGTCGTAAACCATGTGTAGTGCATGAAGCCATTTTACGCCATGTGACGCCACCTCACCATATGAGCTTTTTACAACAAAAGGTTGTAGTGGATTGAGCCCCTTCAATTATTACCCAGTTGATGTTATCTGCTTTTTTTTTCCTATTTTTAATAAAAATAAAATATTTGATTGGTTGGAGTTTAAGGGAAAAATCTTGGATGAATAATTGGGCAGGCGCTTTGCAATAAACGCTACCAACCCAAAATAAGCCCAAAACGCCCCAGGTGGTATGTCGGGGTCGTTTTTATAGGCTGAAGACGCCTACTACACATGGCCTTAAGCTATATTGTAGTTATGGGGCCCATAAGTTGTCACAAAAATGTTTCGACGAACCGGATCATGTAGTAAATGCTATACGCGGTTTGGCCAGTTGTTGGACCCGAATTCCATGATTTATGGCTCTAATTTCATCATTTAAGTGTTTTTTCCCCGAATTTTTCAAATATTTTATTTTTCGATTTCTAGGTTGAAGACCGGTAGATCCCTGATAGCCTTTTTATATATTGTATTGTAATGTTTTATTCCTTCAATAACACACAATTTTCTTTGAGCATTCTCTATGTTTATATTTTGTGTCACATCTGTTTTCCGACCGCAGGTGCAATGAATCAACTTGCAAGGAATTTAGCATGCGAATGGCCGAAAGACAATATACGGGTTAATAGTGTAGCACCATGGTATATCAAAACCCCTATGGTCGAACATGTAATAGACCTCTAATGTTGAAATTTTGTTACAACTTTGATATATTTATGTTTGAGTTTCATGATATATTTTTTGTTTTGTACAGGTGCTAAGCAATAAACAGTTTTTAGATAAAGTGGCATCAAGAACACCAATGAACCGCCCGGGAGAAGCAAATGAAGTTTCATCAATGGTGGCATTCCTTTGTCTACCTGCTGCTTCTTACATCACTGGTCAAACGATCGCCGTTGATGGAGGATTTTCAGTTAACGGTTTTCCATGATTGATTACAACTTTCCTAACTCCTTTTGTGCTCATTTGGATTGTCTTTGTTATAGCATTATCTGCTCAAAATTTGATAATAATATTTATTTCTGGTGTAGGAATTGTATGTCTTAAAAATTTGAATTTGTTGGACGGATATATGTCTTTCCAATGCTTGAAGATTTGAAAACTGGTTTTTGAACTGGCCACTCTACCATAGTTTTAAGAAATTTCTTAAAATAGCAATTTTTGACCAAGTTGTTTTCAACACTAGTCATGATTATTAAAAATTCAAAAAATGTCCAGTCAAAAACCACCGGACCTCCCAATCTTCTAAGATAAATGGGCGATCCTCACCATATCGAACCTTAATACCGTCAATGCTCACAATCTTCTAATATAAACAGGTTGTCCTCACAATCTTCTACAAACCTCATCACGATCTTGGAATATTTTAATATAACATTTAATGTATATTTTTATTTTATTATATTTATTTTTATTTTAATATATGTAACTATATTTAGGTATATTACTTTTTCAGATAACTTTTAAAATATTAAATTTTATAACACACTAAATGCACCGTTGTGGCATGCATGCTTTTTCTACATTTCTATGTAAATTTTATTCAAGCTCGAGTTTTCGCACTAATGTTCAAGCCATCGAAGGACAGCATGCAAACTGTCGAAGATGCTTAGGGTTTTGTTTTTCTTTTTTTTTATAGTTTTTTTTATCCCCATTACATTCTGGATATACTATTTCAACGTAAATTTTCAACAGAATAAACACTAATGTGTACATGTTTACTTAGCCTTACAAGTTTTAACTCTGTCATTGTGTGCATGTAATATGTCGCTAGTTGCATTCATAAATTTTAAGCGTGTAAATAGAGTACCTAAAAATGTGAGTAAATTAGTTCTAGCCGCACAAGTTATACCACTATTGAAGAGGTAGGTCCCAGCAGAGCCCAGTTGGACCCGCAAGACTCACCTTGAAGAGGAACGTTTGCGCAAGGACCAACTGGTTCCGCAGGACCCACCATGCTCAGAGATAAAGACCTTACGCGCAGTACGCCAGCTGTTCACGCAGGGAAAGCCTCCCAATGGTGAAGTACCCCGCCTGTCCCCGCAGCTGCGAATACAAGCTATCAGGGAAGGCTACCCGCACTAATAGCAAGGCTACACGCACAAGGCACTCAATAATTCAGTGTCACCTGAAGGAATGAACAAGGCGGGAATACTCCCGCCCAAATGAGCCAGTCCGTATGCTTCTGGAAGATCTTTTGTACTATACCTGCCAAGGTATGGACAAAATAGACAAGATCTGTCCAAAGCAGCCCATGAACCAATCACAGGGTGACAGCTCACCGACAAACAGTACGAGGAGCATGCTCTAGTACTGTTTGTCACTATTAGCCGCTGCCTACTCACCAACCATTGTCGTGGCACGCACATTGCATGCAGTTGGTGGAAAAGGAATAGTACACAGCCGGCCTGGTCACTATCAGCCGCTGCCTACCCACCAACCAGCATGGCACGTGCGTAGCCCGTAGTTGGTAGAACAGGAATATTATACAGCTGACTGTACCTGCTTGGAAACCTACCTTCGGCTATAAATACTCCAACACCTTGGAACGGTATAATCATCTGGTATTTTACCTTCACTAGCTATTTCTCTCAATATACACTTATATTCAGAGCAATCTAGTCTGATTCTCACGCCGGAGGGTGGTCACAAGGAGGAACCCCCCCCCCCTTCTCAGTGACGAGCTCACGGTGTCTGTTTTGCAGGTCATCTGAAGAACGTCCTTCTTTGCCGGACCTAACCCTCGTGGGAAACATTACTTAACCCCCAGATTATCCGTAATCTGCCCGGGGTCACTTAGTGTTTCTTCATTGGCACCATCCGTGCATAAAAGCTAGAACTAATTCAGTTTTTTCAAAACTTCTGAAAAAATGGTTAACGTTACTCCTGTCCCAATGCCAGTAATTGACCAAGAAACCCCGGTAACCACAACCCCAGCTACTGGGGGGAACACCGGCGGTTACACAAATTTTACGAACACTACCCCGGTTACCCAAGCCGGGGCAAGTGCAGTAAACAATATTTCACTGGGGTTCACTGATGCCCAGTTGGAGAAACAGACGAGGCTCCCTCGCCAAACACTCGATCAAGTTAAGGCGTGGGCCGAAGCACGTCAAAAGGAATTCCAAGCTGAGTTGGATGAACGCTTGCGTTCACTCCAACAGGCTGACGAATTCGGGAGCACTCGACAACAGCTCAACATGAACAGTGAGTGCGAGTACTCGGACGATGATCGGGAGGAATCCGACACTGACGCGAACCCTCGCCATAGGACGAAAGGGAAGCGTAAGGAAACGGACTTCCAACCAAAAAGGAATTTCGGAGAAACCTTCAAACCAAGGAACGCGGGGGGAAACCCACGCGACTTCTCCAAAACCTTTAGACCAACTGCTGCAAATGCGGGAACATCCAAGTTTGCAAGGGATATTGCGGAAGCAATAGCCCCGAGAAGTGCCAAACAGATGTCCAACATCGGCACTTATGATGGTCTATCCGACCCAGACGATCACTTGAACAGATTCATAGCGGGGGCAACCGTCAGTAACTGGACGGAACCCACGTGGTGTTATATGTTCCAGATGACGCTGGTCGGAGCGGCCAGGGCGTGGTTTGATCGTTTACCGGTCCACTACATCTATGATTGGGCGGACTTTCAACACAAGTTCAGCCAACACTTCAGTCAACAGAGGAAATATACTGAAGAGCAGTGGACGATCCTCAACTGCGTGAGAGAGGAAGATGAATCTTTACTAGACTTCATCACTCGCTTCAACTCCAAAAAGCTGAGTCTGGGCAACATAAGTGAAGATCTTGTTCGCGCCGTTTTCATCCAGGGCGCCGAATACCCAGAGCTTATCCGCACGTTGACGGGTAAGGACGGCATGCCATCCACATGGGATGCCATCATGACGGCGGCCAAGCGCTTTGCCGAGACGGAGAAGCAACTGGGTAGGGATCTTCCCCAGAGTACACATCTCTACACGCAGAGGACCAGAGAAAACAATGTTCAGATCGCCCGGCAGAACAAAAAGAGGAAGCTAAGTATTTGGCAGTCAAGTAAACTTTGACACCTCATCCAGCTCTTGCCCTCTTGTTGGCGGAAGGGATAACACGCACCCTTCAAGCCGAAAACACCGGTGGACGCCACTCACCAAAAGCGTCACGGAGATATTTGCCACCGAAAAACTCCCATGGCCAAAAGCTCCAATGATCCGGCAACGACCTAATGCGGATCAGAGCAAATTCTGTGACTTCCACGGGACAAAGGGTCACAGTACCGAGGAGTGTACATCCTTGAAGGATATTGTTGAAACATTCGTCAAGGATGGAAGACTTGCACACCTTGTGGCATCAATCAAGAATGGAGGAAGGAATGATAACCGGTATAAAGGCAATGGACGAAAGCCCGTTGACATCAGCATCCACATGGTTCATGGCAACATCAGAGGAAGAAAAAGACGAACGACAGAACCATGCGAATGGAAGGAAGCTGAGGTGCGCTTCCCGCGAGTGCCAGGAGGACCCAGCAAGGAAGGCCCTATCGTCATCAAAAGCCAGCTGGGGCATTACATAACTTCCGCACTCTTGCTGACAACGGCGCCTCGTCAACGGTTATGTACAGGCAGTTCTTCGACAAGCTAGACGACGAAGACAAAGAACGCCTGGAAACGGTTTACGCCTCAATGGAAGGGTTCGACGGCAGCACAAACACCCCCCTGGGTATCCTATCTTTCCCCGTCATTCTCACGGACGGGAAATACTCCCGCACAGAAGACGTGGACTTCATCGTAATGAGGAAGCCACACCACACATACGACATTCTCTTCGGGAGAAACGGGATGGCAAGATTCAACGCCGTGGTATCTTCAGTCCACGGCATGATGGGATGGCCAACTGCTGAGGGTGTAGCGATGATCACCGGTATCCCCCAGGTATGCATCGCATCCGTCTCATCTAAACCCAAACCAAAGATGGCTAAACCAACCATTACCGAACCAGAAAAATGGGCCCTCAATGGCAGATACCCTGACCAGGCTGTTACAATTGGCCCAACAATCGCTGATCCTACGCGCACCTTACTCAAACGCTTACTACAGAGAAACGCTGACATCTTCGCGTGGACACCAGCTGACATGACTGGTGTACCTCGAAGTAAAGCAGAGCATAAGCTCAAGTGTGACCCGGCTTTTACGCCAGTCATACAAAAGCGCAGAGTAATGGGGGTGGAACAGGCTAACGCGTGTAGAACCTAAGTCAAGGAACTCCTTGACGCGGGCATCGTACGCGTTAGTAGATATCAAACATGTGTTGCAAATCCCGTTATGGTACCGAAGGCTAACAAACAATGGCGCATGTGTATAGATTTCAAATATTTAAACAAAGCATGCCCCAAAGATTGTTACCCGTTACCCGAAATTGACCTCAAAGTGGATTCATTAGCACCGTTTCGCCTTAAATGCTTCCTTGACGCATATAAGGGGTACCATCAAATCCACATGGCTGTAGATGATCAGGACAAAACCGCATTTTGGACACCCGATGGCACATTTTGTTATCAAATGATGCCATTCGGACTTAAGAATGCAGGGTCCACATACCAACGCCTGATGGACAAAGAGTTTCACGCCCAAATTGGGAGAAACTTGGAAGTCTACATGGATGATTTGGTCATCAAAAGCCCTGAGCCAGAAGCGATGTTGAAAGACATCGAAGAAACTTTCAACACGCTCAGAAAGATAAACATGAAGCTCAACCCGAGCAAGTGTTCCTTTGGGATGGAAGAAGGGAAGTTCTTGGGAGTCATTGTTACTAAAGATGGCTTCAGAGCGAACCCTGAAAAGGTCGAAGCCATTATCAAAATGGAATCACCTACTACCATCAAGCAAGCTCAGACGCTGAATGGACGCCTAGTCGCACTTAACCGCTTTTTGTCAAACCATGCGGATAGGTCGTTCCCATTCGTGTCAACATTGAGAAACTGTTTAAAGAAAACGCACTTCCGTTGGACACCAGAAGCAGAAGCAGCTTTTCAGGAAATTCGGTCACGCTTGATCGAACTCCCAACGCTCACAGCACCAGAAGCGGGGGAGGAATTAATCATATACCTTTCTGCCACAGATAGAGCAACCGGGGTAGTCCTGCTAGTAGAGCGGAAAGGTATCCAGATGCCTATTTACTATGTTAGCCGTGTCCTAACAGACGTAGAAACCCGGTACTCTACCTTGGAAAAACTAGTCTTAGCACTTGTACAGGCTTCACGCAGGCTAAGACGATATTTCCAAGGTCACCCAATCACCATTCTCACCAACTTCAAACTCGCAAACGTTCTAGGCAAACCCGAATTATCGGGACGTCTTGCCAAATGGGCAATTGAATTGGGGGAATATGCGATAAAGTACAAGCCAAGACCAGCAATGAAAGGCCAGGTCCTGGCCGACTTTATTGCAGAAGTCCCCGCTTCGCGGGAGAAAGAGTGCCAGGAGGAGGCTCAACCCTCCCCAGCACAGGACATCAATGACGTCTGGCGACTCTACACTGATAGAGCAGCCAGCAACGAGGGTTCAGGCGCAGGGTTGAAATTAACCAACCCAGCAGGCCAAGAATACACTTACGCTATTCGACTGGATTTTCCAAGTACGAATAACGAAGCCGAGTAGGAAGCATTCTTGGCGGGGCTAAGAATTGCGCGTAAAATGGGAGTGAAAAACTTGGAAGCCCACGTGGATTCCATGTTAGTAGCCAACCAAATAAACGGAACGTACACGGCCGTGAACGACACAATGGCCCTGTACGTCGCACAAGCAAAAACCCTTATGCACGATTTTAATAATTGTAAAGTCATACACGTCAAGCGTAGCGAAAAAAAATCTGCGGATGCGTTAAGCAAGCTTGCATCATTAGCCTTCACCCATTTGGGAAAGAACATCCGCATTGAACTCCTTGAAGCACCATCAGTCCCGCACAAGGAAATTTGTGTCATCCAAACCGGTACAGAAACGTGGATGACACCAATAATAAATTACCTTGCAGCGGGTATACTACCAGAGTCAAAACCCCAGGCAAGAAAAATACGTTGTAAAGCATTAAACTATCAACTCATCGATGACATCCTTTACAGACGTAACTTTCTTGGCCCACTCTTAAGATGCGTGGACAACCAAGATGCTGACTACCTCCTAAGGGAAGTACACGAAGGCATCTGTGGAGTACACGCAAGTCCACGCGCTGTTGTAGCTAAGCTAAACAACGCGGGATACTTTTGGCCGGGGATGCATACGGATGCGCTGGCATACATCAGAAAGTGTAGGTCTTGCCAGCTCTACGCACCCAACACACATCGCCCGAAGAATGAACTTGTTCCAGTCACCTCTTCATGGCCATTTCAGAAGTGGGCCATCGATGTGACAGGCCCATTTCCTACAGCAGCAGGAAACGTTCAGTTCCTAGTGGTAGCCATCGACTACTTCACCAAGTGGATAGAAGCAAAACCCTTAGCCCAAACAACCGCAAAACATATTAAAAAATTTATTTGGGAATTTATTATTTGTCGTTTTGGACTTCCACAGACTTTGGTGAGTGATAACGGCACCAACTTTGCTGACAAGAAGCTACAAAAGTGGCTAGAAGAACTTCAAATCACCCACACCTTTACCTCAGTGGCACACCCGCAAGGTAACGGTGAGGTGGAAAGAGCAAATAAAAGCATCGTCGAAGGCATAAAGAAAAGACTCCTGGAACACAGATCCGGCTGGGTAGACGAAGTTCCACACGTCCTTTGGGCAAACAGAACGCTGAAAAAGGCCAGTACGGGAGAAACCCCGTTCAGCCTCACTTATGGCACTAAAGCCATGGTCCCAGTCGAAATTGGTTTGCCCTCACCAAGGGTCTTGATTCAGCCAGAAGACAATGATGCGGAAAGACGGTTAGACCTTATGCTAACCGAGGAACGCAGAGACTTAGCCGCAGCGCGTGAAGAAAACTACAAGCGACAAATGCAAAAGTACTACAACACGCGGGTAAAACTCTGCAACTTCAATGTAGGAGACTACATATTGCGTAACAACGAGGCTTCAAACCAAGAGCGCCCAGGAAAACTGGCACCGGTCTGGGAAGGACCATACATTATCAAAGAAGTTTTGGGAAAAGGCGCATACCGGCTCGAAAGGCTCGATGGCACTCCTATCCCAAGAACATGGAACGGAGCTCAATTACGCAAATGTTACATGTAGATCAATTCCAAATTTGTAAAGAAAAGGCCTAGAGCCACTTCTAATGGAAATGATTCTCCTTTCACATTGTGTTGATAGCCTTACCTTTATACTTATGAACTTCCCACGCTGATATGCCGGTATTCACCGCATAAATATGGGAAGAAGTAAGTCGTTGCGTGTGGAAGGCGGCAAAACCCGCATAAACACATAAAACGGTAAAAATTTCTAAGGAAAACCTTCACGCAGGTCAGCTATAGGTGAAGTTTGGTCATCCCAATAAATGAAAGTGACGGTCCTACCCGCACAATCATGATAAAGGAAACTGAACATTGACCTATTGGCAACCGCGCGTCGAAAGGTTAACTTATTCAAAACACTTAGAAAATTTCAAAGGGAAAGATAAGGAAAACTTCCACGCAGGTCACATATAGGTAAAGTTTAGCCATCCTACTAAGTGAAAGTGACGGTCTTATCCGCAGAATCACGAAAGATGAAGCAAAACTTTAACTTATTATCTGCCACGTTGAAAAGTTAACTTATCTAAGTACTCAAGAAATTGTTAAGTTAAAACAAAATTTGCGCGATATAAACAAGGCAAGGCATTAACAAATAATTTTTATTCCATCAACATTCAAACATTACAAGAATTGCTGGGTACATACCCGCATACAAGATTAGAAGTATACAAACAAAAATCTACTCTAATGGTGGAAAGGGATCTAAAGTATCAAGCTTCAGGACCACTACCACTTGGACCCGCACCATCAGTAGAGTGTGGCGGTTCAATGAAAGCTTTGAGGATAGCTAGCCCATCATCAGCAGCAGCAATCTCGTTTACCTTCTCCACCACCGGATGCGGGAAGGCGGCATACTGATTCACTGCTTGGTCATACGCAGCTTCAGTATCCACATTGTAAAGAGGGAAGTTGGAAGGTGGAATGCCTTGTTCAACAAACCCTAGACCAAGCAGGAAGCCAGCCTTTTCCCCATCCTCATGAGAAGCGTTGAGGGCTGCGCTCATCGCATCGTCATATGATGTGTTCGTGAACACCCGATGCACAACCTAAAAACAGAAGTATATCAAAAACTCTTCAAAGTGTAAGGAAAAGCGTAAAGAAATTGTGAAACAGCGCATACCTGCGACAACGCTTCTCGAAGAAGCCATTCCTTGGTAACCAGAGCCTCCTGGAGGGCAGCTTGAGCTTCATTACGGGCGCGTTCGGCTTCGTTCTTTGTAAAGTTGGCAAGCAACACATCTTTGGCTGCAGCCTCTTCGACGCCCTTTAGCTTACGCTCAGTGTGGTCAAGCACCCCCCTCTGGTCCAAGATCTCTTGGAGCTTCTTGGCATCTTCCATGGCCAAGGCATCATGAGCCTGCTGGAGCCTCTCTAATTTGGCTTTAAGTTCCTCATTCTCGATGCGTAGAGGCTCAGCAGCAGCTTCAGCCTTGGTGGCCCTCTCGGTTGCGTTCCGTGCAGTTTCCTTAGCCAACCGAAGCTGTTCATTAACAGCTTGGGCGGCCTTGGAACGGGCCTCGAGACGAGCCTGAACGTCAACCTCAAGGGCCTTGAAGGCCTTCTCCTTTTCCGCAGCAACGGCGGCAAGCTTCGCATTCTCCTCCCGGATAGCCCGCGCCTGAGCCACTTCGAGCCTACGTGCCGTCTTTAACTTGTCATTTTCACGACAAAGTAGCTCGACGCGCAGCTGCATCCGGGCGAGGAGGATTCGGAGCTCGTTGGACAGCCTACCTTCCTGGTAGCTGGCCATGGCCTCCCCCAGCGCACCGCTTGGGGCGGCGTGACGCGCCCATTCGACGCAATCCTCAGCAGTCCGGAGGGTCGTTCCCCGGCGGATCTTCCACCGAGGAGCGTACACCTCGTTGGAATCACGAACTGCAATAAAACAAAAAACAGTTAAGAGAGAAATGATGAAAGGGATATAGGCCAAAATAACCCTACGCACCTGTAGGGTCAACAACTGGCCGATAGCCACCAAACCCATCAGCTGAACCTAAGGGATATCCATCTAAAAGGTCAAGGAGACGGGAAGGAGGCAGGGATTGGCTAGACGCCCCAACCCCAAACGTACCTGAAGGACTGGCCGTAGTCGCAGGCGCCGGAGGAGGCATGGTGGAGGCTGCCGCGGTGGAAAGCAACGGAGGTGAACTCACCGGAGGTGAACTCACAACCGTGGCCGCGGCTGAGGAAGAACCCGCAAGAGAAATCACCGCCGGCTCAGTGATGGATTCTGTGAAAATGGCACTGACAGTCGGCGGGGATAAGGTTACAGCTGGAACAGTTGGCTCAACGGGATGAGCAACTGAACCAGTACTGCAAGCAGGCGTAGCCGCCTGGGTCATCGCCTCTGGTAGGTTGACCAAACCTACCTTCATGGGTCCAGAGCTGCTCCCTCCCGCTCCACTTTGGAATGCCGTAGCATCCACGCCTGCACGAAGACAAGATATATAAGTATAATAGCGGAAAGATATGAAGTTAAAGTTATGAACACTTACGGGTCTTTTTGAGCCTGAAGGTGCGAACAGGCGGGGACGAACCCGATGGAGCCGGCCTCTTCATACCGGTTACCGTCGTCGTCCTGGGCTGCTCGGAGGTGACAGCCGTTTCAACCTCCGGAGCAGTGGTCTCAACACCACCTGGATTCCCCGCCGCCGCCTCTTCACTCTCGGTCTCTGACTCAGACCGGTTCACCTGGTCGGCGGTGGAGGCTACCTTCGCCTTGCCCTTCCCACCAGCAGCCTTCTTCTTCCGCGCAAGAAAATGACCATCTGCGGATTCCTCATCAGAAGATGACAAGATTAGAGGAATTCCGGCAGAGGTTTCAGCATTCAGAGGGCGAGGGTTAAATAGTCTTTTACCTGGCCGCGTGGCGCTCAGTATTTCGTGGCCTGGCGGGTAGGCCTCCACAAACCGATCCGCAGTCTGCGCAAGGATGGGCAACTCGTTCTCGTCAAGAGCGCGAGTACCCAACCGAGCGGGACCGTCAGCTTCCCGCGGATGCAGGAGGGACTGCAAGTCATTTCCCTCTGAAATAAAAAGAAAAACAGTTAGAAAAAACCTTAAATCAACAAAGAAGACGGAGCATACCGTAAGGGATAAAGTTCAAACCGTATTCAAGTACGATGGGAATCTGTGGTGCATCCGCCCAGCATCCTTCCACACCCTGCTCATACCGAGCATCACCATCCCTGACTCCGGAAAGCGGTAAACCGGAGTCTGGATCCGGGAAATCTTGGAGAACCATTCCGCCTCCTGGTAGTTGGAGGCGTGAAGGCTGGGGAGAGCTCTCCCGTTCTTAAATGTCATCGCTATAGAGATGACACGGGCAGAGATGTAAAAGAACTCCCGCTTCCAAGATCGAAGACTGTGCTCGGTAGCGCAGATCTTCAAACCCTTGATCCGGGTGACCAAGGTGTACCAGCCTTGGATGCACCTCCAGGAGTAGAAGGTCATCAGGCGGTCGACGTGGGGATCCACGCCAAGAATGAGGCACACCCACTCAAAATGGCGGATCTTGGCGATCGCCATTGGGTGTCCCTCCGTCAGGTGCACACCGTGTCTATCCAGAACACGGTATACAAACTTCGTCAATGGGAACCTAAGATTCCCATAGACGAAGAAGGCGGCATATACCCCTATTTTGCCATTGGGGGCATCGTACACCGTCTGGTGTGGCTCCGGAAACTCAGGCTCGAACGGCTCGAGCATGAACTTCCGGACGATGTACCGGTAGAGCTCGATGGGAAGAGCACACTGACATTCGCCAGCAGTGCTCTTATCGTCCTTATCAGACGTAGACGTCAGGTTCTCGACATACAAGTCAGACTCCTCGACGATAGCTTCTGGATCATGAGTAGACATGTTTTGGAGGTAAAGAACGATTTCAGAAAGAATATTCGCCGGAAATCGCTTAGAAGGAGAAGATAGAAGTGAAAGTGTGGATTACATAGGACCCTCTCCCCCTTTATATACTCATCGCAATGAATGCGATGAATTTAATGCGGAGGAGAGAGAAAAGAGCTGGTGCAATGAAACTATGACACGTGGAAAAAGCAAGCTGGCAACAGCTGTTGACGGGACGCGCGCCGTAAAATCCGCACCCACGCGCCCAAAAAATTGCGCCCACGCGCCTGAAAAAGCGTCTGGAATGACCATGTACTGTCACGTCGCCATAACTTCCTGCACGTCCTGAAACTGTCAGAAGAAACCGTCGGACGACGTTTCAACAGTTTGGACTGTTCTTATCCTTTCACCAACTTTTCGAATTTCAAAAAGATTCAAAAAGATTCAAAAGTAAGCGGGACTATACCCCTTACCTTGGCAACCAAGTAACTATAAGACAGGTGCGAGTACAGTGTTAAGACAAAACCCTTCGCATACTTAGCACCTGCAGGGAATTGAAGCCAGGAATACCTTGGAAGTAAAGTAACTATAAGACGAGTGCGGGTACAGTGTCAAGGCGAAACCCTTCACATACCTAGCACTCCGCAGGGAATTGAAACCAAGAAGGATCTTCTGGGCCATGCTTGCGGAAACGGGAATAACATCCCCGCATAGCGGGAACGTCGAGAACTAGATTGTTTGAAGCTCCAAGATGGAATTGGTTGTTTTAACAAAATTGATCACTATGTTCAAAACTACCAAAACCTCATGGAGAATCTACACAAGTGGAACTCAACGCTCCTGACTTGCGAGGAGGTTACACATCTACCCGCATCATACCCAAAGATCAAACAGAAAAGTCGGGAATTTCTGCGTGACATTAGGGAAACCGCGAGAAGAATCCCCACGGACAACCTTAAAGCTAAATCCTTTTCAAAACCCCTTAAGTCCAAAGTTCACCTCACTTATTAACAATTCATGAGAAGAACATTGGATTGGGGGGACTTGAAGAGGTAGGTCCCAGCAGAGTCCAGTTGGACCCGCAAGACTCACCTTGAAGAGGGACGTTTGCGCAAGGACCAACTGGTTCCGCAGGACCCACCATGCTCAGAGATAAAGACCTTACGCGCAGTACGCCAGCTGTTCACGCAGGGAAAGCCTCCCAATGGTGAAGTACCCCGCCTGTCCCCGCAGCTGCGGATACAAGCCATCAGGGAAGGCTACCCGCACTAATAGCAAGGCTACACGCACAAGGCACTCAATAATTCAGTGTCACCTGAAGGAATGAGCAAGGCGGGAATACTCCCGCCCAAATGAGCCAGTCCGTATGCTTCTGGAAGATCTTTTGTACTATACCTGCCAAGGTATGGACAAAATAGACAAGATCTGACCAAAGCAGCCCATGAACCAATCACAGGGTGACAGCTCACCGACAAACAGTACGAGGAGCATGCTCTAGTACTGTTTGTCACTATTAGCCGCTGCCTACTCACCAACCATTGTCGTGGCACGCACATTGCATGCAGTTGGTGGAAAAGGAATAGTACACAGCCGGCCTGGTCACTATCAGCCGCTGTCTACCCACCAACCAGCATGGCACGTGCGTAGCCCGTAGTTGGTAGAACAGGAATATTATACAGCTGACTGTACCTGCTTGGAAACCTACCTTCGGCTATAAATACTCCAACACCTTGGAACGGTATGATCATCTGGTATTTTACCTTCACTAGCTATTTCTCTCAATATACACTTATATTCAGAGCAATCTAGTCTGATTCTCACGCCGGAGGGTGGTCACAAGGAGGAACCCCCCCCCCCCATTCTCAGTGACGAGATCACGGTGTCTGTTTTGCAGGTCATCTGAAGAACGTCCTTCTTTGCCGGACCTAACCCTCGTGGGAAACATTACTTAACCCCCATATTATCCGTAATCTGCCCGGGGTCACTTAGTGTTTCTTCAACTATATTCATTATTCAAGGCTCCAAAATAATTTCTTTCCTATCAAATAATGACTAAATGAGATGACCAACATCTTTACCACATCTAGCTTCTACCTACCATTAATTTAAACAAGCAAGGCAGACCGGGGCCTGGGCAGGGCGACATTATAACAACGCAACTAGGCAGGACGGTCCTAGATGGTTTCGATAGGGTCGCCTACAACTAATGAATTTTTTAAGTATATATGCAATTCCTAAGCGTCTCCATACCACCCCCATGACATTGACATCGACCTCTAAGAAGATTTATATATCACCGATCCAACAAAATTAATTTAGCTAGGATTTTAAGATTTTACAAATATAATTATATAAATATGTTATAAACTAATTAACTAATATAAAACTGTTGGGGATTGTTTCAACCAAAAACAAAGTTGGTTGAGCGGCAATTGATTTCTATCGTCGCTCAGTAGACATTAGCGACCAATTTTGAGAGTTTGATAGAAGCCTAAGTCATTTTTGCGGCTTCGCCTAAGCAGCTTCCCGCCTTTATTGGGTTGAATTACGTATTTGTATGAACGATATGAGTCCATAATTAATCCATATGTAATTTCGGTGGGTTCAATAGACCAAAGATGCTACGGTTAGACAAGAAGTATTAATATGACTTTGATGAAGATGATAGAGAAGACTCAAGTCTCATCATGAGTTCATGACTCATGGTTACCGGTTAGTGAGTGTCTAATTGCTAAAACACAAAAACCCAAACAAGTTGACATCAATAACAACTTTAGCCCAAATGATTAGGCTCATTACCTAGCCCATTCCTGTCAAGTGTCAACTGAGAACCAATTTAATTATTTAAACATCGCCTACCTAGTTAGGCCTATTACACATGGTGATTAACTGACCCAATCCAAAACTATGGATACTAAGCCTAATGCACGAATGGCTAGCCTAAGGCCATTATTGATTAGGGAGTCTTTATATTAATGATGTTTACACATATGCAACTTTAAAGCATATGAAACATTCATAATACTATGTAATAAGAGTCAAGTTATTCAATAAAAGGGAATAAAAATGTGAAAGATGAGAAGAATTTATAGGCATACATAAAAACTTTTAAAAAAAATTAAAAATAAATAAATCTTAACTCAAAATTTAATAAAAAGGAAAAAAAGTAAAAACACAAAAATGTTTCCACCGTCTTTTTCGTTCTCATAAAAAAACACACACACAATGGTAAGTGAAAAAAGTCGTTGTGTCTTTTTGTTTATCATTATGTTTCGTGTTTATTTTCGTCATTTATTGTGTTTTTTTCTTTGACATTGTGATATTTTTTCTTTATATTGTGTTATATTACTCAACATTGTGCTATATTATATTCAGCATTGTGTTATATTTTGCGATCTATTGTGTCTTTTTTTATTTATAATTGTAACTTTCGTTTATTTTCGTCATTGTGTCTTTGATCTCGGCATTGTGTCTTTTCGTCAATTTTTTTTATTTTTTGTATTTTTGATATTATTATTTTTTTAACGGGAATGATGGCTGAAACATTTTAGTTTTTTTAATTTTTTCGTTTTTATTTATATTTTGAGTTATGATTTTTTTATTATTTTTTTAATTTAGTTTTAAAGGGTTTTCTATGTGGTTACAAATCATTCTCACACTTCTCTTTTTTGTCTCATTTTGTATGTTAACTTTACCCATGTAATATAATCCATACGTTTAAAAACATAATAAAGGGTTTATTTTCCTATTAATTTCAAACAAAAATATTATCAGAATACGAAAAAATATTGTTAAAAATATACTTTTATCATTAAAAGGAAATACTTGCATATGGCTCGCACATAGACTCTTAAAATTCATCATGAGCCTTTTCTTTCACCTCTTCTCTCCAATCCTCGAGCAAACTTGCGTTCCCTATGAAATGGGGTCTTTCCTTCGCCTATCGTATGTATTGGTTTTAAGTTTTCATTTACATTTTGGATTAAAGATAAAATAATATATTATCTAAACACACAAAAATAAGATATTGTTTGTCCTTATTAATAAAAAAACTTATAATTGAGTGACAAAATAATATTTGGTCGATAGGTATTTAAATAATTTCATATTAATCAAATGAAAAATATCTAAACACGGTCCAGTTGACCGACCGAAGTGGCGTAGGTATCTTAATGTGTCCCTCTTAACCCTTCCTTGGGGTTAAAGTAGTCATTTCCTAAGACAACTCAGCACCACTATCACACCCAGACACCCGGTGACCCAGCATAATGATGGTATATGCTTCTATACACTATTTGCACGATTGTGTTATTATCAACCTTCAATTAACAAACATTAATGAAACATGAAGAATATGTATTTGGTTGTGATGTTTATCATATTCAACAACAATTTCGTATTAGGATTGGTTTAGTACTTTAGTTATGGGTAATCAGACAATTGTTCTTTTTTCTTTTTCTTGTTAATCATGAAAATTCTTTATTATAAAACTTACGTAAGCTCTTTAATATATTGCAATGTTTTAAAAACCAGTATTTTACTTGTACCGAATTGGGTTAAAAATGGTACAACCGGTTGAACCGGGTTATACCGGAAGGTTCAACCGATTGAATAATTTACCTTATTAATTCCTATAAATGCAAATTCGACTCCAAAAATAACCCAAAAGTAAATTATTCTAATAACAAAAAATAAAATAATACAAAAACACTCAACTTTAAAAAAATAGTCCTAAAGTTAACACGTTTGAATGTTAATTGTTGAGTTAAAAATAATTTTGAAAAATATGGGCTGCAAATATCATAAATTTGCCGTACTTAAAACCAGTTTGCCGGTAAAACCGGTATTTTAGAAAAAAAAGACGCCGGTACGATGTTCTAGCAAACCGGCCAAATATACCGGGCTCAAAATACCGGCGTGTTGTGCGAAATCTGGTTCAACTGGCAGGTTTAAACCGGTTTTTAAAACACTAATATATTGGCGACCAACGGAATTTGATAAATCGTTGATTTTGTCACGCATGTTACCTTCAATAGGAAATGGGTAGCAGGGGGGGGGGAATTATTTGAACATTAAACGTATAATATAGTCAAGTCACGTTTGATAATTGAACACGAATTAAACGACTAGCTCTCGTCTGTATTAATATGAAAATCTTACTTAAAAAACCGATTATAACTCTTAAACCCTAACTCGATTTGACTCTTGATTAACCTTAACTTAGGCGTATCTTATCTTTTTCTTCTTGACAATCCTTAACTTGATTGCCCCTATTTATATATTTAACTTTAACTCAGCTAACAAGTAAATCTAATAACCCTAACTTGGTCATTAAACAACCCATTAATAACCCCTTTTAATTTTTGAGTTGACCCTACACTTAGATCAAACAACAATTGAGCCAACATATAGAGATATCATGTGTTTTTCACTACCCCCATTGCTTAAAGGTCTAACTCGACTTATTTTATTATTTAATAATTAAGTGAGTATGTAAAATATTTAATTTTGGGGGCTAAATTTACACCGGCTAAGAAGACGGCTAAGTGAAGCCAGCTAAATATTTAACAGAGTTGGTAAAATGGTAAAATATTCAATTTTGGTGGCTAAATTTACACCGGCTAAGAAGACGGCTAAGTGAAGCCGGCTAAATATTAATAAGGTTGGTAAAATATTCAATTTTGGCGGCTAAAATTAGAAGGCTAAATGAAAAAATTGAAGGCGGCTAAGTGAAGCCTTAGCCTACAAGCCGAGTTGGAGCCGGCTAAGAAGGAATATTTGGAGCCGGCTAACTAAATAGACACGTATCACGAAGCCGGCTAAGAGTCAAAGATGCCGGCTAAATAACCATAGATGTTGGCTAAGTTTAGCCGCCTTCGACACGTGTCGAATTTTTATTGGCTAAAGGTGGGACCCGTTTACTTTTTATAAAATTCCGTGCCCATAAAGTGGAGGCTAAGGCTTAGCCGCCTTAGCCAGCTTCGGTGACGTGACAATTGTTTATTGGTTAAAAAACCAATGACTGGAGAGATGTAGGCTAAATAGAAATGTCTATTTTGGTAAATTATTGATCAAACTTGTCTATTTTTGTAATTTTCCCTTATTGTTAGGCCGAGTGTAGTGGGCGGTAATATGGAGCGAAAAGGGGCGATTTTTTAGTGAAACACCCCCCCCCCCCCCCGCGATAATTGGGCGAAAAGGGGCGGGGGCGGGGTATTATTGTCGCCCGGTTGATAATAATAATATTTTAATAACATGACCGTTGTCAAACGGTCAATTTTAAAAAAATAAATAAATAAATAAACAATATATATATATAAACATACACCATTCTTCTCCATTTTATACACAAATCATACCAAATTTCTTACAAAAAATAAACAAAATGAATCCTAGAAACAACCCGAACCAACCGAACTACCAACTACCGTTCAAGTATTTGAGTTGTTGGGAAAGCTATGTCGTTGCTCGAAACGGAATGTGGTACTAACCGTTCCGGCCGCCCGACGAGCCGGCTCATCCCGACCTTCAAAAAGGTCGAAGACATCGTCGTCGACAAATCCGAGCACACCAAACACACCCTCCGATGCTCGTAGCTTCTTCCTCGACGACACGATTAATTTAGCCGATGATTTGAATATACCTGACGAAGATGAGGTAGAGGAGTTGCCTCGACCACGCGGGAGATCGAGGAAAAATAAGGGGGAAGGTTCGTTGTCAACACGATCAATACGGAGCCCGTTGAAATAAACGAGTTGGTCGGTCGTTTGAAAACAAATGCCACAGTAATTGGAGCCGACATTCGAGCATCTAACAAACAACAAGAAAAGTTGCACCAGACGTTCAAATTAAAACAAATGAAAGACGACTACGAATCCCTCAAAGCGGAGGGGTTTCACGATGATGTCGCATTATTGATGCAACGCCGACGTGAAAAAATGCGCGAATATTACGGATATTAGTTTCTTTTTTAGTTATGTTTTTTTTTTATTATTTCTTTATTTATGTTTTTTAATATTTTTAGTTATGTATTTTTTAGTTATGTTTTTTTTGTATTTCTTTTTAATTTTAATGCATTTTTATTTAATTATTTAAATAAATTGGTTTTTATTTAATTAGTTTAATTATAAAAAAAATAATAAAAAACACACCGTGGGCCCAACTTGTAGCCCCTACACCATTACACCCAAAAAACAAATTTTCATTCTATGCTGACTGGGCGCCACGTGTCACAATTCACCCCAATTATAACCCCTTCACTACACATAACCTTATTGTTGTTGTTCTTATTGTTGATGTGATATCATACCGTTTTCATCTTAAGTTGAGTTTCCTAATTTAGACCCATATTTGATTCTTGTAGACCACATTTTAGGTGAGGCATGGGTGACTAAAATAAGGAAGGTTGAGATTTTTATAATCTCAAGTTCGATCATGAGGTTCAAGTTTTACCATCAGTGAACCTTTGAACATGTGAGTTTTCCCTGAACTAAGAGATAACTTAGCGACGCTTAAAGACCTCATACGACTGGATTGAACCAACTAACGATGTCCTTTTGTTATTAGGTTACCCCATACAGTACCTAGGCAATTCTCCCTTAACTGATAGTTCACAAAAAAAAAATCTTAATTATATGTTTGGCCGGTAAATTTATAATCTTTTGAAACAAAAATGTGTTGTCAGAAATATGACGTGTGAGGATCCATAGTGGGGTGGGCCGACAGATCTAATTTCAGAGCAGGCAACAGCAACAGGTGAATGAGAGGGGGGATGTATACACCATTTTTAATTATTATTTTTTAATGATTCAGATCCATCTCAGTATCTTGGACACGTGTCGGTCTTTAGAGCCTTCGTTGCATCAGATATTCCGAAAAGTGTCCCTCATGCGTGTTTTTTAGGTTGTAAGTTGCACTCATTTTTCAGTTCTACCCTCAGTTTATGACTTTATGTGGTTTATTCTATTCAAGCCCTACTTTCATTTGGTCTAAACAAATTCATTCTTCGAATAATTTCATTTGACTTTTTTTTAAATTAATGGCATTTCGTGTGAAACTTAAAAAAAACATTGGTACTGTTACTTTTATTTTTATATATTTGATAATCAAAATGTGTTTATATCATTCGCATTTTATATTTTTGGTTCTTAAGGCCTTAGGTTAGTGACGTAGCTTGGATGAACGTGCATGTGTAGTGTGAGTGGGATCGGCGAATTCAATACGCATAAAAATGTTGTAAACAGGGGGCATGGCTCAAATTTTCGACAAAAAACAGATAAATTATCACTACTGAGTATAATAACACGCTTGTCGTGGCCACCCTGGGTCTCCGTGAAGTTTCGTCCCTGCTGAGGCTATACTTAGTCATGTCTTGCAGGTCATTATAGTAATGTTATTTATGGCCTCATGATGTTAGCCCAACTTATTGTCCGTTTACCTTCTGTATCAATGTAAACATTACTTCATAAATTCGTGATTATATATAACTTACTAGGTTAGTAGCTCGTGTATCACATTTACGAAAATTATTAAATTCGTCAAGTAAAGATACACATATTGATTGTTTATTTGAACAAATATAAAATTATGAATTTATGTGTAAATATGATTCTAAGTAAATATTAATTTTTTTTATTTTTCATTTTTTTTTTGTAATTGGAATAAAGTAGATGTATAGAAAGTTATGAGAACTCCAGGTTCTTATTTAACATATTTGCTAGTAAATTTATTATTATGTGTATAGGATTAGAATATCACATAATCGTCTATACATAAAAATTTGTATGAACAAATAAAATATAATAATGAAAAACATTAAGATACAAAAAGAGGTTACATTCATGTGATTAGTTTGCTAATTATGGTTGAAATGATAAATAGAGAAACATATTAAAACATACTTAATTTTAATTTTAATTCAATAATTATTAAAACTAGTTAGAGTCTATGTGGCGTTCTATGTGAACATGCTAGAATAATGCTATGTGTCCATATTATTTTGTTTTAATATTATAGTAAGGCTAGACTTAGTGGGTAGTGAACTAAAATTGTTTAAAAGGAAAAAAAATAAAAAATAAAAATCATATTCTTTAAATTGAGCATTTAATTTAAAGAGTTGATTTGATTTGGTTAAGTAATCAATATTATGGGTGCTACTAAACATACTCTCCTCTCATCCATTTTTACTAAACATACCCTATTCTTCAACTTTTACATAAAAACAATTTAGACCTTCTGTTGTTTCTTTTGTCATTTTGTTATCTTTTATTATAATTATATTTTTATAAAAGCATTTTTTTTCTATTTTTATTTAACAATTTTTTTTCTATTTACCCTTTTATGTATATTTTAAAGCCTTTAATAAAACCATATTTTTTCTTACTTAGGAAAATGTCTTTATTCTTATATGAAAAACGTTGTTTTTCTTGTTTTTAAAAAAATGTTTTTTTTTCTATACCTGCTTTAATCTTTTTTGGAGAGCGTTTTTTTTTAAATTAAGAGATAGTTTACATTTTTTATAAAAAATAATATTATTTTTTATAAATAAAAAGGTTAAATAACATACAACTTGATAAAAAAAATTGACTATTTTCTCAGATAACATTAATCTCATGTATCCAAACCTAACAAATAAAATCAAATTGTTTTGAATACGTTTTATAAAAAAAAAATATAAAACTAGCTAGAGGAAACATACAATACTTTTTAATACATGTAAAAAAAATAAACAAACTTTTGATAAGATCTTAAAGAAATAAAATAATAAAATCAATAACAAAAATATATAAAAAGTGTAAAAAAAAATAAAATTTTAATAGTTTTTTATTTGATATTTGAGAGAATTTGAAAATAAAATGAGAGGGACTAACATGTCAATTACAAATGTTAAGGGGAAATGAAAGTTCAGGGGGGATGTATGGATAGCTAGGAAGGGGAGTACATTTAGCCTGACCCTAATAGTATTCTCAAATCATTTATTTTTGTAATTATTATAAAGGGAAGTATTTTCAATTTTAAAGATTTAAAAACTTACTTTATTTGGATATGTATAAAAGCCATAAATGGATGAAGCCATAAATGGATGAACACTAAACATCAAGAAAAAAAAAGTAATAATCTAGATATTCATGTAACAAGTGGATGGTTGATACCAGTATGGATGCCAACTAATAAAGAAACTTGAGTGAACAAATCTTGTTCATGAAGAAACACTAAGCGAACCCTGGACAGATTATAGATAATCTGGGGTTTAAGTAATGTTTCCCACGGATGAGGTCTAGCTGAGAAGGCTGTTCTTCAGGAGACCTGCAAAACAAACACCGTAAGCTCGTCACTGAGAAGGGGGGGTTCCTCCTTGTGACCACCCTCCGGCGTGAGAATCAGACTAGATTGCTCTGAATATAAGAGTATATTAAGAGATTGCTAGATAACTGGATAGCAGATGATCTTACCATTCCAAGATGTTGGAGTATTTATAGCCGAAGGTAGGTTTCCAAGCAGGTACAGCCGGCTGAATAGTATTCCTGTTCTACCAACAGTGGATTATGCACAGGCCATACTGGTTGGTGGATAGGTTACGGCCAACAGTAACAAAGTCGGCTGCACTATTCCACCAACTGTAGATTATGCACGTCCCACCTACTGTGGATTATACGCAGGCCATGCTGGTTGGTGAATAGGTTACGGCCAACAGTAACACTATTCTACCAACTGTAGGCTACGTACGCCCGTCAGTAAGAGTTGGTGAGTAGGCAGCGGCTAATAGTGACAAACAGTACTAGAGGGTGCTCCTCCTCGTACTGTTGTCGGTGAGCTGTCACCCCGTGATTGGCTCATGGGTTGTTCTGGTCAGATCGTCTGTCCTATCCATACCTTGGTAGGTATAGTACAAAAGATCTTTCAGAATCATACGGACTGGCTCATTTTGGCGGGATTGTTCCCGCCTTGCTCATTCCTTCATGTGACTACTGAAGTAGCTATTGCCTTGTGCGTGTAGCCCTGCTGTCTGCGGGTAGCCTTCCCTGATGGCTTGTATCCGCAACTGCGGGAACAGGCGGGGTACTTCACCATTGGGAGGCTTTCCATGCGTGTACAGCTTGCGTACTGCGCGTAAGATTCTATGAGCATGGTGGGTCCTGCGGGAGCAGAAGGCCTTTGCGCAGACGTCCCTATTCAAGGTGAGTCTTGCGGGACCAACTGGTCTCTGCTGGGACCTACCTCTTCAGTTCCTGAGTAAAAAGTAGAAAACGATGTCGAAAAGGACATCCAAACCATATTGTCTCGAACAAAATCCTTAGATATATTCTTAGACCTTGGTTCTCCTTTTTGATCAGAAACATTACCAAATCCTATGAGAATAATCACATATATTGACTTTAAAAAGACGAATAATGGTTGATGCTCACAAGTCTTAGATCATATCTAGGCATCAAACACATAAATTCACATATGAGCTTCAAATGAAGTTATTTACGTCATCTTTGGTTGGGAAAACATAACTAGTAATAACAACTCAATAGAAGATTTGCAACAACTAGGAGATGACGAAATCTGACATGTTGTGAAGACGTCACGATACGTACATAGATCTCAGTGTTTGATAAATATTCAATCAATTTAAATAATAATAACCATAGAAGTTGTTATTTAAGACTTGAGAGACTAAAAAGTTGAAACAAGACAAAAAAATGATTCTAGTAGTACCATTGTTGTTTAGGCTTTAGGATAATCAATAAAACAAAAGCACAATATAAATAATAATGTATTAACACGTTAAATTGACAAATGTTTGTAAAACATTTGGTAAAGGGAAAATATACTTAAATTGTTCAATTAAAAAGAAATGAAGAATATCAAGTCTGCTTTAAGTAAAGAAATCATGCAATGTAATGTGTTTTAGGAATTTATTTCATGTTCCCTTTACGCGGTTCCTAAAACTACGAATGCATAATTGGGAATGACATATATGAACATATGATGTTGTTGGGACGTTGTTATGCTTCATGCGTCACACGTTCTCGTTTCTTTCTACCTGTGAACGTATATATCTATTTTAGTGTTCTATTTATATTCATACTCGTCATCCATGTACTTGCAAGTGAAGATAAAACAGACAAGAGGTAATGAATTCACATGTCGTAAGATATAACATGTATCAAAATATGTGTGAATGCGTCTTTTTAATCCTTGTGCAATTTTACCACTAAATGTGATTTGTATCCTATTCGACTAAAAAAAGACGAACAAAAAAGAAAGAAAAGAAGACTAAAGAACATAGTATTAGCCAACCCATTAAAAGTTAAGTGACTTATTAAAGCAAATAAAAAAAAAGTGTAGTGACCTAATGATACGATACAAATACCATTAAAGGCTTGATCTAAACGAGAGACTCGTAAGCTGACCCGTTATGAAGATTAAAGAGATTTGGATGAATCTTCTTCAAATATTATCAAGAATCTTATCTCTTGATGTGCAAGTTTTTTTATTTTAATTATGAACTTGTTTCATAGTTTGATTAGGTATTCCTATTTTTCTTGTTTTCTTTAAATATCGTTGAACTTTTCAAAAATAATATGAGAATAATTATCTGGTTTTTTTCTTCTTATATATATATATATATTAATAAATATAATTTATGAAGTTTATAATGTATCATCACGTTCATTCCACGTAGACAACAATACATTTGTTAACTAAACTCTCAAATGATTTTATTGGTTTAACTAAATGCATAGATTATATTTTATTCTAAAAGAATATAGATTAAAAGCGTGCAACGACAGTGTGTTAATGCTCACTACACATGATCTAAAAGAACATCAAAACATGTTTCTACATCAATTGAAATTTATATAAACGAATAAAGTCATGATATGTTCAAAAGGATACATAGTCGTGAATTGCATCGATAAAAAACTGAATACACACCCTAAAATTTAAACTATTATCATACTTGAACTATTTTTCAAAATCAATAAAGTTTTCTTTTGAACTTTAAATTTCGATCAATTGTGTTTAACGAAGTTTCAAAATCAATAAAGTTTCCTTTTAAACTTTAAAAACTTTTCCAATTCAGTATTTTTTTACTTTTTGCAACTAAATGGAAAATCAAAGATATTTTAAAATCTTTTTGAAAATATCAAAAGATACTATAAATTGAATAATTAATTTCACATTCTATATTAAATAAGTAATCAGGTTTCAAAGATTTTTTTTGAACTTTCAACATTATATTGAAATTGTACAATAGTTAATTAGTACATACATTTTGTATTAATAATATTAAATAGTTTAGTAATAAAGAGTTAGAAATTATAAAACAATATTTTAGGAATAACTCAAAGTACATAGGGAAAAAACATGGAATAAACTCTGTTGTAACAATTTCAAAACTAGACGTTGAAAGTCTAATTTTTGTTTAATTAGTAATAGGACCCGCACATTGCGGCAGAATCAATAAACCGAAAAAAATTGATGTAAAGACAATGGACCACACACGCGCTCTGCAACGTGTTATTCAACAAAAATAGAACGAAACGTAAAATGTTGAAAAAAAATTAACTAAATGGCTTAGGACTGGCACATTGCAACATATTAACTCGTAAAATTAGACTGAAATGTTAATTCTATAGTTTATATATCAATTTTTGTCATTGTGTTTTTATATTCATAGTGTTTATTCTATTGTGTTTTTTACATTGTGTTTTTTTTTTCATTGTGTTTTTCATAGTGATTTATTTTCCGACGAAATTTCCAAAGACTTTTCCGGCAAGGTGGTGGCGGTGGGTGGCGGTGGGCAGTGGTGGTTGTAGAAGATAAATGAAAATTTAAGTGAGTTTTAATTAAATGGGTTTTTGAAATTAAATTAAATAGGTTTTTAATATTAAGGTATTAAACAAAAATACTCTCCTTCTTAACTATAATCAAAAATCTTATTTGATCTTTTCTCTACTTTAACATAATCATTTAAAATCAATTAATTATATCACAAACGTATAAGCAAAAAATAAAATTTCTTAAAAATATACCGCCTAACCATTTATTTATTATTATTATTATTATAATTAATAATCCAACAATAAAGAGCGGAGGGAACTTCGGTTAGGGACCACCTCGTGTATGAAAAGGAAGCTTGTTCCCTGAAACAAATGTTGTCGACTTCCTATTGGGACACGTACCCCCTAACACCAAACGACTTTCGACGTGGCTTCTCATCGTATCAACGCTAAAAGATTTTATTTCCAATCAACGTCCACGATTACCTCCGCGTGTCACATTTCTACGTCGTACCAACTCTCGGTCTTGCCCGGGTCGGTGCCGGGCAGCTGCCCGTCCCCACCACTCTCCCAGCAGGTATTATTGGTATTGCCCTTCTTCCCCCAACTTCATTTTCAATTATTTCATTCTCACCATTTCTATTTCTTTCTTGTATATCCAACTCTATATTTAAATTGTTTTCGTAACATATTATTATTTGCTGTGAACCAATTTGTTTGTTGTACTTTTATTCGATATGGCGGGTATGTGTTGTGGTGTTGTTGGTGAGACTGAGGCTCCCTCGGCTGTTGAGCCGAGTGGTGCACGTCAAGCTAGACGCCGTCAGATGGAAATTCATCCTTCTTGCTGCGGCGTCTGACGTGGTTGTACCTGTACCGCTCCAGGAGAGCGGTACAAAAAGAAGGAAGGTGGAGAGCCTAGACGTGACTGATTTTAGTTCCGAGACTAAAGATTTAACTGAGCCTCTAGAGTGCGAGAAAGTTGTCAAGATCGAAGATAACGAGTCTTCGGGTATTTTCAAATCTAAAGCTTTATCTGTGCGTATGAAGTGTGAGAAAGTTGAGACTGAGGATGTTGTGAGTTTATGCAAGCCGTCTTTGGTGGACACTGAGAAGGATATTAAAACTGTTCATGTGGAAAATGAATCAAGATTTGGTGTGACTATGGTCTGTGGACGACGAAGAGATATGGAAGATGCGGTTGCGGTTAAACCCTCGTTTATTACTGAACTCAACTTCTATGGTGTTTACGACGGCCACGGCTGCTCACATGTAATAATAAAATTATCCGAAACCTTAGCATAAAATCAATAGCTGTGATTAACCATGAAGTAATCATTTATTTTTTTGTTTGTTTAGGTGGCGATGAAGTGCAAGGACCAGATGCACGAAGTAGTGAAATCGGAAGTGGAGACGAAAGGCGAATCACTTAACTCACTTAACTGGAGCGAGACGTTGGCGACGAGCTTCGCACGTATGGATAAGGAGGTAGCGGACTGGAGCGAAGGCGCTTCGAGCTCAAATTGTCGATGTGAGCTGCAAACTCCTCAATGTGATGCGGTTGGATCCACCGCAGTTGTCGCAGTGGTTACTCCGGACAAGATTGTTGTCTCCAACTGCGGTGATTCGCGTGCGGTCCTTTGCAGGAATGGTGTTGCTATTCCTTTATCCACTGATCACAAGGTAGTTAATAGTTAAAACTCTTACATAGATTTTAACTATTATATCATTCTAGTCCAGATCTAATAAATTCGTTGACTAACTTTATGTTAATTGATTGATTGTAGCCCGATCGACCTGATGAACTCGCCAGGATCGAAAAAGCCGGTGGACGTGTGATATACTGGGACGGCGCTAGGGTTCTGGGCGTACTCGCTATGTCCAGAGCAATCGGTATATTATTATTATTATTATTATTATTATTATTATTGTTACTAATTCAATATTGTACTCAACTTTGAGATAAAATTAATCAATGATCATAACCGATGTATGTGCGATTGTTATATTTTTAGGCGATAACTATTTGAAGCCGTATGTGATCCCCGAACCGGAGGTAACGGTAATGGACAGGTCAGCCGAGGACGAATGCCTAATTTTAGCTGAGTGACGGGTTGTGGGACGTTGTTTCAAACGACGTTGCTTGTAGCGTGGCGCGTATGTGCTTGAAGTCTCAAAAACCCCCATCGCATCTTCGGACATCAGGAAATGATGTGAACGTTGCGGGTGGGGAAAGTTCGGATAAGGCGTGTTCGGATGCTTCGATACTTTTGACGAAGCTAGCCTTGGCGCGACAAAGCTCGGATAACGTTAGCGTGGTTGTGGTTGATCTTAGAAGAAATCAATAACGAGATTTGAATTAGTGAATGAATTTTCATTTGAAGGTTCAGATCTTATTGATTATATGAGTTTTTTTTTTTTTATTGTTAACATCAATCAATTGTTGAATTTACTATCATCATATGAAATTAAGATGATAGATTTATTATGCATTAACATGTATAGATCATTTATCAATCAAATACTGAAATGGAACATTTAAATATCATATTGAATCAGGAGTTAGTTGATGGCGGCGCCGGTGGTGGTGGTAGAATTTATTATTATTATTATTATTATTATTATTATTATTATTATTATTATTTTGGAATATAGTTGACATAATGAGAAGGGGGACAGAAGTCAGCGGCAGATGCAGCCACGTCTACATTTTGGTCCAAAACAAAAGGCGTTAATATCTATGCGCTGGATTCCATCTTCGTGACGACTTAAGAAAATGAAATGATTAAACCACATATGAAATAATAAGACTTCAGGGTAGCGGGGGTGAGGGGTGGGCGCGGCCGCTTACGTGGCTCGCGAGCACCGCTACACCTCTTTGGTAAGCGAGGGCGCGGCCGGCGTGGCTGTGGTCGCGGGGCTACCAAAGAGAGGGCGCGGCCGGCGTGGCTGTGGTCGCGGGGCTAACTAGCCGTTGGAGGGTGTTGACTGGTCAACTTTACCGTTGGCCAGTTTAAATATATTTTTTTTATCTATAAATTCAAATCCACACTTTCTATACAACTCAAACCATACATTCTCTCTATCAAAACTTCTATTTATATATTTATAAATGGCATCGTCGTCATCGTCTTCGTCTTCTTATTCTACCGAAGAAGACGAACTCATTTGTCAAGCGGTTCAAACGACGATAAGCTTTTTGAGAGATCAAAATCGCCCCCGAGCCCCATTGTTCCGCCAACCGCGTATTCGTGATCGATAGACCGCTAACGAAACTTTGATACGTCACTATTTTAGTCCCAATCCCACGTATGGTGAGGATAGTTTTAGAACCCGTTTTCGAATGACTAAACGATTATTCATGCGTCTAGCAAATGACTTGCCAGAGCACTTTGAGTATTTTCAACAAAGGGACGACGCTAGAGGTAAGCCCGGGTTCACGGCTACTCAAAAAATTACCGCCGCCCTTCGACAACTAGCGCATGGTGTTGGATCAGACATGTCGGACGAATATCTACAAATGGCTAAAAAGACCGGACGCGATGCGCTTAACCACTTTTGTAGAGATATATATTTTTTTACGTTTGTTTATATATTTTTCAAATATTTACATAACTTATATAACTTTAATAATTATATTTAGGGGTCATATCGCTATACAAGCGGAGATATCTGCGTAGACCAATAATGTATGATATCCAACGCATATACGACGTGCACGGTGACAAGCATGGTTTCCCCGGGATGCTCGGTAGCCTTGATTGTATGTATGTTGGTTGGGCTATGTGTTCCACTGCTTGGCGAGGTCAATTCCATCGAGGTGATCACCCCAGCTCTACTATCGTACTTGAGGCGGCGGCGTCACATGATCTTTGGATTTGGCATGCGTTCTTTGGGGTTGCCGGGTCTAATAATGACCTCAATGTTATCGATCAGTCACCGATAATCGATGACCTTATCGACGGGGTAGAACCTCCTCAAGCTTTTTTTGCAAATGGAGAACATTTCAAGTACGGGTACTACCTCGTTGATGGTATTTACAACGAATGGGGGATACTTGTTCAAGCTTACGCGGCTCCAGTTTCTGACAAACGAAAGTACTTCACGAAGAAACAAGAATCGGCAAGGAAAGATATTGAAAGGGCGTTTGGAGTCCTAAAGAAAAGATGGGCAATGTTGGCGAATCCAATAAGATTTTGGTCAAGGGAGAAGATAACGGAAGTCGTTATCACGTGTATAATCCTACATAACATGATACTAGAAAACGAGGGTAAAGCTATTTGTCAAAACTACCAAGGTGATATTCCAAGACAAGAATCGACGAGCACCAATGAACGACTCGCCAACATAAATATCATCAAGAGCCGTGAGTTACATGGCAACGTTCGGCATGAGTTGGTCGAGCATTTGTAGGATAGAAGACCCGATGATCTTGTATTAGACTAGTATCAACGTAATGTTTTATATTATTATCAACGTAATGTTTTATATTATTATTAATGTAATGTTTTATATTATTATTTAATGTATTATTTAAAATAATTAAATAAATAAAAAACCTTGGATTAAGTCCCTGCTCACCTGGACCACTACACCCTCTGGGGCTTGGTTGAGGGGCTTCATCATGGCCATGTCATCGCCTACGTGTCAGATTTTGCTTGGCTCACCTGGGGCTCAACCAAGCCCCATTACCCTCAGCCTAACACGTTACAACTAATTTAAAACTTGTAACTTTTGTTGATTAATAAGTTTTCAATTTTCTTCTTTGCACCACGTATTAAATGAACAAGTAGTGATGTAATATTTGTTAATGCTTGTAACATGTTTAGTTAAATAGATTGGGTTATTGATAGGTTTAATTTAATTTAATTAACAGGTTGATGTTTAAATATAAGTAATTATAATAATTGTTTTATGAGGTTAATCAACAATATCACAATTCACACATGTAAGTTGTAACTTGTTTATTACAATCTCCAACTTGCTTATGGCTTGTTGAAGTCATTTGTTATAGCTTGTTTAACCCATTTATTTTGATATGTTTACAACCCAACATGTTTGTGGCCCATTTATATATTGATCCCGTTAATCAGTTTTAAAAAGTCAATGCGTTTGACTCATTTATATATATTGGTCGTATAGGATATGTTAGGATTGCAAAACTCTAAATATGATCGGATTAAAATGGATGTTTTTGGCAAGGATAAATATAATAGTGATATTCATCAACCTGTAAATCCCCGTTTGCCCTAACTCTTAGTTCGTTGTTTGCATTTTAGCCCAAATCTTTTCGCTTGTCTAGGTCTAGCCAGCTGACTCTTAAGAGGCAAGTGCGACCACTAGCTGAATTGAAGATTTTTAGGTCACGCAATAACTTCAATTTCCAACGGAGGGTGGAAAATAAATGATTCATTGTTGAACACTTGCAACGCAACAACAAAGACAAATGACTCAGCATCACAATTGACAAACCTTATTTTTTAGATAACTGATTAGTTAACCACAAATGCCTAGATGACATCACTTGAAAGGTGTACATCAAACATAAAATATATCAAAATTGAAGAATGCAGAAGAAACTAAGAGAGTTATTGTCAATAAAATACATAAAAAACCTAGCGGCAAACAACCGTCGCAAGTGGTCTCAACCAACAACCCTATGCAAGCCTAGCAAAAATGTCAATAGAAATCGTATGTTTGTAATTGTTGATCGATACTAATGCAAATAAAAAACACCAACAACATCATAGTTACTCTCTAATATGTCTGGTAATAATTAAGGGATTAGAAACATATATGTTAGTAACCAGAAACGGTTTAATCCTTGATTGATAAATTAATTTGTGATAGTTAATTTTTTAGTAGTGGTATATACATCCGGAAAGAAAACTTAAGGTAGGTAAAGTGTATTTAATGAAACTAATATTGATGTATGAAAGAAAACACCGTGAAAAGAAAAAAAAAGGAAAAAAAGACCGCTTAATTGCTTGTTCCCGCTCGCCTTAAATTTGAAATTCCAAAAATTTCAAACTCGCGCTTTACATTTATTTTATTTATTAATTACCTCATAATGATTATTGGTATCTCCGTCCAGCCTCCTCGTTCCTTTTTCTACCTCTTTTGCCTTTAAGAGTATTTGCCTCCGCTAATCTTATAGATCAATCACTGCCAACATAAGAAGTCGATCTTGGATTTCATCTAGAAAACTTCGTTTCTTTTCCATCGTTTCACCATACTTCAAAATTGGAATATCTCAGGATTAATGGAACAATCTCTTGCATTACAAGTGAGTTTCTTATAAAAATTACTCTTATTGTTTCGTGAACTGAAATTATGTTTAATGATTGTTTTACATATTCTTTAATTTCGCAAAAAAGTTAATTTCATGTATGGTTTTCTGAACTGTTGTGGACTAATTTCATTTTGGTTTTAAAATAGGAGAAATACAATAAAAAAAGAACGTAATTTTTGTTTTTTCTTTTTTGTTATAAAAGTTAATTAACAATTTTTTTTTGTATGTTAAAGTCATTCTACATGTTAAATTTGAACAAATTTGTGTTAAATAAACAACTTGGAACTACACTCGGTTGTTTTGCTTACATGTTTATTTTTCTATATTGCTTATATATACTTTTTACCCTAGTTGTAGAGAATAATAATGTGGATGTACCGGTTTCAAGTTGATTTTTAAACAATATAATTTTATTTCAATTTAACTTGTAGATTAAATTTAATATACAAAATTGTTCAATAACTATATAAAAAAGACATAAAATATATTGGTTTTTATGATGCTTGCCACTTAAAATTATATAGAAATTATGGATCATAATCTTGTAGAATATTTGAAGTAACCATAAAATCTTAAAATATTATATATAGTATGATATTTAGTTGAAGTTTCACATCGTAAATGAAATTCTGCACTTACAATACGAATTTATTACGTCATATAATACAAATCAGATTTCGTATATACCAAAGTGGATTGATTCTTTCTAACCAAAAATTAATAAGATAGAACTTTGATGTAAAATAGAGTGTAACACTATTTATTAGATTGAAGTATATTAATTCCACTATTATCTCTCTGAATTTATCTATGTTTGCTTAAGGGTGGTGTGGTATCCGAGACTACCAAACAACTCTTAAGATGGATATAAATTTTGTTGTTGTAAATGAAAAATAAAGTAGAGATTTTATTTTATTACATTATAGTTTTTTTATAAATAAAATGTTAATTTATTGCATATATAGTATATTATATAAAGATATTTGTATTAAATTAACATAACAAAAAATATTTAAAAAAAAAACAATACTTCAACATTTTAACTTTATACATGTATATATAACAAACAAGAAAATTTCTTTTTTTTAACTTCATTAAAACAGAACCTTTTTAACTTCGTACTTTTTTTAACTTCATTAAAATAAAAAACTTTCTTTTTTGAACTTTATACATTTTAACTTCATTTAAATAAAACTTTCTTTTTGAATGACCAAACAAGAAGTTTTAGTAAAACAACATAGGAAATATCTTTTTTAACTTTATACATGTATATATAACAAAAATTTAACCTAATATAATTAATATTATGCTGCGTTTAATATTCCTATATGTAGTTAAGGTTTTGAAATTTATTAAGTTCACTTAAAAGATAAAAACATATAAAAAATGTTAATAAACTTTATTAAATGTGTGTTCATAAATAATTTTTTTGTTTTAGTTAAACAATTTGTAGAAAAATAATTCAAGACTAAAATGCCAATTTAACAAGAATATATTAAAAAGAAGAGTTGGTCAAATATTATATCAAGCGCATTTATTTCACAAAACTTTATGTTTGATTTGTACTTCTATATGTTTTTAAAATAACTAAACAATATTAAGTTAAAAAGAATTAAAAGAAATTAACTTGAAAACTCTTTTATCTCACTTAAGCGTTAGGGAATTTGTCTTCACCTCTTATTTTCATTGAGCAAACATGCACGTACAGCTTCATATTTAATTAATTAACCATTACAAGCATCTTTATGACACACAAATTTTGTTTTAGGGTCTCTATAGAGGCACCACAATCTAGACTAGAGGTCTACAAACCAAAGTCAAAATCGATCTCGAACCAACGGATTCTAACCGGTCGAGATTGGTTTCTATCATATCGTGTCCAAACTGGTTTGGGTTCAAATTGGTAATCGGGTCAGGTCAAGGAACCGGTTTCTTTGTGCACCTCTAATCTAGATGTCCATCTCTATCCATTTTTTCACCTCTCTCTAGGGGTGTGTCAAAAACCGAAAAGACCGAACCATTTTCATTTGCTCCCCTGCATAGATTTCTTTTTTAAACTAGTTACTTTATACACCTACCAATCCTACACTAAAATTTACACATTTTGTCTGTAAATGGGACTTGCTCAGCTGCTCCTCCTCACACATGAATAACAAAAAAATCCACATACCGCAAAATTAACTATCCCTAAAGCCCCTTCATCGTTACAAAGATCAAAGCTACTAATAAACCATGTTTTTAGTGTTCTACCTTATGAAGTACATATAGTTTTCATCATGAATTTTGTAATGAAAAATATTCTTATATCATCAATTTTATATTTATTTATAGGGTTCCGGTAAGGCGATTATGGGTTCATCGAGCACATCAACGAATAAATATTGCTCAAACAACTACTGCAGAAAAGCTATCAATGTCACAAGACTAGGATGGGAATGTCTTGGCAAGAAAGTCCCTCTTTGCAACCAATGCTTGTAAGTTCCTTTTAACATGGCTTAATCATGTAGTTAACAAATTTGATGGTGTTGATGTTAGGTGTATTAATCATAATAAGTAATGCTTCATGTAACGTTTGCATGGATTTGATTAGCATATCCAGGCTTAAAATGCAATTCAATATATCTTTTCCTTCTTTGTGATAATTTTATGTTGAATTTCACTGCAGTGTTGCTTATGAGAAAAAACAATTTTGTGAGATCTACCACAGGGATTCGGAAAGCTGGAGCCACTGCATATATTGTAACAAGGTTTGACGAATGATTATTCTTTTGATGTAATTTTTTTTTTATATAACTTCTTTTGAAAAAAATATGTATTTAATTTTAAACGCAATTATCAATTAATTGAAGTCTATTTTTATATTAACAAAAATTTACACAACAAAAACCTTAACCCAATAAGCTCATTTATAAATTTTATTGTTTGAATCACAGAAAAATATTTTTACTTAAGTTCTAAAATAAATTTTCACCTTCAGCCCAAATTGTTTTAACGATTCTCCGGGACATCCCTGGTTAACCCACGCACACGTTTTCTTTCTCTTGAGTATAATTAATATTTCGTTTTTCTTTAACGGCAACTCGAAACTCTTCACTTTATTTCGAAATTACACCATTTTTTTATCATCATGAAACAAGAACCCTCAATTCTTAAAAAAAATATAAAAAAAGTATCTAGTGATATCGTACTTTTGAAGACTACATTTAAATATTAATCCTATTTGTGCTATAGTAAGTTTATGACTTTATGTTTGGACTTGCGTTCTCCTTGATAACTAAGACTTATTAATTTGCCTACAGAAATTACACCGATCTTGCTTGGTAGCACATAATTACGTGTATACAGCGTTACGGAATGGAATCAAGTGCGTTGATTGTACACCTCCACCAAATGCAACCTTGGTATGGATAATCATATGTTAGCCAGTTATATAATCATATGTACATGTTGCAAAATGTTAGGATCATATTTCATTTGACATCAAAATGATATTTTGCTTACAGAGTTCTCAAGAAACTCTGCATCATGAGTCTACCCGTACACCCACCCCTCTTGCTTCTGATCAAGAAACATCGGTGGACAGTGAGGAAACCGTGGACGATGAAGATTATATCCCAATTTCAGTACGCGGATCAACCCCTTCCCCAATGGCTCTTGATCCCTTTGAAAGTAACTCTTCTGCCAAATCTGGAGCTATTCATCCTCATAATGAACCGAAAATGACGGATGAAGAACTTAATGCTATTGTTAAAGGGTATTCTTTTAATTCTTTTAAATATTAGTACTTACCACAAATAATTTGTTACCGCTGATCGATTTATTTTTTTTGATAGTTCGAATGAGGAAGTTATTCCGTTGTTCGAGAAGAAGTTAAGCAATACTGATGCCGGGAAGGGTGGGCGCCTTGTATTGCCTGTCAAATGTGCAGAGGTTAGCATGCATACATGATACATATTACTATTGTTACATTAATGGTCATGTTAATTTTTATTGTATCAATAATGAATTGATGACTATTTAAAGTACTATTTCTGTTGATATCTATAGAAGTTCTTTCCTTCTATTGATGATGGCAACAGCCGCATCGTCATTCAAGATTTCAAAGGGAAGAACTGGAATTTCGGTTATAAAGTGTGGTCGCCGCACCAAAGAAACAAAATGTACATCCTAGAAGATTTTAAAGGTTATGTTAGATCAATGAGACTGAGAGGGGGTGATACAGGTAACTGAAACAAAAAGTTTGTCTATGCTATACCTTATTTTATATGGATTTATATATTTATATGCTTGTATGGTAATGATTTACACCATCTTCTTTCAGTAATCTTCAGCAAGCTGATGCCTGGAGGTAAACTTGTTATAGGAAACCGAAAGGCTTCAAAGACTCGTGTCAGCGGGAAAAAGGTAAATTTTATATCAATCATTAGCAGTTTGTTAACAAATAGGATATAAATGTGTAATATGTTTTGGATAAAAAGGATATATAAAGTTTTTTTTATTTACAAGTTGGCTGTTTGTTAGTTATCTGCTTTTGTGAACGGCAGTCAAGAGTGTCGGACGACCGTTTTGACTTTTGACAAAAAGAAATTCTAAGTTTGACTGTTTATGGTTAGGGTGGCCATCTGGATATTAACGGACGACTGTTCTAACCAATAGCTTTCAAAGTTTGATTTCTTTTGTCAAAACGGTAGTCTGATTGTTTTTTGGACAACCGCCCGATGGTGTGAAGTCAGATAGGGGTGGTGTAGCTATAGCGTAACCCTTTGTCTTAAGTTTTAACGTACTCATTGCTTTTTACAGCAGTTGGGAGGAGCTAGTACTAGTAAGCAGGCTCCAAAGGGTGGAGAACGGAAGTTCAAGTCTGTGGTAAGTTTTGTCTTTTCTTTTTACAATGGCAAACACGCACACTTCTCTAATACGACTTCTAAATTTACATCATTTCATCCACCACGTGAGTTGAATACTCACCACTTAGACAGGGTCATCTTCATCCAACCCTTTAGTAAAATTATTGTGGTGAGTACTATTGAATAAGACTTGGCCGTACACAATGTTTGTGCCGGTTCTAGGAGAAAGCTAGACTTCGTGAAAGTAGTTCGACTAGTAAAAGTTTTAAAAAACCGAACAAGATACCTAGCCAGAGAGCTAGACATCTATGACGTTTATCTTAAATCATAATATAACTGAGCAAATTCTTTTAAACTTTACTTTTAGTTGGTTTTTGAACTTTTTGTAAGTTTTGCATTGATATAGGATGGAATTTAGCATATAATCATTAAACATGTTTCTGGTGTAATTTTTATGATTTGGATAAAATAAGACTTTTATCACACATAGTTATTTGAATAATTTCATATATAAATTTCTTTTTTATAAAATAAGATAAAAAAAACTTCAAATATAAAATTTATATTGGTGATTTCATTTTGTTTTAAGTTAGTGTTCATTTGTTGTAGAGCATTAAAGGATCAAGCGTTAAAGACAAAGGCAAGACACCAGCATCTAGCACAAGGATGCCAGATGCTGGTTCTAAGAGAAAGAAACCGGAAGCTTGCTCTACGAGCAAAAGTGCTCCAGACCATCAAACCACGCCCCATGGCGGCTCTGAAGAAAATAGAACCGCACAAGAAGAGTCAGGTTCATATTATAGGGCTCTGCCGATTGACTTTGATCTAAACGAGGAACCTGCGTCTGATGAGTAGTCCATGGGTTAGAGCAAGCATCAATTAACTAAATACTTAGACCGTTCATTTGACAGAAGACTTTAATTTCTTGTTTCGTATTCACTATGTTTGACATTGCAAGTACATTTTTTTCTAGCATTTGAACAATTAAATTGTATGCCATTAGAGCTGCTATGATATTGAGATTCCCTTGTGTTTATTAGAGTATTATGATGATGTTTAATATTCTTTGTATTAAAACTATTTGATAGGGTATTTTAGTCATTTCACACTAACTTAACAGAATATAACTAACGGTGTTAGTGAGTTAGACAAGATAACAAGAAAATTAAGAATCTAAGGGGAGCTAGGGGAATTTAATTTTTTTTATGAAACCACAAGTCTACATATTTATTTCATGAAATTGCAACTACTTTAATATAATATCTTTTCCTGTTTATTCTTAAATATTTCTAGTAGTCGTTAAACTTTTTTCTTGCGTAGAAGGACCAAACAGTTGGGTAACCCGTTCCATAGAGGCGGTAGCGGTGTGCCGCCTGCTGATCATGGTAATTAGCAGGCGGTGCAGCCGAGTGATGTGGTGGCCAAAGGAAGGCTGCCATTGCAAATTCCCTTTTGGACTCTAGATCACGGTGACCACTAGCCGAGAGACCGTATTGTGCAAGTAACCGATCGAGCACCCACTCGGGTAGTTTCTTGTATTCTTCCTTTGTGTATCCTCGGTAGTGAAGCGGCATTTGGAAGTTGGAACCGCTGTTGCCTCCGTCACTAGTGGCGGCGATACTCTTTCTTCTGCCCTCCATTGCCACTGTGGATTTGGTTTGTTTGTTGATTGATTTAGGTGTTATATGGTGGTTGTTTTATATGCGTGTTTCATGAAAATGGGGTGGTTTACCTTCTCATCCGGTAGTTAAGAGTTCTTGTAACGTGATTAATGTTACCCCATTGGCAACTTGTTTAAAACAATTTAGGAAACTCAAATTTTGTATGGAAATGTTGGTTTTAAATAATCATAATTATTAACTATTGGCAAATAACAGCATCGATAACGAGTTGAGTGCTGATGATCTCATTTTCTAACGTATATGTTACTAACGATCCGTGACAAATAGAATCCTAGCTTTTTTTCATGTAGGTCGCGAGAAAATGCTTTTTTCCAAGAAAACTCACATTTTTTTTGTAGGAAAAATCAACCTGAACACCATCACCACCACCACCACCAACTACCTTACCAACAACCAACAAACATCACCACTGGAGCACCACCAACCGATTACGACGATAGTTCAAGGGTTTCAACGACCTCAATAATTGAGACTTTTACTATAAAAAAGCTCCTAGAGGCCCGATAAAAAGTTACAAAGATGTTTGGGATGACAAAATCCGATCAAAGGCTACAAAGATGTTTAGGATGAAAAGGTGGAATTTTCAGGCAAAAATATTACTTTTTCGGTCAAATATGTTTTCCGACGACCTACAATATCTGATCAATTGTAATATTT